>NC_031989.1:50632450-50793789 GCF_001879085.1 Nicotiana attenuata
TGTCAACCAATAAACTAGATAAATTAGTTAGTCAATTCAATTGAAGAATACAATAGGAATGTTAGATAGCCCATAACCCTAGATCGGTTTCATTACATTGATATCATAAAAATCTGCTCTTTCTCTGTTTAAAGTTCATTATTTATAGTTTTTTTATTTAATTAGTTTAGAATCAAATACTTCTAGGTTTAATCCTTGTTTAGAGAATTAGGATAGTCTAGTTTAGTTAATAGTTAATCACAAGTCCTCGCGGGATCGACATCCGACTTTTAGTCACTTTATTACTTGACGACCGCGTATACTTGCGTGTGCGTTTGGTTGCAACAAGTTTTTGGCGCCGTTGCTACCAAACGCACAGAAAATCACGCAGACAATCTCCTCACCCTACACTTAAAATTGTGCAATATCCTCAATGCACACTGAAAATAACAAGAGGGTAAAAGAGACCCCCTGGTAGGCCAAAGGCCGAAGCATTAGCGGCTCACGGGATACTCAGACTTCTTCCAGGTACAGTCCTTTGTGCGGGAACCCCACACTTAGTTCTAACCACATGGCTCACTTTTGCACACTTCCTGTGGCTTTGCTCCCTATGCTCAAAATTCTACAAAATAAAACAACACTACAAAAATAATACAATAAGAAAAAAATCAAAAATAAAAAGAAAGCAGTAAAGCTGGGTTGCCTCCCAACAAGCGCCTAATTTAACGCGCGGCACGACGTGAACCACTTTTTTCTCCACCTTGAACTTATGAATTGTACCCCTAACATGGCATCCAGTCTGCGGCTATGCTCCAGTGGTGGGGCTACAATGATAACAAGGCCAAGTAATAATTTTTTCACTCTGCACTTCTTGGCCTTTAGATGGGGAATATAAGTTTTGCTCTCTGGCACAACAAATTCAAGAATATAGGCCCTCTCATCCTCACCTTTTGACTCCTCCATAGGCTCTGATGGCTCGATTACTATCTTACTATCTAAACACAATGTGCAAAAATGATTGGAATGAGGTCTAATGCGCTCTAACTCATGAATTTTACTACTATTTGCATCCCCATATTTACACACACTCAATCTCCCAAACTAATGTTATCTACTCCCTCACATGACTCTAGAGCACTCTTCTCAATATTGGCGTCCTCAAGAAAAACAAGGTCTAGTGATTGGTATTCTCGTTTTAGCTCCTCAATTTGGTCTAGAAGATTTTTTTTCAGCTTCACACAACTCATTATTAAATTGTTGGCGTTACACGCATCAACCTTTGCACTCAAATCTGCATCTAAGTTATGCACATCCAAGCCAAACCTGTCAATTTCTTGTGCAAGTTCAACTCTCTCCTTAGACCAGTCATTCACCAATTTTGTTAGAAGATAACAACGTTCCTCGTATCCCCTTAATCGTGAATATTCTTCCCAATACCAACCCTTACTCCAATATTCAAATTCAGACCTCCCAAAAATCAGGTCATGACAAGCCCAAAAAGACGGGCCATAAAAGTCTTCCGTCAACCATGCTTCTTCATCAATAACCTTACCTCTGGATATTTCATCCCTAGATGTCATGTTGAGAGAACTAGAAACACACTAAGAGAACGATCAAAATTGTTATAAAAATAAAAATATTTACAAAAAGAGAATACAAAATCAAAACTTGTAAAGATAAAAGTAAAAGTCTAATATAGAAAAATAGTTAATTTCTAAGTCCCCGGTAACCATGTTGGATGGGTCCCTGCGGGGCGTCGACCCATCCAATGATCATGTGGATGACGTGCTACGGTTCTTCTGGTTTTCTTTTCCTCTTCGCCTCCCTCTCCCGAAAATGGTTTTTACCTTGGTCGCTGAGGAATTCTCGAAGATGCCCTTTGCTGATTAGTCTGGCTACCTCTTCTCGAAGTTGTATGCAATCCTCGATCCTATGACCGTGAGTTCCGTGATATTTGCATATCAAGTTAGGGTTCCGTTGTAAAGGGTCTGATAGTATGGGTTTTGGCCACCTGTTATCCTTGATTATGCCTATGACTGACACGATGCTTGAGACATCGACGCTGAAATTGTACTCAGATAGCCAGGGTGCCTCTGCCGGTCTAGTATGCCTATCGAACCCGACTTTGTATATGAGTCCCCGAGAAACTTGACCTCGATCTGACCTTCGATCGCCTCGAGGCACATTACGCTTCGGGGCGTTCCTTCGATCCTCTACATAAGGCTGGTATCTTTCCTTGTTTGATCTTGACTCCCTTTCCGTAAACCTTTCTTCCTTTCTTAAGAGCCTGCTAGGATATACTGAGCCCGAAGGGGCTCCTAATTTGTCATCTTCGACCCTGATCTTCGATTGGTACCTGTTGTGCACATCCGCCCAAGTCCCGGCGGGATATTCGATCAAATTTTATTTTAGCTGCTTCGAAGCTATCGAGCTTTGTTCATTCAAGCCCTGAGTGAAGGCCTGCACTGCCCAGTCATCGGAGACTGGTGGTAATTCCATTCGCTCCATCTAAAAGCGAGATACGAATTCCCTTAGCATCTCGTTTTCCCTTTGTTTGATTTTGAAGACATCGGACTTCCTGGTGGCGACCTTGATGGCACCGGCGTGTGCCCTCACAAAAGAGACTGCCAACGCGGCAAATGAATCTATCGAATTCGGGGGTAGGTTGTGGTACCACATCATGGCCCCCTTCGATAGTGTCTCTCCAAATTTCTTCAGCAAACGGATTCAATCTCGTCGTCCTTTAAGTCATTCCCTTTTACAGCACAACTGTAGGCGGTAACGTGCTCATTGGGGTCCGTGGTCCCGTTATACTTCGGGACATCAGACATTCTAAATTTCTTCGGGATGGGCTTCGAAGCGGCACTTGGTGGGAATGGTTTCTGTATGAATTTCTTTGAATCTACACCCTTCAGAATCGGAGGTGCGCCCGGGATCTGATCGACCCTCAAGTTATATGTCTCCATATTTTTATCGTTATCCTCTATCTTCTTTTCTCCTAATTCAATCCTTTTGGTGAGGTCCTCGAGCATATTTATAATAGCGGGGTCTGCTGCTAACCCGTTGTTACTCGGTCTCTCTGGAGTCTGCTCGACTCGAGGAGCCGTTTCAGGTGCTACTGTGCTTGTAGCTTTTTTGTGACTTTATAGTTGAGCAATAGCCACTTGTTGTGCTTGCAACATTTCGAAAATGATTTAAAGGCTAACTTCTCTTTCCTCCCCACGCACACTCTTGTTGGAATGAGAGCTCACATCGACATGCACAGCGTTGCGTGAGTTTACGTCGACGGGGATTTGTACTAGTGCCTCCCCTGGGTTTTGCGGTGGTACATCGGCATCTGCAGATGCTACCCCTGGGTTTTGCGGTGGTACACCGGCGTCTGCACCATTTTCTCCCTGAAGCCCAATGACGTTATTTTCGCGTGCATGTGCTGAGTTACACATTTTGACCTGAAATCAGAGATTCTTGGACAAGAAAAAGTGTGAAGAATAACTTGTGTTTTCAGAAAACCAGCACCAAAACAATCACTATTAATTTTAGCCCCACGGTGGGTGCCAAACTGTTTACCTTGAAAATGGTAACTACAATTATATTTGATTTTGTGGTTCTAAAAATACGTGATTTGTTTTAATGCTAGCTGTTAAGCGATAGATGCTAGGTACAAGTAAAGAGAATAAGATATGCAAACCAAGGGGGTCACAAAGCTGGGCTTCGAGCTGGCTGAAGCAGGACCTCGAGGTCTAGATGGGGCTAATAACGATGAACTATTGACAAAGAATCAATGGTAATGAGGGCCTTAAAGATGGCCTTTTACTATTAATAATCAGCAATAAATGAAGAACAATAAATGAACAATGAATGAACAATGTAAGAATAAGCAATAGATGTGAAGAACAGTTGTTTTAGCAAAGAGAGCAGAGAATGTTGTATGTTATTCAATATCCAGATCCCTTACAAAATGACAAAGGTTCCCCTTATATAGGAGGGGTGAATCCCAATGTAGTACATGTCTAATAAATAAAGAATAAAAGCTACTAGTACAGCTGTGCAATGGCTCAATGCGGATTTGTACTATTCTTGCAGACTCTGTCAGTCCTTATCGAGTGCCCTCGGGGGTTTCCCGCCTTTCCATGTCGATCACCGACTCGTGCCGCTTCGAGATCGACCTTAGATGTGCCCCCTCGAGGGATGCAACTCGGGGTCCACCTTCAAATTCCACTTCGAGCTCCTCGAGGTCGGGCGTTGGAGTGCCATAGTAGCCCTAAAGTCGAACTCTCTAATTTTGGCCGTATACACCTAAATATTGGTATTTTTTGGATTTTGACCACAAATTTGGGCATGGAATTGAGAATAAATTATATATTTGAGTTCGTGAGGTTATGGGTAAAGTTTATCTTCGAAAATTTTTGGAATCCGGGCACGCGGGTTCGAGGGTGATTTTTATCGACTTTTCGATCGGGGTTAGAAATTGTTATAAATTGGATTATGATGAGTATTAGAGTATGTCTTTATGGGTTTTCACATTTATTGACTAGTTTTGGAGCGTTGGGCATCAGTTTGAGTCGTCGGAAGGGCTTGGGAGCTGAATATGGAACTTCGGAGCGAGGTAAGTCTCCTTTCTAACCTTGTAAGAGGGAATTTACCCCATAGGTGAAATAATTCAGCATGTGCTTCTATTTGTGGGGCTACGTACGCATGAGGTGATGAGAGTCCGTACGCAGCTACTATTCCTGTTTATGTTCGGGTAGTTTTAGATTTACACCATGCTTTGTGGACGCCGTTATTTGATTATATTTGTTAACTAAATCAAATGGAACTAAGTTGAGGATTTTTAAGGATTTAAAAGCTTCAAGTTGAATTTTCATTGTTTTAAAAAGAATCAAGAAAGGGTTATGATTTGTCGATAAATTTATATTTGGTCACGTTGCATGTATGTTTCGTGAGGGAGGTAATTCCTTCTATATTTGGCCGCGTCGCATGTATGTTTCGTGGGCGAGGTAATTCCTTCTACATTTGGCAGCGTCGCATGTATGTTTCGCGAGCGGGGTAATTCTATCTATGGTTCGGGCCATTCGACCCTCGGCAGTGCACAGTTTAAATATTATGTTGGATCGGGTCGTACGACCTTGGCATGATTTGCACATGACTTGACTGATTGCTTTGGAATTTTTGATAATTGATGTGGCCTCACTGGCCGGAGATATAAATTGTTAAAAGATGAAAAATAAATTTGGAAATCTCCTATTAACAAAAGAATTATTTACTTGCTGCATGTTATTGAGTTTACAGTCGCCTTATAAAATTCATAATTCATCATGTTATCGGTATATTTTTGTTGGCCATAGTAAGTGTCGGAGTCGACCTCTCGTCACTACTTCTTCGAGATTAGACGGGATACTTACTGGGTATGCGTTGTTTTCGTACTCATACTACACCTGCTCTACATTTTGTTGTACAGGCACATGTATGTCTAGTGGCCTTGTGGACGCAGCGGCGTGGTTGATACGGGGACTTAGGTGAGGTGCATCTTATAAGACGATCCGCAGCCAACAGAGTCTCCTTCAGAGTACTTGTATTTTCTTTTCTGTCCAAATGTATATTCCGGACAGTTATTGTATTTTATTTTACTTCCTAGTAAATGCTCATGCACTTGTGACACCGGGTTCTAAGATGATGATGGGATATTCAGTATTGAAATTGGAAAAACATTTTTATTTATTCTGTAAAAATTCATCTTTTACTAGTTAAATTGAAGGACATTTATGATTTCAAAATATTAAAATGAGAATTTAATTGACTATTTAGTGTTGGCTTGCCTGACAGTGGTGTCCGGCGCCATCACGACCTTTAACGGATTTTGGGTCGTGACACCCTACACTTAAATGTTGCTCGCCCTCGAGTCAACCAACTCAACGCTTCCTCTTCAAGGACCCCAACAAGCCACACATTTACAACACACTACACCTATGACCATGGTTGATAGCAACAATTAAGCTCTAGCACATGCTGTCAAAATACACTTCCCATACTTATGCCAATTTCAAAACATCCAATACAGGAACAACATGATTATAACAATCCTAGACTCGAAAACTAACTCAATGTCACAATGCACCCGAGGCTTGAATACTGAATCTAACAGAGAGGTCTAATAATGTTACCTATCCTTTGTGAAACCATGTGTCCTCACAATAAAACAAAGAGTGAGCAGTCCACACATCCAAATCACATGATCGAATATAGTTTAGGGACTCACACGTATGAAGGAAAATCACTCACTCTCTCAAAGAAGCACATGCACGCAAAAGGTACCATAGGCTTGCCCATTATGTAAATCTGTACTAATATAGGCCCGCTCGGTCTGAAATCAACTAGGACATATTATGGTTGTAATATGGGCTAAGGGTAGGATATTTTTAGGATATAGTGGCTAACCCTCCTAAGCACTTTAACACTTCACGTATTCAATTTTTAAGATTCCTTCAGTCTACTTCAATCATTACAAGATAGTTCACCCCAAAATATTCTTACTTCTTCTTTACACACTACTTCATATCACATCCACTAGCAAAAATGAGAAACCTTTATTTATTAAATTATTCTTCTTTTTTTTCTTTTTTTTTCTTTTGTATTTTTCCTTGCCACTAGTGGATTTTTATTTAAAGCACAAGTGCACATTTTTTCCTTCTATTGGTTCCACTCAAAAGCTAACCAAGTTTTCTCATTACATCTTTCTGGCGCTCTCTTTATAGTTCAAGTGCTTTAAGAGGTCTAAGGATCAAAATGATTCAATTAAGACTAAATGGGGATCTCTTTATAGTTCAAGTGCTTTAAGAGGTCTAAGGATCAAAATAATCCAATTAAGACTAAATGGGGATCGACTTGTAATGCGGGTACCAAAAGAAAGGCTGATAGGCTCAAAAGGGTAACTAGGGATGATTTTATTTGTGATAGGCAACAAAACTCAAAAAGATCAAAGAAAGCCTAACATCACTTTTCAAACCGAGCATGTCACGACCCCAACCCCGGTCGTGATGGCGCCCAACACACTGCTAGGCAAGCCCGACCAATTTCGACAACCTTAACCAATTAGTCACAGTGCATGACTAAATTAACATAGCTGAATTACTAAGTCAAATGCTAAAATCCTGAAATAGATTCAAACATACGGAAAACCCAAAATACAAAATGACTACACAGCCCGTAGAATCCGGTGTCACAAGTCTGAGCCTCTAATACATGAGTATCAACCTACTACATATCGTCCTCTAGAAATGCGGAAACAAAATGAATAAGATAGAAGGAAGATCAGGACTGCGAACGTCCAGTGCAGCTACCTTGAAACTCCCAAATGTGATGCTAGGCAGAGAAGTCCTCACTCAGCCTCAGTAGTACCTGGATCTGCACGCAAGGTGCAGGGAGTAATGTGAGTACTCCGACCCAGTGAGTAATAAACATAAATAAAGACTGAGATCCTGAATAGGCACAAAGTAATTCTATAAATACAGCAACTTGAACCCAGTAGTATAAAATCAGTAAAACAGTGAAAACAATTATAGAAATGTCACAGCAGATAAAGGAATAAATGACAATTAAGAATATGCAATGCAACACATAGATCGGTACTCTCCAGTACCCGCTGCGGCGTGCAGCCCGCTCCATTTATTTATCATCGACGACGCTCACTGGGGGTGTGCAGACTCCGGGAGGAGCCCCTTACGGCCCAAGCGCAATAATAAGCCATATCGTGGCATCAACTAGGCCCTTGGCCTCATATCAATATCAATTTCATACCGCTGCGGCGCGTAGCCCGATCCCATACTCAGTCCAAAATCACATAAGCCTCTCGGGCACATTAATATAGAAATATTCAGCCCAACTTCATTTAAAAATATTAATTAAGTTTCTAATTTGAGAAAAGTGGTTGAGTTTGCAAAACAGTATTAAATTCTAGGACTGAGTTCAATGATATGTAGAAATGGTAAGAAACCAGTAACAACAATCCCTGAAGGATTTAATCAATTGGCACGAAGCCCAAATATAGCAATCAGCTCAATTAAAATATTAATAAGTGAATTTCAGTCAAATACGCAGTATATTCATATACCGGGACGGACCAAGTCACAATCCCCAATGGTGCTCTACCCCACGCTCGCTACCCGGCGTGCAAGTCACCTCAATATAGCACTACGATGTGCAAACACGGGGTTTCAAACCATCAGAACAGCATTTACATCTATTACTCACCTCAAGCCGGCCAAAATCCTAGCTCGATATGCCCTTGCCTCTCAAATCGACCTCCTCGTGCGCCGAATCTGATCAAAACCACAACGAATACGTCACAATATGCCAATGGAACAATAACCAATCGAAAACAATCGAAATATAGTAAAAATCTCGAAATTAGCAAAACCCGAGCCCCAAGCCCACTTCTCGAAAATCAGAAAATTTAACATCAACGGACTCCTTATCTCGCCACGAGTCCATACATATAAAGATTACCAAAATTGGAGTCCAAATGACCCCTCAAATTCCCATTTTAACTCTCTTAAGTTTCAAGCCCTAACCTCCATTCTAACTCCTTAATTCCTTAGTTTTTCAGTCTAAATTCATGTAATAACACCTTAGAATTGTGTTTTAGACTCAGAAATCCTTACCTCAAAGAAATCCCTTGATTTCTCTCTTCCAACTCGCCCAAATTCTCCAAGTCCGAAGTGAAAATATGAAACCCTTCAAAAGTTCGTGAAGATGAAATTTAATAACACTGCTCAGTCATTTCCGCATCTGCGGCTCCATGGTCGCATCTGCGACTCCCGCCTTTGCAGTCAACAGGCCGCTTCTGCGAAAATATCCGCTTCTGCGGTTGAACATCCGCTCCTGCGCCTTCCGCTTCTGCGGACGAAATCTCGCATCTGCGGATCCCCCATAAAAGCTCAAATACCGCATCTGCGGTCCTCCTGTCGCTTCTGCGACTCCGCAGATGTGGTCACCAATTCCGCACCTGCGGTCCCTGCTGCTTCTGCAGCTCTCCCCTTGCTTCTGCTGTACCGCTTCTGCGGTCCCATTTCCGCAGAAGCGAAAATACCAGAAGCAACTGCAATTTCTTAAGTTCACAAACCAAAACTTCCCGTTAACCATCCGAAATCACCCCGAGGCCCCTGGGACCTCAACCAAAAATACCAAAACCTCCTATAACATCATTCAAACTTGCTCCAATCATCAAAACACCTCAAACAACACCAAAACCATCAAATTACATCGGATTCAAGCCTAAGTTCTTCTAAAACTTCCGAAACACGCATTTGATCAAAGACCCAACCAAAACACCTCCGAATGACCTGAAATTTTGCACACACATCCCAAATCACCTAATGAAGCTACTGCAACTCTCGGGATTCCATTCCGACCCTCAGATCAAAATCTCACCTATCAACCGGAATTCGCCAAAATACTAACTTCGCCAATTCAAGCCAAATTCTACACCGGACCTCCAAAATCACTTCCGATCACACTCCTAAGTCACAAATCATCCCCCGAAGCTAACCGAATCGTCGGAATCCACATCCGAACCCTATAACTCATAGGTCAACATTCGGTTGACTTTTCCAAAATAAGCCTTCCTTAAAGAGACTAAGTGTCTCATTTCCTTCCAAAAATCAACCCAATTCAACTCGTTCACACAAGACACTGATAATGAAGCATAATGAAGCAGGAAATGGGGGAAACAGAGCGGTTCTCATGAGACGACGGGTCGGGTCATCACATCCTCCCCAACTTAAACAAACGCTCGTCCTCGAGCGTGCCCAGAGTTGTCCTAGAAGCCAACCAATAGCTGAATGACCTTACCAAGCATATACTCGAATACCACCAGTTGATCCAACAAGAAAATGCCGCAATACTACCGAAGTATCATCAGTTTAATCACATTACCCTTTTTTTTAACTCTTCTGCAAATCTCGCATTCACTCACACAATAGTTAAGCCCACTCTCTCGGCGATCCAATTTAGATGTCAACACATTTTCTTCACTTGTAAATGAGATCTTCTAATAGATAACATAAGGATCACACAACTTTAGAACACTCCGCAGGAGATAACCCACCTGCTTTGCCTCCAACTACCATTTTTGTATACCTTCCACCGTCCTAAACTGTACGCAGTCGCTTAGTCTTCCTAAGTCTGAACTCATACCGCAACATAAAATTTTTACTTCACTCTCAACTGGAAACATGAAAAGATTTTTCACGCGCCCATAACTCGGGCTATACCTCGAATCGCAATGGAATTCAAACACCTAATAGTTCTTCTATCATCTAGTAGGCCTTCCTCATCACCTCCAAGTCACATAGATGCACCTTGCAGCACTAACATACTCACCACGTAGCTAACCAGCCGTCACTCCCACTAATAGGGGCAATGTCGAACATATAAGTTCGAAACACTTGCTCACACAATCAGCACCTCGGTGCTCAAGCCATAGGAAAAGATCCGGCCTCAAGTCCTCCAGACTAGCCCAACATAAACTCACAGAGATTACATCTCACCCCTCGATCGGGGAATCACAAGCCATCAAGGCACATCTGATACTGAGTGCTCATGCGCGCGTACGAACACGTGGAAGGAATTTCAAGAGTTTCTTTTCAAGCTGAATCAAGGACGCACGATAAGAATTCAAGAATGTGAAGTTTTCCTAAAGGTTCTGCAGCCTCTCGAGGATAAGTACAGACGTCTCTGTACCGATCCACGAGACTCTACTAAACCGGCTCATGACTCGCGAGACCAAGTAACCTAGGCTCTGATACCAACTTGTCACGACCCCAACCCCGATCGTGATGGCGCCCAACACACTGCTAGGCAAGCCCGACCAATTTCGACAACCTTAACCAATTAATCACAGTGCATGACTAAATTAACATAGCCGAATTACTAAGTCAAATGCTGAAATCCTGAAATAGATTCAAACATACGGAAAACCCAAAATACATTATGACTACACAGCCAGTAGAATCCGGTGTCACAAGTCTGAGCCTCTAATACATGAGTATCAACCTACTACATATCGTCCACTAGAAATGCGGAAACAAAATGAATAAGATAGAAGGAAGATCAGGACTGCGAACGTCCAATGCAACTACCTTGAAACTCCCAAATGTGATGCTAGGCAGAGAAGTCCTCACTCAGCCTCAGTAGTACCTGGATCTGCACGCAAGGTGCAGGGAGTAATGTGAATACTCCGAGCCAGTGAGTAATAAGCATAAATAAGACTGAGATCCTGAATAGGCACAAAGTAATTTTATAAATATAGCAACTTGAACCCAATAGTATAAAATCAGTAAAACAGTGAAAACAATTATAGAAATGTCACAGCAGATAAAGGAATAAATGACAATTAAGAATATGCAATGCAACACATAGACCGGTACTCTCTAGTACCCGCTGCGGCGTGCAGCCCGCTCCATTTATTTATCGTCAACGGTGCTCACTAGGGGTGTGCAGACTCTGGGAGGGGCCCCTTACGGCCCAAGCGCAATAATAAGCCATATCGTGGCATCAACTAGGCCCTCGGCCTCATATCAATATCAATTTCATACCGCTGCGGCGCGCAGCCCGATCCCATACTCAGTCCAAAATCACATAAGCCTCTCAGGCATATTAATATAGAAATATTCAACCCAAACTTCATTTAAAAATATTAATTTAAGTTTCTAGTTTGAGAAAAGTGGCTGAGTTTGCAAAACAGTATTAAATTCTAGGACTGAGTTCAATGATAAGTAGAAATGGTAAGAAACCAGTAACAACAATCCCTGAAGGATTTAATCAATTGGCACGAAGCCCAAATATAGCAATCAGCTCAATTAAAATAATAATAAGTGAATTTCAGTCAAATACGCAGTATATTCATCTACCGGGACGGACCAAGTCACTATCCCCAACGGTGCTCTACCCCACGCTCGCTACCCGGCGTGCAAGTCACCTCAATATAGCACTACGAAGTGCAAACACGGGGTTTCAAACCCTCAGAACAGCATTTACATCTATTACTCACCTCAAGCCGGCCAAAATCCTAGCTCGCTATGCCCTTGCCTCTCAAATCGACCTCCTCGTGCGTCGAATCTGATCAAAACCACAACGAATACGTCACAATATGCCAATGGAATAATACCCAATTGAAAACAATCGAAAAATAGCAAAAATCTCAAAATTAGCAAAACCTGAGCCCCGGGCCCACTTCTCGAAAATCAAAAAATTTAACATCAACGGACTCCTTATCTCGCCGCGAGTTCATACATATAAAGATTACCAAAATCGGAGTCCAAATGACCCCTCAAATCCCCATTTTAACTCTCTTAAGTTTCAAGCCCGAACCTCCATTCTAACTCCTTAATTCCTTAGTTTTTCGGTCTAAATTCATGTAATAACACCTTAGAATTGTGTTTTAGACTCAGAAATCCTTACCTCAAAGAAGTCCCTTGATTTCTCTCTTCCAACTCGCCTAAATTCTCCAAGTCCGAAGTGAAAATATGAAACCCTTCAAAAGTTCGCAAAGATGAAATTTAATAACACTGCTCAGTCATTTCCGCATCTGCGGCTCCATGGTCGCATCTGCGACTCCCACTTTTGCGGTCAACAGGCCGCTTCTACGGAAATATCCGCTTCTACGGTTGAACATCCGCTCCTGCGCCTTCCGCTTCTGCGGACGAAATCTCGCATCTGCGGATCCCCCATAAAAGCTCAAATACCGCATCTGCGGTCCTCCTGTCGCTTCTGCGACTCCGCAGATGCGGTCATCAATTCTGCACCTGCGGTCCCTGCCGCTTCTGTGGCTCTCCCCTCGCTTCTGCGGTACCGCTTTTGCGGTCCCATTTCCGCAGAAGCGAAAATACCAGAAGCAGCTGCAATTTCTTAAGTTCACAAACCAAAACTTCCCGTTAACCATCCGAAATCACCCCGAGGCCCCCGGGACCTCAACCAAAAATACCAAAACCTCCTTTAACATCATTCAAACTTGCTACAATCATCAAAACACCTCAAACAACACCAAAACCATCGCATCGGATTCAAGCCTAAGTTCTTCTAAAACTTCCGAAACACGCATTTGATCAAAGACCCAACCAAAACACCTCCGAATGACCTGAAATTTTGCACACACATCCCAAATCACCTAATGAAGCTACCGCAACTCTCGGGATTCCATTCCGACCCTCAGATCAAAATCTCACCTATCAACCGGAATTCGCCAAAATACTAACTTCGCCAATTCAAGCCAAATTCTACACCGGACCTCCAAAATCACTTCCGATCACACTCCTAAGTCACAAATCATCCCCCGAAGCTAACCGAATCGTCGGAATCCACATCCGACCCTCTAACTCATAGGTCAACATCCAGTTTATTTTTCCAAAACAAGCCTTCCTTAAAGAGACTAAGTGTCTCATTTCCTTCCAAAAGTCAACCCAATTCAGCTCGTTCACACAAGACACTGATAATGAAGCATAATGAAGCAGGAAATGGGGGAAACGGAGCGGTTCTCATGAGACGACGGGTCGGGTCGTCACAGAGCAACACCTAGGATTTCGATTCAATCCACATTCCGGGCAAGTTCTAGACTCAATTGCAATAACATGGACTATGCAAGGAACTCACTTCACACCTCTGTTTTACAAGACATAATTGGGACTCGCCCGGGGTGGAGCACTCGTAAAACGCCCTTGGGCTTATGTGTGGGGCTTAGTTCCGGGAGACTTACGCCCTAGACACGCCCAACGCCCAGTGTACTGCGTTCGCCTAACAGAACTTTATGCAATTATGAGTAACTAACCATGTAAATCCTCAAATTTTCTTAATAAATTGTTGACCATTCAAAATTGCTTTTTTTAAATCATAAATCATTAAGTTGAGAGTAATTTGTGTCATAATTAAAATAAAAATTATTGCACATTATCCACTAAGACTGCAATGATAGTAAATTTTAAATAAATCTTTCATTTAAAAAGTATTTACTTATTTACTTTGTTATGTCTTTATTATATAATAGTCCATAATTTTTTTTTAATAATTTTGCTAAATATTTTTTTTTCATGTTTACGAGATACAATACTTATGAATTTAATAGCTCAGTATTAGCTAGTAACTATTTACAAATAATTCGTTATCATTTTATTGTATGGTGAATTATGTGTATTAACTTGTTGAAACTTAAAAATAAATCAGGCTAGAGAATCATATTTAAATTGTGAATTATGTTTTTATATAAATTCTTTTTCAAATAGAAAGCATATTAAATAAAAGGAGTATGTTAAAAAAAATTATCAAATTATAATATCGAAATTCTTTCAAGATTCATTACTCCTTAAGAGATACATATAAGATTTCATATAGAATACATTACTTTTGATGTTTGAGTTGTAATGACATTGCAGCTAATTTGCATATTATGATATATGTCATACTTTTCGTATTATTCATAGTTGAATTATAATTCATAAATCTTTTAAATATATTATTTGTTAAATTTTTGTGATTTTAATGTAATTTTATAATTATTTTTTATTGTATAATATCTTAAAGTTCTTAAAACTAATAAAATTTAAAGATCGGTGGGACTTACGCCCCATGTCTCAGGGCTTACGCCTCGCCTCGTCAGAGGTAAAACGCCTTGCCTCACGCTCACGTCTTTTAAAACACTGCTTCACACATGGCGCATGACTCCCTACGGACAGTTTCATTCGCACTCTCAATAAAATAAGTATTCACAACGCCAAGAGATATATTAAGTATAAAGCACAAAATGAACACAAGTCAAGCAAACGAGACATAAGAGTCATAACACATGCTATTCATTTTTATCAAGGCATCGTCATATATTTAAAATCCAGGAAAGGTGAAACACATGCCAGAACCTAAGTATGCAACCATCAAACAAGTCAAAAGGTGCAAATCACATTCACATAAGTTCTTCTCCTTTATTTCCTACATAAAGTAAAAAATAAAAATAAAAGATAAATTTACTACCCGATTCAAGTTACATCCCATGAAAAAAACCGAGGTACAAAGACAAACCATGGGGGATTATTACTACCTAAGAAAAATAAAAAATAAAAAATGATATGTTTTTGTATTTTTGTATATTCTAATTTTTTTGAATTTTTTGTTTAGACTTTAATCCCTCAAGAAAACTATCTAGGAGATTCATCGTCAGGAAAAATCCAATTTTTTTTGTTCTTCTATTTTTTTTAAATAAAAAGAAAAACAAAAAAATAAAACTAATGCACTACTCAATACTATTTTAGAGTATCCTAAAATATAAAACAAGAAGCTAACAATAAAGAAAATAAGAAGCTAGAAATTGAAAATATAAGAAGCTAAAATTAAAAATATACGAAGCTAATATGGTTACTAATCTATTCCTACTGTGCACAATGAGAGTTACCCACCCCACATTTAAAACATGCAGTGTCCCCAATTCATAATTAAAGTAAAAGAGTGAATAAGAACTCCCTGATCAATCCTCGAGACGATGGCCCTCATCGAAGAAGGCCCGGTCAGACTCATCCCAATCATCAACACCATCACCTAGATCCTCACCAGTGGCATCAACTGTTGGATCAACCTGCTCCTCATCACCCTATACCGAATGATCTGGAGTGTTGATATCTTCTTCTGGTGGCACCACCTGACCCGCAGCTAAACCAACCAATCGATGTGCCGGTGTGCTGAGCGGGAACCGCTCAGTCAACTGAGTCCTCTCCTCTGAAGTTAGCAGGCCTACCCCCAATCCTCAACTGCAAATCCATCATCCCACACAACCGAGCCAAGACGCTCTCATCGTGAGCCTGATGCTCCACTGTAGTCAATGTCGTACCATCTTCCTCATCTGGCCCAGGGATAACAGTACTGTCGGTAGCTTGAGATGTGGCTGGAAGCAACATGTCAAACTGGGTCTGCTCATCTACCTACTCTTTACGCAAGTATTGCGTAAGCAGATTCACAAAGAATATCCTAGTAAGTGTGCCCTTTCTAGATTGTGCCATCTAACTCCGTATCAACTGGCCCACATGCACCGGCCACCCTTTCATCAAGAAACACACTAGACATACTTACTTTCGGACAACAGCAGAATCATGATCACATGTAAGTAGTCTCGTGTTCACTAAACGCAACCATACGTTAGCAATTTATAAACTTCACTTTAGGTAAAGTACGGGTGTTGTATCTCTTGTCCTGTGTCCACACCGCATTCGAATTTACACCACACAATGTGTGCCTAATATCTCTGTAAGCAGGCCGATCAATAAAGTCACACAATGGACTACATGGGACATCATGGGCATCCAAGAATCTACACAGTGCACTAGCCGAAATATCAATCAACCTCCCACAAATAGGTACCAATTGCTCCTTATCCTTAATGTTCCACCTGGCATAAAACTCGCGAACTAAGCTAAAGTTTGCCTCTCCCGAATTTTTAAATACATTCTTTCCCAGAGCTAAGGATAACGGGACTTTAATTTGTGCTCATCAACTGCAAAAACAGGGAGATATGAGTTTGGGCGACACTTCCTGTAAAATGCTCTCCCGGATGGGGGCACACTCTTGATGCCATACACATGAATCGCTCTCTCTTGAGGTTGTGCCCTGGTAGAAGCAGAAGTCAGTTCTTTCCTTTACCACTGTGACTACCAGACGTAGCCTCAACTCTGGTCTTTTCTTTGGCGGTGGTCCTGACGAGGTAGCCTTTGCCTTTGGTGGTTCCTTGACCTTAGCCGGTGCCCTAGAACTAGGTGTTGGACGACCCATATTGCACGTACCTATCAACCATGCCAATTGTCAACTCAAGGAAACAACAACTATCACAAAAATAAGGTCGGAGTGACCCCACACTTAAAGCTCGAAGATATGCTAATTACTTTAAATCAAAGGCTACTCAGACTTCGCCTTGTAAGTGTATTAGCATCGAAATTTCGGCACTACACATAGCCCGTTTGTCATTGCAAACACACTTTATCAATCCACCCCGACTCCATATAGTCACACCACACTTAGGTTTTAATACCAATCATGCTCACCTAACACAAAACAATAATCCTAGAGACTCGAGCTCCAATTGGGACTAAAATCGCCAATGAGGCATCTTATCGAACACTTTGTATGCATTATTTTTGCGTGAGTTGCTTTGTGGGTGAGGATTGCTCCACCCTCCCAAATCGGCTTGAGAATCGAGTGGGAAACACTCATTACAACAATCACAAGATGTCCTATGGGGTATTCGGGGTTAGGAATTTTTTTTAGCACAATTGCACCTTGTAGAGCATATTACCCACAAACTAGAATTTACAAGAAAAAGAGAGAATATAAGAGTGAGAAAGGGAAACAAAATCATACATGGGAATTGAGAGAGAGGATGAGGCAGTGGGGGTGGGACTGCAACGTGAGAACTTGGAGTTTTCTCTATTTGGGAACGGGGCAGTGGGGCAGGGCGTTAGGCAAAGGGGTTTGCTTTCTTTGTGTTTCAAAAGCTGGGGCGTGGGGGTTGGGTTTTAGTGTTGTTGTTATTTTAACTGGGTTGGGGAGGTTTAAATAATAATAAAAAATTACTTACCTGGGCCTTGGCGCGAGGCGACGTGGGCAGCAACGAAACTATCACGCGAGGCGAAATCAGGCGCAATAAAGTTACTGCGTTGGACAGCGCGAGGCGGCGTGGGAGGCAATGAAAACTCAGCGCGGGGCGAGTTTGGGGCAACGGACGGTCACTACCTTTCTAGGTAGCACGATATGTGCAAAACTTACCGTTTGGACTTCGTCTCGCGATGGCTCGATGTTTTCTTGTTTGTTTTGCAACCTTTTATCTTGTTTAGGACACCCGAGCACATCTTCCTTCCATGTATCTCCACTACCTATTAAAACACTTCAAATGCACACAAAACTCACTTGTTCGTCCGCCTCAAGATCAGACAAAATCAAAAACTAAAACTAAACTAACTCTACGCTATGAATTGGGTTGCCTCCCAATAAGCGCCTTAGTTAACGTCATGGCATGACGAATACAACACGACCATGGGTTGCCTTCCAGAAAGCGTTGATTTAACGTCATGGCACGACGCAGGACTTGAGGATTACACTTCGCTCACATATTGGGGCTCTTCCAAGTACATCACATCTTTCTCCCATTTTTCTTCAATCATTCCAAGGTAGTGATTCAACCTTTGCCCATTCACTTTAAACCTATTCGTTCCATCTTCGGACTCAATTTCTACCGCTCCACTAGGGAACACTTGCACAACTCTAAATGGTCTCGACCATTTAGATTTCAGCGTACTTGGAAACAGTCTCAATCTCGAGTTGTAGAACAACACTAGATCTCTGGGTTTGAAGTTCCTATCTATAATGTGCTTATCATGCATCATCTTCATCCTTTCTTTATACAAACTCGTACTCTCGAATGCATGGAACCGAAACTCCTCGAGTTCATGTAACTCTGTAACTCTAGTTGTGCCCGCGGTTTCCATATCCAAATTCAATTGTTGTAGTGCCCATAAGGCTTTATGCTCAAGCTCCATCGCAAGATGGCATGCTTTTCCAAACACCAACGTGTACGAAGACATACCAATTTGGGTTTTAAATGTTGTGCAGAAAGCCCATAATGCATCATCCAACTTCCTTGCCCAATCAGTCTGAGTCGCATTCACTGTCTTGGTCAGGACACTTTGATTTCCATGTTGGACACTTCCACTTGCCCACTCATTTGCGCGTGGTAAGGAGTGGCAACCTTATGGAGAACTCCATACTTTTCTAACAGCCTTGCGAATGCTCTATTGTAGAAATGAGTTCCACCATCACTTATTATAGCTTTCGGAGTGCCAAACCATGTGAAAATATTTTTTCTGAGAAATCCTATCACTCCCTTGGCATCATTTGTTGGAAGATCCACCGCTTTAACCCATTTAGATACATAGTCAACCGCTACTAATATGTACTTGTTACCATACGAGCTAATAAATGGTCCCATAAAATCAATCCCCACACGTCAAACACTTCCACCATTTGAATTGTAGTCATTGGCATCTCATGACGGCGAGATATGTTGCCAGTTCTTTGGCAATCATTACAACTTTTCACCCAGGCATGGACATCCTTGAATAGAGTCGGCCAATACAAACCCAACTGCAACACCTTCACCGTTGTCTGAATTCCTCCAAAGTGCCCACCATATGGTGAAGCGTGACAAGCCTGCAAAACAGAAGATTGATCTTTCTCGGGGATACACCTCTGGATCATGTTATTCATACATATTTCAAAAAGTAAAGGTTCATCCCAGTATAAGACCGACAATTATGAAAGAACTTTTTCTTTTAAATCGAAGAGAATTCATAAGGTACAATACCGCTAGCCAAATAGTTAGCAATATCAGCATACCAAAGCATCTCCTCCATTGCCACTGCTAGTAATTGTTCATCTCGGAATGTCTCTGTTGTATCTTCAACCTCTACTTTCTTTTTCGCTCTCTCCAACTGTGAAATGTGGTCTGCCACTTGGTTTTTCGTTCCTTTCCTATCGCGGATCTCCAAATCGATCTTGTAACAAAAGAACCCAACGGATCAAGCGTAGCTTTGATTCCTTCTTTGCTATCAAATACCTAAGTGTTGCATGGTCAGTACAAACAATCACTTTTGAACCTATCAATAAGACCTGAATTTGTCGAATACAAATACCAAGCCAACATCTCTTTCTCAGTCACGGTATAGTTGAGTTGTGCACCGCTTATCATTCTGCTTGCATACTAAATTGGGTGCACCATTTTGTCCTTTCGTTGCCCCAAAAATACTCCTATAGCATAGTCACTCGCATCACACATAAGCTCAAATAGCTGCTTCCAGTTGAGTGCAACGATGATTGGTGCAGTCACCAGTCTCTTATTCAGCTCCACAAATGCTAACCTGCGATCATCAGAAAACACAAAGAGGTGATCCTTTTCAAGCAGTTTGCATAAGGGGTTAGTAGTTTTAGAGAAATCCTTTATAAATCGCATGTAGAAACCGGAATGCCCAAGGAAACTTCTTACTGCCTTGACTGAAGTGGGTGGTGGAAACTTCTCAATCACGTCGACCTTAGCATGATGGACCTTAATACACTTACTTGACACTCGATGCCCCAAAACTATACCTTCTTGTACCATAAATGGCACTTCTCCCAATTCAGCACCAGGTTTGTCTCCACACACCTTTTCAACACTCTTCTCAAATTGTGAAGACAGTCATCGAATGAATTCCCCACTACTGACAAATCATCCATAAAGATTTCCATAATATCTTCAACCATATAAGTGAAAATGGCTAACATACACCTCCGGAAAGTGGCCGATGCATTGCATAGGCCAAACGGCATTCTCCGAAAGGCAAAGATGACATACGGACAAGTAAATGACGTTTTCTCTCTATCCTCAGGGGATATTGTGATCTGATTATACCACGAATATCCATCCAAAAAGTAGAAGTGAGACCTCCCTACCAACCTATCCAACATTTGGTCAATGAATGACAAGGAAAAATGGTCTTTCTGGGTGGCCATGTTCAATTTTCTATAATCTATGCAAATTCGCCAACCCGTGACTGTACGAGAAGAGATCTCATTATTCTCATTATGTACAACTGTCATGCCACCCTTTTTCGGAACACATTGGAATGGGCTTTTCCAGACGCTATCTGATATCGGGAAGATGATGCCCGCATCCAACCACTTAATCACTTCCTTTACCACTTCTTTCATATTCAGGTTCAGCCTTATTTGATGTTCCCTGGAAGGCTTGTGCCCCTCTTCCAAGAGAATCTTGTTCATGCAAAAGGCCGGGCTGATACCCTTTTATGTCTACCACGGTCAACCCAATAGTAGTCTTACATTCCTGTAACACCTGTTGGAGTTGTTCTACCTGCACAACTATTAAACTAGATGAGATAATAACAGGTAAAGTAGAGTTAGGCCTTAAGAAAGCATACCCGAGGTAAGCTGGAAGCGGTTTCAGGTCCAGGTGTGGTGGCTCCTCTATTGATAGCTTCGCAGGTGTTGTTTATCTTTCTTCTAAGTGTAGTGGCTCGAACTAGGATTCCCTTTTCCAGAACCCTTGACCTTCGAGAGCCATAACCCACTCTACCAACTCTTCACCATCCATATCTTCCAAATTCATCAAGCAGGCTTCTAATGGGTCTCTAACATTAAGGGTCTTGTCCTCCTCTTGTAGTATTACATCAACCGCCTCCACTAGCAAACAATTTGGAAATTGCTGGGCCTCCTCATAGATTGTTAAACATTGAATATTGTTTCTTCAATATTAAACCTCATTTTCAACTCTCCAGTCTCACAGTCGATCAATGCTCTCCTAGTGGATAAGAAAGTCCTCCCCGAAATTATGGGTATTTCTTCGTCAACTTGACAGTCAATAATAACGAAATTAGCAGGAAATACAAACTTCCCCACTTGGACGAGCACATCATCCAGAATTCCTGTTGGCATTTTCACTGTACGATCAGCTAGTTGCAGCAACATTAGCAAGGGCATCAAGTTGATACTAGTTCCTGATTGGGTCCAACCCTACACCACTACAAAGTGAAAAGAGCGGTGGGATGCAGCTTTTACCAAAAAAGGTCGGGATCGAATCCACAGGGAGCTAGAATGTTTGGGATTTGGATTCCTATCTAAACTAGCAGTGTGTAGTGCTCTTGATTACACTTCCAATCATAATTGTTTGTTTGTTACTTTTAATTTTATACTAATGATGTGCGAAATTAAGCTAAGTATAAATGCTTGTGAGGTTTTCTAAATGGTTAATGAGGCGCTAGGGAAGTGACTTTCTCCCAGGTGAATATTTGTCGGGTTCTAAAGCCTAAGGCAAAGTTGTCATGCTGGGGATTGCGATATAGCCAGTGCACGAAACTACTCACTCTAAACCTCTCGGTAGCTTGAGTGACTTTGTCCTAATTGACTTTCTCAAGACCAATTGGGTGTCAAAATTGTGCAAGCAATATAGGCTCAAGTCGGGTATTACTATCTCTAGGTTTAACCCTTTAATTGGGGCTATCAATCTATTGAATACACCCCAATTCCTTGTTGGACTGATTTTCCTAGACTCAAGCTCTCTTTCTCAAGAACAGCCCAAATCAAAAAGGCACAAATTAGTGTTTGCAACCACTAATTCAACATGGAAAACACAAATCAGTCTAAATATCAACCACCCATAAACATCTAAGCCTTAAAACAAAAGACCCATCAAATACCCACACTAGGGTTGAGCCACAACCCTAACTTATGGGTCTAGCTACTCATAATAAAGAAGAAATCAATTTTTAGATGAAGAATAACCCATATAATATAATTACAAGCTAAGATTTAAAGATTCAATGCTGAACTAGCTATAAAATTACTCAAAATAGGTCTAAAACGGCCTTCACGTGCTCAGCCATAGATAAGATATCCTAAAAATCTGAAAAAGAAGTATTTATAAAAGGCCAAATTTTCTAGACAAAAATACCCCTGACGGAGGTACCGCGGACCGCGGACCGCGGAAAATGCACCGCGGCCGCGGTGAGGCTTTTTGGCTTCACTTTTAAGTCTCTGAATCTGGCCATCGCGGACCGCATAAAATGCACCGTGGCCGCGGTGGCTTCACCGCGGACCGCAACAAATGGACCGCGGACCGCGGTGTTTTGAAATTTCCAAAATCCTAGCTCTCTGAATCCCCTCTCTGCGGACCGCAACAAATGGACTGCGGCCGCGATGAGGCTACCGCGGCCGCGAAGAATCTATCGCAGACCGCACTGCTTAGAACTCCAAGATTGCATCTCTCTGAACTTATCCACTGCAAACCGCACTAAATGGATCGCGGTCGTGGTGGGTCTGTTGCAGCCGCATTGGATTTATGTTGCAACGGTGCTTTGACTTGTTCTTGGCACTTGTGCAGGTTTCACTCCTTTTTGAGCTGGTTTTGACTTCTTGTCACTTTTTTCACCAAACACTGCAAACAAGCACAACATGTAAGCTTTCGAGATTACTTGTATACATTTTTAATCCTAAACTCAAGCAAAAAAGAGTATAAAATAAACTAGAATCCCTAGTTATCAGTTCCCAAGTCACACAATGCTTTAGCAAAAGCATAACTTCCAATTGTGCATGGGATAGTAAAACTAGCGGGATCAGATAATTTTTTAGCCATAGGTCTTGCCACTATCTCACTACAAGTTTGGGTCAGAATTACAGTAGACAGGTCCTGGAAGTCAAACTTTCGCGACATCAAATCGTTCATTATTTTAGCATAACCTGGCATTTCCCTCAAAGTATCCATCAGCGCAATATCCAATTGAATTTGTCTGGGCATTTCCATGAATATCCTGTATTGATCATCTTTCTTTTGCTTTGCCAACCTTTGAGGGAATGGTGCTGGAATTAGCTTCTTCCCGTTATCCTGTGTCTTTTCCTAATTAGAAGTCTTTTCCACTACCTGTTCTGGGAGCTGTTCAATTTCCTTCTCCTTGACTTTGTCAACTTGTGCTTGTTCAATTACAACCTCTGTGAGCTCCGTCTACTCATCGATATCGAGTGGCACTGGAGTAAGTGGTCGTGCGTCTCTATTAGATTGAGCAACTTCTTGCTCTCTGTCCAAATCCCTTCCATTCCTGAGACTCACTGCCATTAACCGATTCGGGTTCTGCTCTTTTCGATTGATGTTTGTGTCTGCAGGCAACGTTCCTTGTGGCCGATTGTTCAAAGCCATGGACAGCTGGCCTAACTGAGTTTCAATGCCTTTAATAGCCGAGTCGTGTGCGACTAACTTTTCTTGTATCTTTCCATTTATCCCAATGATTTGTTGTAGCATGCCCTTGATTTCTATCATATTACTGTCGTTCTTTCTGGTCACCTGCTGGGATGAGGCTGTTGATAAGCCAGCTATTGTTGGTGCTGCTAATTGTAACCATGTTGCCTTTAATAGGGCACAACTTGGCCTTGTGGTCGTGCTCCCCCAGGATTGGTATTGTACTGATGCTGGGTTGGTTTGTACTGTTGATTTTGAGGTCCCCATTGCTGTCCACCTTGCCTCTGACCCCCAAAATTATTTACATAATTCAGTCTTCTCTGAAGCCCTGTTTATCATTCTCACTCCACCAGCAAACATACGACTGATTTATGTAGGGAGTGCATAGGCCTCCATTTGTTGTGTCAATAATATGAACCTGTTTCGTGGCCATCTCACCAATTTTCTTGGTCAACAAGCTAATCTGGGTCATAAGAGTGGCTATGTTTTCTGCATTCGTATTGTTTGGGTCAACGGAATACACTATTGGAGTGAGTGTTGTATCCCTCATCATCAAGCCTGAATTTTGAGCCATCTTGTCAAGAAGAATCTTACACTCTGTGAATGATTTGCTCAAGAATGCACCCTCGGCTGAAGCATCCACATTGGCCTTCAGACTGTCAGCTAAACCCATATAGAATCTCTGTCCTAGCATCTGATCCGGGATGCTATGGCGTGGACACTTCACCAACATGCCCTAAACCTCTCCCAGGTTTCTTGCAAAGTTTCAGTTGATTTTTGTCTGAACTGCAATATCTCATCAATTTGCCTTGCAGTCTTATTGGGTGGATAGAACTTGTTTAAGAACTGCTTGACTAGTTCCTCCCAAATAGCAATGGAGCTTATTGGGAGCGAATTCAGCCAAGTTTGAGCCTCCCTAATCACTGAGAATGGAAACGGTAACAATCTGATTGCTTCGGGTGTCACATTTGGCTTTCTTTGAGTGATACAAATTGATAGAAAATTCTTCAGATGTTGTTGTGGGTCTTCGATGTATGACCCGGAGAACAACCCTTTATTTTGCAGCAAGTGCAGCGTGTTGTTGGTAATTTGAAACATCTCCGCTTGTATTGGAGGGACTGCAATTGCAGTTGCCAGATTATTAGCAGTTGGTTGCGCCTAATCATATAGAGAAGCTTCCGGCACAACAAGTGCTACCACTCCGATGTTTGGGTCAACTTGATCATTTCTATTGATCCCGTTGACGTTCTCGACGTCACCCATTTCAATTTTGATTTGTTCGTTCTATTTTAGCTGTTTGCCCTTCTTGTTAGGCCGATTCAATGTCCGGAATGCTTTCTCGGGATCTGAGAGACCTTCAAATAGTTCACCAGTTCTCAAGAGCTTCTAGGCATGCACCTGAGGCATAGAAGAATTCAAACGTGAGAATTTCAATGGAAATATTTTTAGTATCACGGAAAATTGATCTAAACTAAAAATCCTAGCAATTCTTTCAAGTTGTAACGAATAACATCGTTAGTTCCCTGGCAACGATGCTAAAATTTGATCACGCTCAACTATGCCTTATAAAAAGGACTAAGCGGTCGCTGTAAAAATAGTCCGATTCGAGAGTCTGGAGTCGAATCCCACAGGGAACTAACCTATTTGCTACAACTTTTCAGTTCACTAATGATAAGCTTAGACAACTTTTAGAGTTCAAGAATTGATTTGTGAATTAAGAAAATTACTTAACTAAGGAAAAATAACAATAAAAACTATCAATTAGTAAGAATGAGGTTGAATCAAGGATAAAGGATCTAGGGTTTACGAATTTCCCAATTGTCGGATCAACTCCTAACACGCTAGCTATAATCTCGCCGTAACATTCTCTAATGATGATGTGTTCTTGTTTACCGCAATTATCTCTCGATCAATTACAATAATTTACTAGAAGTATTCTCTCGAACTACTCTAGTTGACAATTCGTACAACTCATAAATATCGTGCCAAAGCTTCATTATCTCTGGTCCCGCTTTTAAGTTCAAGTAATTAATCTCTTAACTTACTCGAAAGTGGTGTTGTTCAACAACAATCTAATCAAGTGTTCTTTCTCAAGCAACACAAGATAACTAGACACGATTAATCAAGTTCCCTTCAGTTAATCACCATAAACACATAGTTGAACAATTAAAGAGTAAGAACGACTCAATTATATCAAAACGCAATCAAAACTTCATCCAACAATTGGTTCCATCAACCCTAGATGACGGGTTTAGCTACTTATAACTGTGTAAATAATCATAGTAATATCCAGAAGCATTAAACTACAAATTAAAGGAAAGCGGAGAGAAAAACTCGAGTGATTCAAGCTTCCAAAGTATTCCGTTGCCTCTTGCCTCTATAATGATGTCTAACCCTTCAAAAACTAACTTTAAGAGGTATTTATATGGTAGGGGCCGAATTCTACATGTCCAGAACTAGTGAGGAATTAAAATTTGCTCGGATGGCATCATCGGCGCGAGGCACTGTCTGTGGCACCAATATTTCTACGCGAGGCACTGTTTGTGGCACCAATATTTCTGCGGGGGGCACTGCCTGTGGAGCCATTGTTTCTGTGCGAGGCGTTGTCTGGGGCGCTAATAACAGTGCCCTGGACAATACCTTGCACTGTCTATAGCCATGACTTTTCATTGCCTTGCACGACTTCTTTTGTTGCTCCATTTTGTATCTCTGAGGTACCATTTCGTGCAACTTTTCTCCAATTCATGTTCAAGCATTCCTACACGTGAAATAAGCTCAATTAAGCATATTTGTCGCACAAATTAGCATCTAAACAAAATATATGGAATTATCGCACGACATCAGTACCAAAAGTCCATCATCATATCTGTTTAGAGGACAATAACTTCCTTAACTTTTGAGTTAAAACTTCAAAGAAAATATCACATTGTTTGGTAAAGATTTCATGGGAAAACGCATCACATGTTCTTTTTCGGCAATCCAAATTTTGCAAGACGAATGGACGACCGCGATTGTTGATGAAAAAATTGTCCTAAAAATCAAATACAGTACTCCTATTTTAAGACACAGTTCAAATAGTGACAAAATTGAGTCTATAATTTTCTCACTTACCGTTATGGTAAGATTTAGCTATCACAGGTGCACGTTAAAAGTTCAACAAAGTCGTCACAGATACCGACAACTCGAGCAGAAAAAAGGAAAAAAAGAAGAAATAAAAGAAAAAATTTACTATAAAGAAAAATGGAAGTAAAGCTTTCAGTACTAGTACTAATTACAGAGTGAAGCCAACGACAAGTCCCCCCCCACCCCACCCCAACTCCCCCACCCACCCTAACTCATACGAGTGAGGATTTCTCCAGCTGGAGTTTAGCCCCAAAATGGTGAAAGACACCGCTAAATATGAAATTTATTCTTTGAAATTTTTTCTAGTTGGGTTTTTGCATCCTCATTCGATGGCTGATACATGTTTTTGCTCATAGTTTTGCTTCTTGTTATTTTCTCTACTGGTTTTTCGATCTAGACCGTTGGTTTTGTTCAATTTCTTCAGATCCGAACGGTGTTCATTTTCATTGGCTGTCAGTTATGTTGGACTTGGCAAAGCTACTCTTCTTCCCCCGTTATGCCAGTGAGTTCTTCTATTTCTTAGGTCTTAATCGTCTTTTAGGTTTTGTTTTCCTTCTAATTTTTGCCAGTTGCTACTGCAGTAGTGTTCCATATAAATTGTGCAATGAGAGCTGTTTACTGATGTCTTTTCATCGAATTTACTGGTTTGATGCTAGTTTAGTTGGTTAATTTAGGGTTAATTATTGAAATTTAAATCTATGTCTGCTAATTTGGGAAGTATTAAATTGCTGCTGGAAGCTTGGGGGAAAAAATTATATCCTGCTTTATTTTTTTTTTGCTGAAACTAGTTATTGCCTTATTGGCATCTAATATTTCTTATTCAGAGTCTTGAGCTGGCAATGAAGAGTAGCATTTCATTTCTAGAAGAGTTTGAGTTGTATAGACCATCAGTGTAAAGAACTTTTTACACTATCACGTCACCCAAAATATTTACTGCTAAGCCTCCTTAAAATGTGGGATTTGTAATCGTGAAAAATGAGAAATTAAATGCGAAAAAAGGAAAAAAATCTCAATTGTTTTTTGTGTTGTTTTTTTCATGTGCAAAAAGAAATTACCCTTACATATAAATCTGCATGCGGCTCCTTTTTATCCTTGTAGTATTTAGTTTAAGTGACTATCAATTCTAGACGGATTTGAAGGAAAAGCGGCAGCAGGTCATAGTTTATCTGCTTGTTCTTATTAGCTATATGATGTAATTTGGATAACATATACAAAGTGAATACATTGATAGCATTTCTCAACTCCTCGCAGGCATAGGTTTAATAACTGGACAGTATATAATTTTTTGTGCACTCCAGAATCATCTTACTGTTGGTTTTCAATGTTAATGAACTACTTAATTATAAAAGGAAAAAAGTCACGTGAATTAGTTACTTCTCATTTCAAAACAGTGTTTCCTCTTAGAATTTTTTCTTTTGAGGAAGGTAACAGTTTCCTCTTAGAATTGAAGGTTTATTAAATAGTGCGCTTCTTTTGAGAAGACTAGGACATTGTCACATTTTCCTTCCTAATTGTGAACAAACAGAAATACTTAGACATATGTATTTGTATACTCGTGCACTACAGACACATTTTAGTTGGGCATCTCCATCTGTCACATTTGCCCTAATCTCTTTCTTTTTTGTTGAGTAAATTTGTTTCTTCCTTTTAGATGCAAACTCTTAAAGTGAGAATGGAGTAATTCAGTGTGACCAACTTGACAATTTGATCCCTGATCGATGTTACTTTGTTGTATTAATGCTATTTTTGCTGCAATATGTGCTCGACTGCTCGTTATTCAGTTTCTAATTTATGGTTAATATGAATTTCAGAGGTATCAGAGAGGGGCCAATCTTTGACGCTGAAGTATTTAACCATCTTATTTTATCTCTTGTGCGTAACAAATGCCGAGTTGCTTGTTAAGCCATTGGAACAACAGCCCATCTCTCCAGTCAACAAACCTGTTGAAGCACCTGGCTTACCCGATCTGCTCCTGCCGGCGAGTGTACCTGCATTTCATAGGCAACATAGAAAACATTTTCCTTCTGGTGCACCACGGCTTTGGCTAGGCCCTGCCCAGCCTCCTGATTATGGTCCTTTAGTAACTGCTGCAAACCCTCCTTCCAGTTCACGCTTGTCCAAGCCATCAATGAAGAAAAGTGGATTGGTGCCTCCTAGTGCTGGCCTTGCACCTCCCCGTTCAGCAGAGATTGCTCCAACACAATCCAGTCCTAGTACTCTACCCGCTGGTTTGGCTCAGCCACCACTTTCCCCTCACACTTCCAGTAAGAATCTTTCTTTTTAATGAATTTAAACCGAAGACCTTCTTGGACTAGCGTATATATGTCCTATTTCCTCCATTCCTACAAAAAAAGATAAAATAGGGAGAAGCTGGTAGTACTGTAGCAGAAAATGAGAGTCATAATTTTGGGGTTATGCATTATATTTATAGGGAAAAAGGTTTCATAAGCGAAAACTATATAAAAAGTATCATAAACCATTTGTTTTAAAAATTAAGAGCCTGGTTGGATTTGGCTTTGGAACTGGTTCTGGAATTGGTTTTGGATGTGTAGGTTTAGGTTTGGTTTCTGGAAACAACTGTGAGCGATTGGATTTAGGTTCTAGAAGAATTGGTTTTGAAAAGTGATTGTGTTTGAATCTCTCAAGAGGGAATTTTACGCTTTCATTTGGTTAGAATTTACTAATACAAATCGACTGCATATCTTAAATTGCTGAAAAACTTACTTCCCAGTAGCCGATAAATCATAGAACATTACTTTCTCTCTGTATATGGATCCAACAGAGGGAACAACAAAAAAGTGAGGGGGAGGGGGACACGGGCCATAAATCTGAAAAGAGTTCCATACCGAAATGCAAGGATCTAAATGAAAAGTTTAATGTTGAGAAAACAGAATTCACTGTTGGTTTTGTTTGCAAAAGTTGATTTCCAGAACCGTCGCTGATTTCCAAATTTGTTTTGTACCCTAAGTACTCTAGTATTCGGTTTCCAAAATCAGTCCTATCGGTTTTGAAACCAAACACCGCTTAATAATTCCAAAAATTATGTTAAATATTCAAAAGAAACAAGCTGATTCTCCAAGTTACATAAATAAGGATAAAGGGAGAGTGATATTTCAAATATTTTCCCATTGGTACAGCTTATAGGACACGTTTAAACACTGACTCATTAGCGAACTATCCTTTGGTGCGGATAAGTGCAAAACATATGTAAGAATCACAACCTATCTCTTTATAATGTGTCAGTGAAGGTATTCATTCTTTGCCATCCCCCTTGGAAGATATATCTCCACATTTATGTGCATCTTTTTTCTTTCCCATTTTGGCAGACTGTTGTGGACCAGATATGGTGCTCAAACGAGGAAGCCAGGACTGCCAGTGTGTTTACCCATTAAAGATCGACCTTCTCCTCTTGAATGTCTCATCAAATCCAAATTGGAAACTGTTTCTGAATGAATTTGCTTCACAATTAAGTTTAAAGGTTTCTCAAATTGAGCTAATTAACTTTTACCTGGTGGATCTATCAAAGCTAAATATATCCATGGATATCACACCAGATAAGGGAATTAGCGTATCATCTGCTGAAGCCTTTGCAATAAACTCTTCGTTGTCAATGCATAAGATCCATCTAGATCCAGCACTAGTGGGTGGATATCAATTGCTCAACATTACCTGGTTTAAGCCTCCAGTTTCAGCACAAGGTACTTTGGGGGGGGGGGGGGGGGGGGGGTTGTTATTAACCCCTCAATTCCACAGGTCTTTTCATATTTGGTGAGTAACTTTTCTTTGATATGCAGCTCCACGTTCTGCTATGTCACCCGTTGAAGCAGCTCCGCGGCTGCCTTCAGCTCCTGCAGTAACAGTGTCTTCGAACAAAAGGAGACATCCAAGTTTAATTCTTATTGTTGGGATTGTTGCTGGCATCTTAATCATCACTATCATATCAACACTCTTTATTTGTTTCTGTGGATCTAATCAAAGACAGAAGAAAAGACCCCACAAAGAAACTGGTAAGTGATTGTATGTTCCATGGACTTATCAAATTATCCTGGATTTGGATCGCCTTCTTTTTAAAGTTCCACCCACGTAGGAACAGAAATTTGGATTGGTGAACAGAAGAAACAAGGATGGAAAAGGCTCTCTCTTGTTAACTTGGACTAGTGTTACTTGAGTAGTAGAAGCTTGATCAATAACTCTAGCAAACTACTTACTTCTGGTCAAATTAGACAAAAAGCAAAAAGTCTGCAGAAGCTTTCGTTGATCTTTTGTTCAGAAGTAATGTTAAATTGAAGTTTTCTCCCTATCCGCGAAACTTTGGTTTGCATCTGGCGTCTTGAGCTCTCATAATTTCCTGTATGAGCTACTTAAAATGGTTATTATACTTAAACTGGTGGCTTAAACCCACAATGCTATACTTGAGCTACCAGTTCCTTTTGAACCAAAAATATCTTAAAATGGCTGATATATCGAAGAAACTAGAATTCCGTGAAGCTATTTTTCTGCTAACTAGAAATATTTTTATCGGTTCTTTAAATGCACGATGTTGAAACTATAAATGGAGATGTTTTTGTTTGTACTTGTTGCACCACCTAAGTTTTTTACTTTATAAAAATTCACTTGTATTTTGATTTCTTGATAGCAAGACCGATACGTACGGACGCTGTTCCAGCTGAGGGATCATTTCCCCATCCAACTAGTACACGGTTCCTTCCATATGAAGAACTGAAAGAAGCTACAAATAACTTTGCACCATCTAGTATACTTGGAGAGGGCGGCTTTGGCAGAGTTTTCAAGGGTGTGCTGAGTGATGGTACTGCTGTTGCAATAAAAAGACTTACTAGTGGAGGCCAACAAGGAGGTAAAGAGTTTCTAGTTGAGGTTGAGATGCTTAGTAGGCTGCATCACCGTAATCTGGTGAAACTTATTGGTTACTATAGCAGTCGTGAGTCCTCACAGAACCTACTGTGTTATGAGCTTGTTCCAAATGGGAGTTTGGAGGCTTGGCTTCATGGTAAGTTTTTTTGTGACTTAATCCTTTGTCAACTTTGCAACTAAATAGCTACAATATCTGCCTTGCTATTTTAGTTTGTAATTTGCTTATCTGGTAAGAAGTCACATAAAGGAAAGGTAACTCCAACTATCAACATATTCAGCTTTCCTTATATGGCCTGTCTATTGGAGATGAATATGAACTCTCACATATGTTTCGAAAGTCATTACAATGGTTCTGACTTCTGAGCTATTCTACCATTACCCTAAAACTTGGAGTGGATATTTAGATTCTATAGCAGGTGTTAGAGTATGTAGAGATCCTTCAAGTCTCATTGCTATTCTCGTGAATAAATGAATTTGCGTGTCTTAGGCCCAGGAAAAGAAATCAAGCCTGCTCCTGAGGAGGTGGTATTTAGAAGTTTAAGTGAATTGTTAAAAGTGTCCTCTTTCTAACAGTTTAAGTTTCTAGACAAGGTGGTCGCACAAATCAGCGTTGTGACCTATTCAACTTATCAAGGAGTTTAACAATTGCACTCTCTTGCTGCAGGCCCTTTAGGATTAAACTGCCCACTGGATTGGGACACAAGAATGAAAATTGCGCTTGATGCAGCGAGAGGACTTGCATATTTGCACGAAGATTCTCAACCTTGTGTTATCCATAGAGATTTTAAGGCATCAAATATATTGCTTGAGAACAATTTTAATGCCAAAGTTGCTGATTTTGGCCTTGCAAAACAGGCCCCGGAAGGCCAGGCGAATTACCTCTCGACTCGTGTTATGGGCACATTTGGGTTAGTGTTTCTTCGTTAACACATGCTTCTCTAAGATATAAGATTGACTAATTTGGAAGCACTGTTCTGTGCAGGTATGTAGCCCCTGAATATGCCATGACTGGGCACCTACTCGTAAAAAGTGATGTGTACAGCTATGGGGTTGTTCTCCTTGAATTGTTGACAGGAAAAAAGCCTGTAGATATGTCACAACCATCTGGACAGGAAAATCTTGTTACTTGGGTAAGTGTTACGTTGTTGGTACTTTCTTTTACTATTGCATCTCTTACTTCAGGTCATACAAGTGTAGTTGAGCACCTTTTTTTTTCTTGAAATGGTAACAGAGTTTTTGTGCACTTGCTGATCTTCAGAAATCATGTCTCCATTTTCCCCCTTTTGGTACTTTACAAAGAAGCTTATTGTGTTGTCATTATATTGGACTCTTTGAAAAAGGCTGTAAAAAGAAAGGGCTGTATTTTGTTTTCAGGCCAGACCAATACTTAGAGACAAGGATCGTTTGGAAGAACTTGCTGATCTAAGGCTTGAGGGAAAGTACCCAAAGGAGGATTTTGTGCGGGTTTGTACAATTGCAGCGGCTTGTGTTGCTCCGGAAGCTAGCCAACGGCCTACAATGGGAGAAGTGGTTCAATCTCTCAAAATGGTTCAGCGGGTAACTGAGTACCAGGATACTAATATAAATTCAGGCACTCGACCTAACATAAGGCAGTCATCTACAACATTTGAATCAGATGGTACCTCGTCTATGTTTTCTTCTGGTCCTTACTCTGGTTTGAGTGTGTTCGAGAATGACGTATCTCGGGCAACTGTATTCTCAGAAGATCTCCATGAAGGAAGATGAACATTATTGGGATGGCCTTCCAATGCTTCAAACACTCTGATCTTCAATCGTAATGCAAGCAAAATGGGAAAATTTGAAGTGGGTTGGCAGAAGTGAGACCCTGCACAGTGGATCTGGCAATGCTTTGGAAAATCTATTGGTTTGCTTCATCCCCTGTAGAGAGCCCATTGTTCAATTTTTCCTGTATGGCCATTCTCTACTTGTTGGATGAGAGCCTGTATATATGTATCGGTTGATATTTGATGGCAGTGGTTCAGTTGAAGGGGGGTGAAAGTTGAATTTCTTTTTCTTAAGTTTCTTTATCTGTGTGATGCCCCTTGTGTAAATTCCTCCTTATCCTCAAATTCTATAACTTTTAAGGACTGTATCACTTATCATGGATTCTCCTTACAATATCCTGGATAACAGAGCAAAACTCAACTGGATAAAGAATTGTTTTAGGGTGTTAGTGAGAACCAGTATTTTGAGATTGAAAAAGTAGTGGTACAGTACCTTGAGTTTGTAAAACTATGACCACTTATTTCATGGAAAAATATGTTTTTTGAAGTGCCACCAAAGTGTCTTAAAGTATTTTCAGTTGATGCAACTTTTGCTACTCAGGAGCTTTGAAGCTGTTTTAGCTTTAATATTAGGAGATAGGATCACCTACTATTAGACGATTTGCCTTACTATTAACTGATGAAAGTTTAATACTTTCCTTAGATGATATTACTATTTTAGTAATTATGTGATAACCTACTTTATTATACAGATTAAAGAACAAGTCCCAAAAACTGCGAAAGATCCTGATAATCAATAAATTGTGCGGAAACAACTTCATTCAATCTGAAAAAAATTACTGTTGTTATGAAATATAAATATATATTTATATGGATGTCCACTAACCAAATACAATTCCCACTACTCTTCTCCATTATGTAGATAACCCCACTACTCACCATTATTGTTGTAACTCCCACATCTCCATAACCTACCCATGATCTTCCTCCATGATCTCAAATGCTTAATGGCATATTTATGGAATTCTTTTGGTATACCTCTATGTTGTACTATAAATAGAGGATGAGAACTCATTTTGTAATACACTTGAAACACATGGAAGAAATAAGAATCTCTCATCTCTTTCTCCCTACATTCTTGTCTATTTTCTTGTTTTATACTATTCCTTTGAGCTAAGTTTCTTAACACGTTATCAGCAAGACTTCTAACCAGCTTAGGATATGTTCCTCAATTGAGGGATGTTCACGAAGAGTAAAGCATGGTCAGGTCTCGATAAGTCATTCCACGAAGGCTTAGTGGTATCACACAATTAGTGACACCAACACGGTACAAATGTTCTTCGGTAAGGTTAGGTATGTAACCAATTTATTTTACTTTGATTTGGCAAATGGGAATAATTTTGTAATGAACCAAACGTATGAATTATCTCTTTACTGGTTTTACTAAAATTGGCTTTGGCTATAAGTATTTTATGTGTGATTAATTTAAAATTGATATACCCACGTTTGTTAAGAGGAAAAAGGCGTCTGATTCCACTAGTCTTATGTTAGTTTGCATTTGAATTTCATTGATTTTTACCCTTGTTGGCTTGAACAAGTGTGTTAGACTCATTCATTATTTGTCTCATTTTTCTTATAGGTAATGAAATGTTAATGCATGATATATATAGTACTATATCTAAACTATATGTTTTGATAGATTTATATATAGTATATTAGTATATGAGTATGTACTGGATCGAAAATTATATTTCTTATATTTTTTATCATTTTCAATTCACTTGTTTTTAATGATAATTTTACTATGTCGAATTTATCAAAATTTAAATTTATGGCTATGTAAAATTATGTTCTATTTTCGAAGTGAATGAGACAAGTTGTGACAAATATTATATGGTGGGTTCAAGTCCCAATGCACCATGAGGGTAAGACATCGAGTTTTGAGTTATGATGCTCCATGTTGATAAGAGTTGGGTCGAGTCCCAACTCATTTTGGCCTAACATGCCTTTATATGGGTAAGGCATTGGGTTTGAGTCCCAATGCACCATATTGATGATATAATGATGACTAAAAAAAATTATATATTTTTCATGAATGTCCCACTTGATTTGCTCCATTCTTGAAGTGAATGTGATAGCGGTGCATAATAACTCTAAATGAAGACAAGTGGTTGTTCAATGAAAGTGGGCGTGCCAAAGACCAAAATAATAATAATAGTCATCATTATGGTAATTGTAAAAAGGAGAACAATAAGGTTTCTCAAAATAGTCCTTCAGAAGGTGAAGGAAATATTTATCATCAAATTGGTATGAAAAATTTATAAAGCACGTCGCGATAATTATACTCCATTCTTTGAAGAGAATGTGACTTGTGATAAGCATTGAGAATGCGGATTCATTCCTGAAGATGAATGTAACAATATGTGATAAAATTAATGAATAAAAACGTGCAATGCATGATTGGATCAATACCACACAACTCACATCTACGGGAGGTTTGAGTGCAATAAAAAGAATGAAAATATGAATATGTCATTGGTTGTGTACATGTGGTACGCCAAAAATATATTGTCATGCTTTATAAAAAGTTGTTAAAGGCAAACTAAAGCAAGAAATGATTTTGCTTATGATGATTTTGACCATGACAATTATTATGATATGATTTCTCCGTGAAGGAGACATTCACCATATGGATGGTGAGAAAAAAGTCTTGTAGTACAAAATCAATTAAGAGCTCTGGAAGAGCTAATTTGTTACTACTCGGATATATGAAATTGTTCATGACAATGATATAGTAGTAAGTCTCAAAAGAAACTTTTTGAGTTTCAAATATAATAGTCAAAGTGGTTGGCATTTGAGACTATAAATGAAAGGAAGATTGAATATCTTCATATTACTATAATAATACCGGGTAAATATGAAAGGTTACCCGACTTTTCTTCTATGTGTACTACACATGTATAAGCATGATGATATAATCACATGCCATAGTAAATTAGATGTTTACTGAAATAAGTATCAGTTGGCATGACCGGTCGGCCACCCCGGTTCAATTATGATGCGAAAAATTGATTGAGAATTAACATTGGTATATATTGAAGAAATAGAAGGTTCTTCAAGAATTCTCTTGTGCTGCTTATTCTCATGATATACCAGTTAAGGTTGGGATTGAATCCCTTGATTTCTGGAACAAATAGAAGGTGATATATATATATATATATATATATATATATATATATATATATATCTGGGCCCAGTCACCTGCCATGTGGACCGTTTACTATTATATGATTTTAATAGATGCATCTATTGTATGGTCACATGTGCGCTTGCAGTTTGGATTTTGAAAGATTAATTTCTCAAATTATTAGAGCAGAGTCCAGAATATAAATTTATCTTGATAATGTTGGTTTAAATCCAAGTTGGTTTAGCAGATATTGTATGCCTCCAATTATAGCTAAACCATTGGTTATGAGAACAAAATTGCCAAAAAGAAATTTGGTATGAGATGTATTATTTAATATAGAGCAGCACTTGTACGCATCTAGCCAAGTTATGATAAATTCTCCCCGTCACAATTGGTTCATAGTCAGGAGCCAAATAATTTCCATCTTGAAATATGGATGTGCTATATGATTTAATTGTGACACCACAATGCACAAAGATGGGTTCCTATAGAAGGTTGGAAAATGTATTGGTGATCCTAACATTAGGGAGAGAAAATGGGCAGCTGAAACAGTGATACGTGGAATGAATTATTATGAATACATCTAGATCCTCGTACGAGAAAATGTGAACTTATGTGAACTTGAAGTTCAAGTGATAATTCATTTTCAAAATATTTCCAGGAGCATTTGCTGACCCAAAGCTAAATGTTATATTTCAGTTGTTAATGCTCCAAATAGAATAAAGTCCATGATGGACAGAGTTTATGACACGCATGAAGCGTAATAGACTAAACGGTTCCAAAGATAAAACTCCTTGAAGAAGGAGAGGAGCAAATGTTTAAGATGGTCACATTAAAGAGGTAAGTGCTTTATAAGAGCACCATGACATAACGCTTTATAAGACCTCATGGGAGAGGCTCGGGTACCTGAAAATAATGAGATAAAAGAGATCTCAATAAGTTATATCTTTAGTGGGTAACGACAGAACCGATGTAAAATGATCGTCGACGATATTGTTGATATAATATAGGGCTCAATATTATTAATATTGACGAGGATATTGAGCTCAAATCTGTCATGGAATTCGGACAGATAAATAATTGGCCAAATGAAAAGTATACAATGAAAATTGACTTCACATGAAAAATGTGAAGTTGGATGGATAGTCCCAACACCTGAAAGTGAAATGAAAAATTAAGTCGATGGACATAAAGACGACTTGTAGCACAAGATTTTTCGTAAATATTCCGGCATTAGTTATATGGAGATATGTTCTCCTATGGTGGATGAAATCCTTTTCAGGTTTTAATTTGGCAATACATGAAAAACTTAATATGCATATAATGGAAATCCTTGAAGGATTTAAATTGTTAAAGTTTCAGGAGATCCTTATGTGGATTAGAGTAATCATGGTGTACCTGATTTGTTATTGTGTCTAGTACAATTGGTGCACTAATATATCTGGCTAGAACCATGAGTATAACAATATGCTAGCGAGATATAGTTTTATTCCTATGTGGAGATATTAGAATACAATTAGTGTTATATTTCAAAAGGAATACTTGATGTAGATTTGTTTATTCTAACAAATATTGTCAAAGTTTTGTCAGTTATGTAAATGCAGGGCATTATATGAAGTTCGTTCTTCATACCAAGATACTAACATCTTATATATTAAGTGACTCAACACGAATGAGACGTGTGATTTTTTTGAAGAGAAGATTCCAATAATATTAAAGATGGTGCTGCTTGCATAGCTCAATTGAAAGAACGATATATTGAAGAAGACAAAATAAAGCATATTTCACCAAAGTTTTGCAGAGACAATCTTCAATAGAATGATGAAATGGATGTTCAAGAAATTCGTTCAAGTGATATTTGGCAGAATAATTCACCAAGGCATTGTCGATCTCAACATTAGAGAGGTTGTTATACAAGCTTGGAATTCGTCGTCTCCGAGAAATAAATTGATGTTTTCATCAGGGGGAGGCACATACGCGTTGCACTCTTTTTTCTTTGGCTAAGGTTCTATCCCACTGGATTTTCCTGGCAAGGATTTTAATGAGGCATCAAGTAATGCGTATTACAATATTTGTGTACTCTTTTTCCTTCACTAGGATTTTTTCCCACTGAGTTTTTTTTCCTAGTAAAGTTTTAACGAGGAACATTAGCTATGGACATCCAAGGGGGAGTGTTATGAAATATATATTTATATGGATGTCCACTAATCAAATATAACTCCCACTACTCTTTTCCATTATGTAGATAACCCCACTACTTCTCACCATTATTGTTGTAACTCCCACACCTCCATAACCTACCCATGATCTTCCTCCATAATCTCAAATGCTTAATGGCATATTTATGAAATTCTTTTGGTATACCTCTATGTTGTACTATAGATAGAGGATGAGAACTCATTTTGTAATACACTTGAAACACATGGAAGAAATAAGAATCTCTCATCTCTTTCTCCCTACACTCTTGTCTATTTTCTTGTTTTATATTATTACGTTGAGCTAAGTTTCTTAACAACTGTAATATTCTAATACTTAATTAATAGGGAATGAATTAGTATATTTCGTCAAAACCACCTTGGGAGAGAAATTTAGTTTTTTTTTTTAATCGGATGTCTCTAGAGAAATTAAGTCTAATTTATTGAAAATGGTAGGCTTGGTAAATGGTTATGAATTGGGATTTTTACATACCTATACACTATGAAAATTTCATTACCCTCTCTATTCAAGTTTCAATTTAATTACATCTTATATACACATTTACCAAATTATTTTCCATCCTTGTTCTCTCTCCCTCCTGCGAAGAAGAAGAAGAAGAAGAAGAAGAAGAAGAAGAAGAAGAAGAAGAAGAAGACATGATATACATTATACTTACGAAATTGTAGTAAAGTTATAGTAAAATTGTATAAAAAATATATTTTGCTGTAGTTTTATATATATATATATATATATATATATATATATATATATATATATATATATATATATATATATATATATATATATATATATTTTCTTTGAATATTGTATGAAAGTTGAACAATATTGTATAAAATTTGTATTTAAGTTGTATGATATTGTAGGTGTATATAACTGGGTAAAAATAATGTATGAAAGTTGTAGATAAGTTGTATAATATATAATTAGTTGTATGAAATTTGTTTTTACTATGTAAAAATCAGATACAATATATACAAAAGACATATTGTATAACATTTGTATCTAAGTTGTATGATATTATAGTTAAATTTAACTATGTAGAAATAATGTATGAAAGTTGTAGATCTTGTATAATATATAAATAGTTATATGAAATTTATTTTTACTATGTATAAATCAGCTACAAAATATACAAAAGATACATTGTATAAAATTATATAAAATATGTGGGACTCACTGCCAGCACACATTAAAAGACAAAATCAAAATTTCATATTCTAGTCAATTAGAAACTTTTTCAGCATTCCACATCACATAGTTGAAAATTTCCTTTTCCTGATAAATGACAAGAGTAAACAAATGTCATTAATGTCTGACTAGAAGCGGCAGTGTATATAGAGTTTTAACTTGTAATATGACTACATACTAAGTTGTATATAAGCTATGGAGATTTAATTTCCTGATAGTTGTATGTTATACATTGAGGTCGTTTTTTAGTTTTCAATTTCTTTTGTTCTTGGGTCTAAATATTTCTTTTTCCCTATCAAGAAAGTCTTTGAGTAGATAGGTAAGTGTTACAACGTTGGGCAATGCGTACATAAAGATGACCGAGGAGATCGAAAAATCAGAAGATGATTTGTGAGAAAACATATGAGGAGAAACATAAGGAAAGAGAAGGGGAGAAAAAAAAAAAGGAAAATGGTGTAACTAAATCCCTTGATTGAAGGCGCTAATAATGGATTGGGAGCCTTTTAAGGTGGAATGTATATATTTTGTAAACAAAACTTGTGTAGGTCGGGTAATTAACTAAATGTGGATAATTTTGATAATAAAGTTTCAAATAGTGTATAGGTATGTAAATATTCCTTCTGAATTCAGCTCGATTGTTGCTAGGAATCTTTACACGAATAGCCGGTCATATTCATTGTTTACTTTTTCTAACCATATACATAATTATACATTGATTATTTAACATAATTATACATATATAATAGAAAGATTATGCATATATTATATCTCCATCGGCTATTTTTAGTTTAAGCGATTGTGTGGGCTGCTATTTGGGTCAATTCTTCTTTTAGCTAGAGGTGGCAATTTGAGCCTAAATTCATCCAACCCGCCCAAAGATTAATGGGTTGGGCTAGAAACATTTTAGCTCATGGGTCTATTTGGGTTGAGTCCAAGGTTGTCACGACCCAAAATCCACTAAAGGTCGTGATGGCGCCGGACACCACTGTCAGGCAAGCCAACCAAAAATACTTAATTAAATTTTCGTTTTAATACTCTTGCAATTTATGATTTTCCTTCAAATTTACCAATTAAAAAGATAATCGCTTCAATTCAAATTAAATGATGAGCAATTAATACAAAATACATCATAACCATCCCAGAACCCGGTGTCACAAGTGCATGAGCAATTTCAAGAAAATCGAATAAAGTGCAAAAGCTGTCCGGAATACAATTAAACAGAAAATAAATAGAATCCTGAGAGAGACTATACTAGCTACGGGTCGCCTCGAGGAAATACAGCTCACCTAGTCTCCGTGTCAACCATGCTGCTACACCCACTAGGCCACTAGAGGTGCATGTGCCTGTGCAACAAAAATGCACAGAAGTATAGTATGAGTACAAAAACAACGTGTACTCAGTAAGTATCCCGCCTAATCTCGAAAAAGTAGAGACGAGATGGCAACTTCGACACTTACTAAAGGTCCAGTAATAATATTATTAACGCGAAGACTCACGGATTTATTAAGAACAGGAGTAAAATTTAAATGAGTCACTAAACAGGTGAAAGTTCCTTTTTATTTAAAGTCTCCGGATTCATAATCCATTAATTAACAATTATCTCAGTCGGGAGAGCAGACAAAAATATCAATAAATCTCAAGGCAAGCAACTCAAACATGCGCAACTCATGCCGAGGTCGTACGGACCGATCCAACATAAATGTAAAATGTGCACTGCCGAGGGTCGAGCGGCCCGAACCATAGATGCATCTATTACCGCGTCGCATGTATGAATAAACACGACAATCAGTCAATCATGAATTTATCAGGGAACAATTATCCAAGGAAAAGCCAAATTCTCTTTTAACAATTCAAGAAAATGAAGTTTAATCTTCTTAGAAATTCATTTACCAATTCGATAGGATTTAAGAAATTCAATTGTCAATAAGATCACAGATATTCCAAGTATAGCATGCTTTTTGGGTCCTAGACTACCGGACTTACACATATTAGTAGCTACGTACGGACTCTCGTTACCTCGTGTGTACGTAGCCCCCACAAATAGGAGCACATAACCAATTATTTCACCTATGGGGACAATTCCCTCTTACAAGGTTAGAAAGGAGACTCACCTCGCTCCAAAGAGACATAACCGGCATTCCATGCCCTTCCGAAGACTCGAATTGATGCTAAATGCTCCAAAGCTAGCCAATAAGTATGAAAATCAATTAATATATGCTCAATTACTCATTCCAATCCAACTTATAACAATTCCTAACCCGGATCGAAAAGTTGACAAAATCGCCCTCGGGCCCACGTGCCCGAATTCTGAAATTTTCGAAGATAAAGTTTACTCGTGGCCTCACGAACTCAAATATATAATTTACTTTTAATTTCATACCCAAAATCGTGGTCAAATTCCAAGAATATCAATTTTCTAGGTTTTTCCTCAAACCCCCAAATTTCTACCAATTTACATGCTAAAATCCATACATAATCAATGTATTTAACTCAAGATAGGTGGGATTAACTTACCTCCAAGTTGCTAGGTGGAAGTCCCTCTCAAAAAGCTCCAAAATCGCCCCAAAGAAGAGAAAAATGGGTGAAATGAACTCAACCCCACTTTTTAAAATATTCTGCCCAGCGACTTCCGCACCTGCGGACTCCTTGCCGCTTCTGCGAGTCCGCATCTGCGGAGCCCTAATCGCATCTGCGCCAATCACCGCTTCTGCGGTCCTTCTTCTCGCTTCTGCGCTTGCGCAGATGCGGCCAATACCCCCGCATTTGCGATCCCTGCTCCTTTCACATCTAAACGCTTCTGCGATTCCCTTCCTCCCTTCTGCGAGGCCGCTTCTGCGGTGAACCCTCCGCAGAAGCGGTTATACTAGCAACCAGACCCCTTCAGCTATCTCCAAAATTCCAATTTCGATCCGTTAACCACCCGGAATCCACCCGAGGCCCCCGGGACCCCAACCAATCATACCAACCAGTCCCAAAACACGTTACGGACTTGCTCGAGGCCTCAAATCACATCAAATAACGCTTAAACCACGAATCGACCTCCAATCCAAACTTTATGAACTTTAGAATTTCAAACTTCTACTTTCGATGTTTAAACCTATCAAATCACGTCCGATTGACTTCAAATTTTGCACACAAGTCATATTCGACATTACGGACCTACTCCAACTTTCAGAATTGGATTCCGATCCCGATATCAAAAAGTCCACTTCCGGTCAAACTTCTCAAAGCCTTCAAATTTCTATCTTTAGCCAAATGACCCCAAAATGACCCACGGGCACCCGAATTCACTCCGATCGCGCTCCCAACTCCAGAATCACCATACTGAGCTACTCCCAGACTCGGAATCCCAAACGGACATCAACAACACTGAAATGCACTTCAACCCAAACTTATGAAATTTCCTCCAAAATGCTAACTTCCACAATAGGCGCTAAAATGCTCCCGGGTCATCCAAAACCCGATCCGGGCATACGCCCAAGTCCGAAATCATCATACAAACTGGAACCTTCAGATCCCGATTCCGATATCTTTTACTCTGAAATCCAATCCTAGTCAATTCTCTCAACTTAAAGCTTCTGAAATGAGAATTTCCTCTCCAAGTCAACTCCGAACTTCCCGAAATTTAATTCCGACCACGCGTACAAGTCATAATGCCTGAATTGAAGCTGCTCATGGCCTCGAACTGCTGAACGGCGCGCTAGGGCTCAAAACGACCGGTCGGGTCGTTACATCCTCTCCCACTTAAACATACGTTCGTCCTCGAACGTGCTAGGAACTGTGCTGGGGTTGTCTGGAATTACTGCTTAATACCTCGTTCACCTACCCGTGCTATCACAACTCAGTTGGGCACATCAGCTCGACCAAATCTAAAGATAACCTCTTTCATTTAGGCAAATAAGCCTGGAGCCCAGTTTCAACATCCGAAATTTCTCTGCCAAGCCTGCTTTCGACGTATGAACACCGTATCAATAACTACACGCAGCACCAAAACATGACTGCGTATCTTAGCTGAATTCACACCTTGCACCACTTTACTCACAGGACCATAATAGCATTTTCTGATCGAATAAATCGAGCTCCCATTGCACCTCATGACCTACATAGGTCTTGCTCTAACTCTTACAATACCGCAAAGACGGAAGAGGTGTGTAGAAATTCATAACCAACTGGCGAACCAACGATTCATCAGGCCTATACTCCTTACAAGAACCATCACCTCATTCTGAACCAAATAATGGTATTTGCTCCTTAATATACTTCATATAATCCAATCGCACTGATCCTAGATCCAGTAACCTTATCTTACTCTGTACGAGCTGCTCAGGCAGCAAGTCACCCCTGACATGACCAAAAGTCTCATATGATGCCACAACGTGCCAATAGGCTACCAACTCGAACGCGATACATAAGGAAAATGAACTCTGGAAGGGCTAATCAAATCACGCAACTAATATGAACTTTCCTAAGAAAATGGAGAAACAAAACACATAGAATAAAATATAAGGGACTGTAGTTATCATCACACTGTTGCGGCGTGCAACCCGATCCGCACATAAAACTCACATAAGGAGATACACATCGAGCTGAATTGCTCATTACAACAAGATACCGAGTATCGGTCACAAGCACGCTAAGTGCATAATACCATCCCTGAGGAGACATATAGTGCCATAAGCCAACAAACTCAAGCACAACTGAGGTGCGATATATGTTCTGAAACTAAAGAGCCGTATTGCTCACATAACACCATCGCTACGCGGAACCTCAACACATAAGAAATTACCAAGCCGTTTTGCAACTCACACGGTACAATATAGCATTACATGAAAGAGCCGACAATGAATTAACACCCAACGTCCGAATACTCCTCTATAATGAGGGCTACGCTGAAATGAACACATCTTGCCTGATACAGAGCCCATATCCACATTTAAATCCATCCATAGACCTCAAACCGATTCTGATCACGCCGAACTAGGCTAATAACCTTTCAAAGGTCCATAAATATTCCCCTTGCTCCTCATAACGCATAAGGACAACCATCATAACCGGAGTAATCCTCCACAGTCCACAACCCAATAAACCGTGTGCCCTCCAGGCATCAATTCTTAATTTAACGACATCACTACAATTTCATACTTGATTTAACTCTTCAATCAATCAAGTGGCTACATGCCACACTAATACAACCTTTCCGTGGGCACGCTCCCACAACCTTCCGTAGCAGATAACAGATCTGTACATCCAACTCACCGGCCGCGCTAACGCTAAAAAGCGATCAAGAATTCTTAACCAGGATGCAAAGCCCTTTTCACAAACACCGATCTCAGGTGGCGCTGAAGACATACCAACTTACTTTAAACATCGAAACTACTTTCCTGCTCATCCGAGCTCGTGACATTCTCGTCAACACCAAACTGTAACCTTGATCCTCACTTCAAATTCCATACCACTCACTGCACCCAACACGCCATTATACGATCGAACACGATTTTTATCATAACTCCAGAACCACTAATAGTTTAACACTTCATCATATAAAAACTTTTCACTTAACTCTAGGAGAACCATAGAAACACACAGGTAAATTCGCATAACCTTAGAATATGCAAATCTCTAAGTAGTGGTCTGAGCCACCATAGCCCTTCCGGGATCCGCCTACACATGACAGGCCATAACAGTGGGATACGTCTGAATAACATCCGTTACGGCGGTCGACAAACCTCACACGTGCCGTCACAAATCACTTGCATAACTTGATCACGTTCAAGGAACTGATCACTACCACCAATATGCCAATTCAACTATGCCTAACCAATCTATCTTCTTTCAAATTAATTCTTGATTGCCTTAGAAATAATAATAACTCCCTTCAACACATAACATACTCTATCCGCACTCATCCCGAGTGACCTTGACTCACGAGACCACGCTGTCTCTAATCCCACGAACCATTTCATACTTCCCTTGTGCGCACATTCGCATCCTCAACTAGTATGCCCATTCTGATAATCCCTCTACGAATCCGAAGTCTTTTCTCATTTTTCCTCCCAAATGCTACAATGCAAGTCAAAACATCATAGAACCTTCTGGGCACCTCCTCATAAGCTGCTACAAGGCTTGATTCTTAACTGTATCTATAGGCTCGAAGCCATTAGGCACCACACTTTACCCCTTTAAATCCACTAGGACCGTTGTTGAGAGCCACCCGCTCTGACTTGGCCCCGAATATAATCAACTCCATAATCTTCTAGCACATGAATACCCTCTCGGCGAAGCACCCGGCAGAATCACTTCCCTTGAAACCCACATCTATACAAGGCATATATCCTGAATCCTTCCCCAAGTCTGAACATGGGCCAATAAGGCCAACCATAGCACACCTTTAACAATTCTTTTGCTCAATTTACCACTTATGTTCCTTTCCTGTAGCTGAAATAACCCATCAATATGCTAATAATCAGAATCCTCGCAAGTAGTTAACCAGGCAATCCTTAATCATAGGCGGTGGGACTCTCCCACTTAGTCTGAAGCCATTATAACACAAATTCTGGAATTCACCGGGATCCTTTATCTCTTGTTGACATAACCTTGCGCAATCAACCGCCAAGATTCTCGGAATCTTTCTATAAAACCCTCTTGTTATACTCTGAATCATCAACCACATTTACACGACCGATCTCCTTGTTGTATAGTCAATAGAATTTTCGCAGAAGCTTCGCCAACCATGCAACTGCCGATCTGCTCACTGGAGATAACCCACCTGTGGGATTTACGTACCAACATCTACCAATGCTGCTACACGGGGTGCAATCCGCACGACGTTAATGACCCATCCTGAGTCCAAGCTCACTCTCTAGCTGCACAAGTCCATACACCTCTTGTGGACATCAATTAAGTGCGAAAACATCCTTCCAATTCAAAGTCCAGTTGTATCTTTCTTTATTTCAAGCAGCTCCTTTCCGTCATATCAAATCTCCTGCCGCATAATAGTCCATACTTCAAATTAATCCGCAGGCCCAAATCACCGATCACTAAAATTCCCAAATCACTCCAAACTCTCCCACTTTGGTAGAACTCACCCCGTTAGTCGACTACTCGACCTTTACTTCTCATACCTGGCCTTCTAGAAATTTTAACCACCGCCTGACACTCCCCACATGTCCTTCCTCATCCTTTGCTGCTCGGTCGTTGCCTTAAATAAAATCTATCTTTGTGGCACTTGGACCCACAATTGCGGCTAACTTTAAACCTTTCCGAAGATCATCTTCCTCGAACCGTCGACATTAGAAACACTGATTCAATCCTAAACTACCGTACCCCGCGGTATCTGACAGCCGCATCTTCAATACTATTTCACAATATCTTACCCCAAAGGCGAATTGTAGAAGATCATAACACCGGCGAACCGAGTACGTTCAATTAGGACAACGACACTTCATCATAGGAGAAAACTCCACCATGCTTGCAAATACCAAGTCTCGTTACTCCATCAGCCCACATCTGACCATTCTTAGTTCGATTGCCCTTCCCCTGCCGGGAATAAAATACCGAACCTCTAGATCGTGCACTGAGTAAACCTTCCTTAAAGTCATTCACTGCCCCGACACGTAGGCAAACATCCTACCAACATATCCATACTGCGGAACAATCGTTCGTAGCATCATGGCAACTTGTGCCTATCCTTAGAGCTCTTAGAAGCACCGCTACTGAGCCGAAACGACAGAATATCCTTTCACAAGGCGGCGTTAATAGCCCAGACAACTTTGCAGGGAGAAACATCCCACACCACATCGGTAGTATCATTACAATTCTTCAATTCTCGATTTATAACAGGCGGTTCGCGTCGCGTAGGATTGAGTAGGAAGAAAATAGGGGCATAAGCCTCAAGGAATCAAATCGCACGATGAGGAATCAAGAAGGGAAGCACTCCTAACAATCCTGTAGCCTCCCGAAGATAAGTACAGACGTCTCCGTACCGATCCGCGAGACTCTACTAGACTTGCTCATGACTCGTGAGACCTACGGGATCCTAGTGCTCTAATACCATGTTGTCACGACCCAAAATCCACTAAGGGTCGTGATGGCGCCGGACACCACTGTCAGGAAAGCCAACCAAAAATACTTAATTAAATTTTCGTTTTAATACTCTTGAAATCTATGATTTTCCTTCAAATTTACCAATTAAAAAGATAATCGCTTCAATTCAAATTAAATGATAAGCAATTAATACAAAATACTTCATAACAATCCCAGAACCCGGTGTCACAAGTGCATGAGCAATTTCTAAGAAAATCGAATAAGTACAACAGCTGTCCGGAATACAATTGGACAGAAAATAAATAGAATCCTGAGAGAGACTATACTAGCTGCAGGTCGCCTCGAGGAAATACAGTTCACCTAGTCTCCGTGTCAACCATGCTGCTACGGCCACTAGGCCACTAGAGGTGCATGTGCTTGTGCAACAAAAATGCACAGAAGTGTAGTATGAGTACAAAACAACGTGTACTCAGTAAGTGTCCCGCCTAATCTCGAAGAAGTAGAGACGAGATGGCAACTTCGACACTTACGAAAGGTCCAGTAATAATATTGTTAACGCGACAACTCACGGAATTATTAAGAACAGCAGTAAAATTTAAATGAGTCACTAAATAGGTGAAAGTTCCTTTTTATTTAACGTCTCCGGATTCATAATCCATTAATTAACAATTATCTCAAGCCGGGAGAGCAGACAACGATATCAATAAATCTCAAGGCAAGCAATTCAAACATGCGCAACTCATGCCGAGGTCGTACGGCCCGATCCAACATAAATGTAAAATGTGCACTGCCGAGGGTCGAGCGGCCCGAACCATAGATGCATCTATTACCTCGCTCGCGAATCATACATGCGACGCGGTCAAATATAAATAAACACGACAATCAGTCAATCATGAATTTATCAGGGAACAATTATCCAAGGAAAAGCCAAATTCTCTTTTAACAATTCAAGAAAATGAAGTTTAATCTTCTTAGAAATTCATTTACCACTTCGATAGGATTTAAGAAATTCAATTGTCAATAAGATCACAGATATTCCAAGTATAGCATGCTTTTTGGGTCCTAGACTACCCGGACTTACACATATTAGTAGTTACGCACGGACTCTCGTCACCTCGTGCGTACGTAGCCCCCAAAAATAGGAGCACATAACCAATTATTTCACCTATGGGGACAATTCCCTCTTACAAGGTTAGAAAGGAGACTCACTTCGCTCCGAAGATCCATAACCAACATTCCACGCCCTTCCGAAGACTCGAATCGATGCTAAATGCTCCAAAGCTAGCCAATAATTATGCAAATCCATTAATATATGCTCAATTACTCATTCCAATCCAATTTATAACAATTCCTAACCCCGATCAAAAAGTTGACAAAATCGCCCTCGGGCCCACGTGCCCGGATTCCGAAATTTTTCGAAGATAAAGTTTACTCGTGGACTCACGAACTCAAATATATAATTTACTCTTAATTTCATACCCAAAATCGTGGTCAAATTCCAAGAATATCAATTTTCTAGGTTTTTCCTCAAACCCCCAAATTTCTACCAATTTACATGCTAAAATCCATACATAATCAATGTATTTAACTCAAGATAGGTGGGATTAACTTACCTCTATGTTGCTAGGTGGAAGTCCCTCTCAAAAAGCTCAAAAATCGCCCCAAAGAAGAGAAAAATGGGTGAAATGAACTCAACCCTGCTTTTTAAAACATCCTGCCCAGCGACTTCCGCACCTGCGGACTCCTCGCCGCTTCTGCGAGTCCGCATCTGCGGAGCCCTAATCGCACCTGCGCCAATCACCGCTTATGCGGTCCTTCTTCTCGCTTTTGCGCTTGCGCAGATGCGGCCAATACCACCGCATCTGCGGTCCCTGCTCCTTTCAGATCTAACCGCTTCTGCAGTTCCCTTCCTCGCTTCTGCGGGGCCGCTTCTGCGGTGAACCCTCCGCAGAAGCGGTTATACCAGCAACCAAACCCCTTCAGCTATCTCCAAAATTCCAATTTCGATCCGTTAACCACCCGGAATCCACCCGAGGCCCCCCGCACCCCAACCAATCATACCAACCCGTCCCAAAACACGTTACGGACTTGCTCGAGGCCTCAAATCATATCAAACAATGCTTAAACAACGAATCGACCTCCAATCCAAACTTTATGAACTTTAGAATTTCAAACTTCTACTTTCGATGTTTAAACCTATCAAATAACGTCCGATTGACTTCAAGTTTTGCACACAAGTCATATTCCACATTACGGTCCTACTCCAACTTTCGGAATCTGATTCCGACCCCGATATTAAAAAGTCCACTTCCAGTCAAGCTTCTCAAAGCATTCAAATTTCTATCTTTAGCCAAATGACCCCAAAATGACCCAAGGGCATCCGAATTGACTTCCGATCGCGCTCCCAACTCCAGAATCACCATACGGAGCTACTCCCACACTCGGAATCCCAAACGGACATCAATAACACTAAATTGCACTTCAACCCAAACTTATGACATTTCCTCCAAAATGCTAACTTCCACAATAGGCGCCAAAACACTCCCGGGTCATCCAAAACCCGATCCGGGCATATGCCCAAGTCCGAAATCATCATACGAACCTGCTGGAACCTTCAGATCTCGATTCCGATGTCGTTTACTCTGAAATCCAATCCTAGTCAATTCTCTCAACCTAAAGCTTCCGAAATGAGAATTTCCTCTCCAAGTCAACTCCGGACTTCCCGAAATTTAACTCCGACCACGCGTACAAGTCATAATTCCTGAATTGGAGCTGCTCATGGCCTCGAAATGCTGAACGGCGCGCTAGGGCTCAAAACGACCGGTCGGGTCGTTACAAAGGTAACCCATCATTACTTTTTGGAAAAATGATATTGTATACCCGCTCTCAAAATAATAGCCGAAAATGTATATACAAAAATTATACAAATTTTATATAATTTTTTGGCTATCGAATGTAAATAGGTTTTTGACGCGGGCTAAAAGTGAAAAAAATACCCATAATTTTTTATAGCCCATTCTTACCCATGAAGTAGCCCAAACACAACAATGAAGCTCACCCAAAACAAAAGAATCTCAACCCAACTGAAGATTTGTCTTGGAACAAACTTAGTTGCCCCATCATTAATTTCTGTATCTAAGTTTAAAAACGAGAATCAACGTATCTAAGTTTTAATGTAAATATGAATAATTTTGCAACTGAGTTTTGAAACTTATTTATTCAGAACTAACATAAAAGATATTTTTCAACTTACAAATTTTAAATACTAATTTGTTATTTAAAAAAATATATTTTTATTCTTATACTACTAATAATATTTTTTTTGTTGGAAATAAGGGAGTACTTATTAAGTGGGGAGTAGGGCTTCTTGTGTTATATTGTTGTTTATCCTAAAATTCGGATAACAATTAAACTTATAATATGGTTTTAAGGACACGTGATTTTACCTAATACCAGTTGATTAATTTAAAGATAAGTGACAGGAATTGACAAGAATGTAAAACAAACCAATGCTTGGACAGTGCCCTCGAGCTGATGAACCCTCGAGCTTAGTAAAGCAAGAACAGTTAAAGAGCAACAAGTTGATAAGCCAGAGAAAGAGAGAAGTATTATATTGCCTTGATCTGTATGAATGTAGGGTCCTTACAAATGATGGGGACTCCCCTTTATATACTAGAAGAATCCTAATTATGGTACAATTCTAATTACGTAAGTAAATCCCATGATTGGTACAAATAACCGCCTTTGATTAATTTGTTCCGAGATTTCCGCTGTGATCTTCGACCGGTTACGGATATCTCGCCTTTCCGTTATTGCACTTCACTCGAGGTTGATCATACTTAGTCTCGATTGCTGCTGCCCCTGGTCTCGACGGACACCTCGATTCTTGAACTTGACACCTCGTCTTCGTGATATAGCCTGATCCATTGCGAGGCTGACCCTCGATCCAATTCCGTGCTCTCGATCAAATAGCATAATCGGGTAGGCCCGGTTTTAACCGTATACAGATAGTCCCCTCGTTTCTTGGAGTGTAATGAGAAGAAATGAACTGAGCCTTCAATTTTATACCTCGACCAGTTATGATGTCACCCTCGTGACGTAAGCGATGCAAGCGACCGAAACATCCCTTCGGTTCAGTTCTCAAAATCATTAATGAGTGTCAGTTGGCGCTCGACCACTAGTGCTTTTGAACCGTCGCCGTGAATCTTTTAAATAGGTCTTCTTCTCACTTCCTCAAACTTTACTTTGGATTTTTCTAATATCAATCCTCAAAAATTTTCTTTGTGTTCTCCAAGTTTATCTACAGATCTTCAAAGTTTTCCTCACCTTCTAAGTCTTCCCGTCCCGCTCCGTTACCAAACCTTCACCAAACCTTATCCTCTTCTCTTTTCTTTACACAAAAATGGCGAAAATGTTAAAAACTATTCCCCGTAAAGAAAAAGCCTCTTCGGCGCGACCTGCCGGTGATAAAACGTCGGTGGACCCGCACCCTTAGGAGTGTGTTCCCGAGGGAGGGTGCGATCTCACTTCCGACTTCAAAATCGAGAAAAACTCCTCCGTCCCCGGCCGGTGTGAAACCATGTCGAGATACATATGCTCGATAACAGAAAGTGACCTCGAGCAGGTTAAGAAAGACTGCAACTGGGACAAGAAAGAGGTGGTGGTCCCGGCGCCTGAGGAAGATATCACTACCCACGTGGATGGGTTTCTAAGTGTTTACACTTACCCCTTCATGCTGGGTCCTGTCGATCCTGTCATCCTCGACTTCTGTCACCAGTACCAAATAACCCTAGGCCAGATCATCCTTCCTTCTGGCGGATCGTCATTTTGTTCCGATTTTTTGCGAGCAAAGGAGGGGACGCCTTTCACCCTCGATCATCTCATCAGACTGTATAAGCCTCGTCTTTTCTGAGGTGGACTGATAAAGCTTCATCGCCGGGCTACCAAGGTGTTGTTCTTGAGCATAGACGAGGACAAAGATAGAGGGTGGATGAGTCGATTTGTCCGAGTGAAGACTTCCAACCTGATTCCGCCCTAGAAGATGCCCTTTCCCGAAAAGTGGAACATGAATCGTAAGTTCAATTCTTCCTTTGGCTTTTATCCATTATTTCATTTCCTTTTTATTCCCTTTTTCTGACATTTTTTTCGTGATGTAGCGGTTGCCTGGATGCCCCGCGTGATTCCGAACCTCGAAAGCTGGATTCAGACCCTAGCTTCAACCTCCTCGTATGCTGGTGCTCATAGCGTGATTTAGTAGGGGGGCGATGGGAGGCCAAAAATCACGTTAAGCTTTTTCCTTTGCATATCTGATGGCCTTAGAATATTTCCGTCTTATGCTTACTTAGTTTCTTTTCATATAGGCCTTGGGAAAGGTGCCGTCATGAGGCCCCCGTCCGGGGAGGAGGAGGTTCCACCCCTGGTTCCGAAGCCATCGAAGGAGAAGAAAAGAAAAAGGGTCTCGCCCTCCGAGACTCCGAAGCCTAAAAAGAGCAAGGCTCATAAGCCGAAGAACGCTTCTACCCTTCCTACCGACGTAACCTAGAAACTACAAGATGAAGAAGAGGAGAAAGAAGATGCTGACTATGAGCTGGTGGCTCGAAAGAGGGGGACCGCCGAAGCTTCAATGGCAGCTGAGCTGATGGTGGTCAAGAGGCTCATCTTCGGACCGAGGAGATCTCAGAAGATGGTCCGAGCAAAGTCCCCGAGTCTTTGGAGGCTAAAGATGTCTCCCGTCGTGACGAACAATCAGCGAGTGTGCTTGTCCGCCGTGACGAACAATCGATGGGTGTGCTTGAAGAGTCTGGTTCCGAGGCCCTCTGGAAAGGAGAGAGTGCCCCAAGTGTCTTTCTTGGGAAATTAATATCGATAATTGCTGCCCTTCCCCACATTTTGTGAGGGGCAATTCCAGGAGGCCCAGGCTATGGAGACTCACGATGTGGGAACGACCCACGAAGGGGATGACTTATTTCGTGGATGCTTCACGGGGGTCGATGATATATCCGATCTGGATGCATCAATCATTTTCGATGAGGCTCAGTGACTCCTGAACCAGGTAGATTTCAGCTCCCGTTATTAGTTTTACGTTTTCCTTTATTTCCTCTTGCCTGATTTTCTTTCTTTCTCCATAGGCCATGACGCTTTGTCGGGAAGCATTTTCCAAATCCCGAGCCGAGCTAAACCGGTGTGAGGCCGACCTCAAATGGCTCACGGAGGAGAGAGATGCCCTCACACTCTTCAGTGGGCAAAAAGAAGAGGAGATCAAGGACCTCCGAGCTGAATTGGCCAAAGCTCACAAAGAGCAGACTGACCTGATCGAACAGGTAATGAAGAATTTTCTTAGAAGTTTGGTGTGTCGATTCGGGGATAGCGACTAATACTTTGATCCTGCAGGTTCAGCAGAAGGCCGAAAAGATCGAGCAGCTTCACGAGGAGGCCAAGATGAAAGAGGCAGAGACTTTGGGGTGGAAACAGAACATGTGTTGCCTCGCCTCGGAGAAAGATACTGCTCGGGCCCAGCTATCTTCGGCCGAGCGTCGACTCCAAAGCATGAAGGAGGAGAGCTTGGCCCGAGCCAAGAAAATTGAGGATCTCGAGACTCGGCTAGCCGGCGAACTTGCAAAGGCCACATTTGAGGCAGGACGAATAAAGGCTGAAGCTGAGGCATTGGTGGCCATCTATCGAGCTGATGCTGAAGTTGCTCAAGTTCGAGCAAAGGCAGCGGTTGACACAGCCTAGACTCGATCATACTGGGCCATTGAGCATACCAAGTTTCAATCTCGAAGAGAGACTCTCGAGGAGATTCATGCTCGTGGCTTCAACCTTGCCGCCGATATCGAGAACTCCAAAATACTCGATGCCGATGCTAGAGCGCTGCTTTCTTACGATGATGACGACTCCGGGAGCGTGAGCGGATCCGAGAGTGAGGCTCCCGGGGAAGATTAGGCACTTAGAATTTTCTTTTCTTTTTTGGATTTTCTGTGTAAGACTCTAAGTGGTCTTTGTAAATATTTTTGCATATATGAAAAATCCCTTTTCTTTCCGATTTGTCTCTGATTTCTGTTTCGTGAAAACTCCGTTTTCCTTTGTCTTATGAAAGTTCTTATACACTTTGGATCTTGTGAGGATTTTGACTCACTTCGTTGTCTTGCGAAAATTTTGTCGAAGTTAGATTAGTATAGTCTCTATAATCGAGTGAGTATTTGCTCGAACTCAGAGTAAAAAAAACCATTAGGTTTCGGCTGAGCGAGAGCGGATCCTCGAACTCAATGATATAGTGGCCCTTAGGCTTTTGAATGCCGATATGGCCTTAAAAGAGTGACTTTTTCCCTTTTTCGGCTTAAAAAGTTTTGATCATATAAAAAGTTGTTAAGCCTTAGCATGAGATAAATCTGCACCCATTAGGATTCAGTGCTATCGAAAAATTTTGTTATGCCTTAGCATAAGTTTGTTTGAGAGTTCGAACAATTTGGTATCTCTTAAGGTTTTTGAGGGTTGATGTTATCGAAACCCTTTGTAACTTTGCCGAGGGTAGCCTTTCTAACCGGTTTTATGAAAATATTTGAAGGCCTGTTTGATTGCGGAATTCGGACGTCTCCGAACCGTGTTAGTTCGGTCGTAGCCTTTAACTTGATATTTGCCCTATGGGCTCGTTTCTCGATTATACTTCGAACTTATTCGAAGTGTCAGTCCCCGAATGGGGTGGCCGTGGCCTATAAAATCGAAGATTGCCTTTTTAAAGTCTTATGATTTTCAAGTTTAATAATTCGAGCACGTCGATTTTCGACGGTAGTCCCCGAGTACGAGGTTAATTGCTCGAGCATTAGTTGCGATAGCTCTTGAGCCAGTTTCCACAATAGGTCGTAAGTATGAAATTACAAAGTAGGAATTTCACTAAGGCATGGAACATTTGGTAGGGAAAATATACTTCTTTCAATAGATCGTTCATGCGTACATGTTTTGTCATTAGGGCTCGAGTAATCTACACGGGCACGGTTCATTCGACCATTTGGCCCTTTACAAAATTTACCTATCGAGACCCTGTCGACACAAAGTATTTTCCTTGAAAACATAACATCCGAGGGTGATGCCCCCCAGTATTCGAGGTTGATTATAGAAAAGCCTCAGATACTATTGAATTTCTCTAAGTTAGCACGAACAATGGTTGCCTCATTGAAAACCTTGCCAGAAAAACCCATTTGGGATAAAAACCAGTCGAAGGGAAAAAGAGTGCAACGCGTGCTTTCCGACCTAAGGACTTCATTTTTGAAGAGAACTTCGAGGTCTTCGACCAAACACCTGCAATAAGTTAGTATAAAATACAAATGAAAATGGGAGAAAACCATACCTTAGCAACAATATCTCTTGAGGAGTGATATGTTCCAATTATTTGGAAATTGTTTGTCGTTTATCATGCCAAGTTTATAAGACCCTTTTCCGACGATGCCGAGGACCTGATACGGTCCTTCCCAATTCGGACCAAGCTTCCCCTCGTTTGGGTCTCGAGTGTTGATGGTGACTTTTCTCAAAACTAAGTCCCCAATTTTGAAGTGTCGAAGATTGGCTCTTCGATTGTAATATCTTTCGATTTTCTATTTCTAGGCGGCCATTCGAACGAGGGCGGCTTCCCATTTTTCATCTGGCAATTCGAGGCTCGTTTCATAGCTTCGTGATTTGATTCTTCTGTTGTGTGCCGAAACCTGACGCTTGGTTCCCCGATTTCGATTGGGATTAGAGCTTTGGTGCCATATACTAAGGAAAATGATATTTCCCCCGTACTGGATTTTGTCGTTGTCCGATATGCCCAAAGGACATCGGGAAAAATTTCTCTCTATTTCCCCTTAGCACCGTTCAACCTTTTCTTTAGGTTGTGAATGATGGTCTTGTTTGTTGATTCGGCCTGTCCGTTCCCACTAGGATGATATGGCGTCAACAAGATCCTTTTTATCTTGTGATCTTCGAGGAATTTGGTTACTTTTCTGCCGATAAATTGTTGTCCATAGTCGCATACGATCTCGGCGGGTATCCCGAATCGGCATATGATGTGGTCCCAAATAAAGTCTATGACTTCTTTTTCTCTGTCTTTTTCGAAAGCCTGTGCTACAACCCACTTAGAGAAATAGTCAGTCATAAATAAACTAAATTTAGCTTTACCTGTGGCTGATGGCAGTGGGCCGACGATGTCCATTCCCCCTTTCATGAACGGCCATGGGGATAGGACTGAATGAAGTTGTACCCTGGGCTGGTGGATCATCAACGTGAGTCTTTGGCATTTGTCGCATTTTCGAACGAACTCCTTAGTATCTTTTTCCATATCGACCCAATAGTACCCTGCTCGGATGACCTTGTGAACCAATGATTCGGCACCGGAATGATTCCCGCAAGTACCCTCGTGAATTTCTTGTAGGATGTAGTCGGTGTCTCCCGGACCCAAACATACTGCCAACGGCCCATAGAACATTCTTTTATACAACGTTCTGTCCTCGGCCAATGTGAATCGTGCAACTTTCGTTCGCAGAGTCCTTGATTCCTTAGGGTCCGATGGAAGCTTCCCGTTCTTTAAATACTCCATGTATTTGTTTCTCCAATCCCAAGTTAAGCTTGTGGAGTTTATTTCGGGGTGGTCTTCTTCGACTACTAACCTTGAAAGTTGTACGACAATCCCTGAGCTAATTTCATCGTCTTCGACTGACGACCCCAAATTTGCAAGGGCATCGGCCTCACTGTTCTGCTCCCAAGGTACATGCTGTAGGGTCCATTCTTTGAACCGGTGTAGGGTTACATGCAGTTTGTCCAAGTACCTCTGTATTCGATCCTTTCGGACCTCGAAGGTCTTGTTGTTGGTTAACCACAAGTAGGGAATCACACTTGGCCTCGATGACCTCTGCTCCTTGGCTTTTAGCCAGCTCGAGACCTGCAATCATGGCCTCAAATTCGGCCTCATTGTTAGTCAACTTTGGGGTTTTGATAGATTGTCTAATCGTACTTCTAGTGGCCGGCTTCAAAATGATGCCTAGACCGGACCCCTTCACATTTGAAGCATCATCTGTGAAAAGGGTCCACACCCCCGAAGACGTACCTACTTTTATCAGAAGTTCCTTTTCGACCTCGGGTACGAGGGATGGTATGAATTCGGCCACGAAGTCTGCTAAGATTTGGGACTTGATGGCCGTTCGAGGTTGATATTCGATATCGTGCCCACTAATTTCGACGGACCATTTGGCCAATCGGCCCGAGAGTTCGGGCTTCTGCAAAATATTACGAAAGGGGTAAGTGGTTACGACACAAATTGGGTGACATTAAAAATACGATTTTAATTTCCTAATGATGCTTATTAGAGCAAGTGCTAATTTTTCTAAGTGTGGGTACCGGGTCACTGCTTTGCCTAAATTTCGGCTAACATAGTAAACAGGAAATTCCGTACCTTGCTCTTCTCGAACTAGGACACCACTTACCGTAACTTCCGAGACTGCCAAATATAAGTAGAGTTGCTCGTCCGCTTTTGGAGTATAAAGCAACGGCGGGCTCGAAAGATACCGTTTTAGTTCTTCCAATGCCTGTTGGCATTCCGGGGTCCAAGTGAAATTGTTCTTCTTTTTGAGTAGTGAGAAGAACATGTGACTTGGATCCGAAGACCTCGAGATGAACCGGCCTAAAGCGGCTATCCGCCCTGTTAATCTTTGTCCGGCCTTAACGTTGTCCACAGCTGTGATGTCTTCGATTGCCTTGATTTTATCGGGATTGATCTCGATTCCCTGATTTGACACCATAAAGCCGAGGAACTTGCTTGAACCGACCCCATATGCACATTTCTCAGGGTTAAGCTTCATGTTATACTGTCTCAATATGTTAAAGGTTTCCTGCAAATGTGTCAAATGGTCCTCTATGCGCAGGGACTTAACTAACATGTCATCAATATAAACCTCCATTGATTTACCTATTTTTTCTTCGAACATTCGATTTACTAGTCGTTGATAAGTAGCGCCAACATTTTTTAGCCCAAACGACATTACATTATAGCAATAAGTACCGTACTTAGTGATAAATAAAGTCTTTTCCTGATCCTCCGGGTTCATTTGTATTTGGTTTTACCAGGAGTAGGAATTGAGAAAGCTGAGGATCTCGTGGCCGACCGTGGCATCGATCATGCGATCGATATTCGGCAGGGGAAAGAGTCCTTAGGGCATGCTTTGTTTAAGTCTTTACACACATTCTAAGTTTATTCCCCTTTTTTGGGGACTACAACTTCGTTTGCTGACCACTCGGGATATTTTACTTCCCAGATAGATCCTATTTTGAGAAGTTTGGTTACCTCGTCCTTGATGAATGCATGCTTTACCTCGGACTATCGCCTTCTCTTTTGCCTTACCGGTCTGAACTTCGGGTCCAAACTCAATTGATGAGTGGTGACCTCCGGTGGGATACCTGTCATGTCAAGGTGGGACCAAGCAAAACAATCCATATTTTCAATAAGGAATTTAATGAGTTTTTCCCTGAGCTCGGGAGTTAACCCCGTGCCCAGGTATACCTTTCATCGGGCAGATGCTCGGTCAGTATGACTTGTTCCAGCTCTTCGACCGTAGACTTCGTGGCATCGAAATCATCGGGGATTACGAAGGTTCGAGGTATCATATAATCATCATCCTCGAGAATCTCCTGCTATTCCGATCTGGTCGAAGTCGACGACTGTGGTTGCTATTTGACTGCCTGCTTTTCCTTTGATTCTGGTCCCTTGGTTGATGTTAGTGCCGATACTGTTATTACTTTATCAATTGCAAATATCTCTTTGGCTGCTGATTGTTTGTCGTACACTGTTTTGACTCCTTCCGGTGTTGGGAATTTCAAGACTTGATGAAGCGTTGAAGGTACTGCCCTCATATTATGGATCCAAGGTCTTCCGAGCAACGCATTGTATCTCATATCACCTTCGATCACGTGGAACTTCGTTTCCTGGATAGTTCTGGCCACGTTCACTGGCAACATGATTTCCCCTTTGGTGGTTTCACTCACCATGTTAAAACCGTTAAGCACTCGAGCTGTAGGCACGATTTGATCCTGAAGGCCGAGCTGCTCCACCTCGATCGAATAATATTCGCCGAGCTACCTGGATCAACCAACACACTTTTAACTTAAATTTTATTTATAAGGATAGATATTACTAGTGCATTGTTGTGAGGCTTCTCCCTTATCGTTGAAAGATAAGGTATCTTCTGGTAAGTAGTCCGGGGTACGCTTCTCCCTTGTGATTATAACTTTGGAGCATTTAAATGTCGGAACCTGAGGAATATCGACCCCACCGACAATCATATGAATCACGTGGTGCGGTTCCTTCTGTTCGTTTTTCCTGTTTGCATCCCTGTCTCTGAAGTGATTTTTTGCTCGTTCACTCAAGAACTCTCGGAGATGGCCTTCGTTGAATAAACGAGCTACCTCCTCCCTTAATTGTCTACAGTCTTTGGTTCTGTGACAATGGGTTCCATGGTACTTGCACATTTGATTTGGATTCCTTTGAGATGGATCGGTTTACAAGGGTCTGGGCCACCTAGTATCCTTGATTCGTCCAATGGCTGACACAATACCTGTAGCATCGACGCTGAAGTTGTATTCCGATAACCATGGTGCTTCCTTAGGCTCGACATGTTTATCGAAGCCACTCTTACTCATGAGCCCTCGAGAATTTTGACCTCGATCATTCCTTTGATCATTTTGAACGGGATTACGTCCGGTCCGTTATTTCTATGATCTGTGCTATATGATTGGTACCGATCTTTGTTCGATTGGGGCTCTCTGTCGTTGTCTCTTTGAATCCTGCCTTCGGTTCTATTTGGGTAGATGAAACTGGACGGGCTTCCCAACTGATCATCCTCGATTCTGATCTCCGACTAGTATCGATTATGCACATTGGCCCAGGTCACCGCTGGATATTCAATCAAATTCTGTTAGTTGACGTGATGCTATCGAACTTCGCTTGTTCAAACCTTGAGTAAAGGCTTGGACAGCCCAATCATCGGTAACTGGGGGTAGGTCTATGCGTTCCATCTGAAATCGAGATACGGATTTCCTTAGCATTTCATTATCCTTTTGTCTCACTTTGAAGAGGTCTGACTTCCAAGTCGCGACCTTTGTTGCTCCAGCGTGTTCCTTTACGAACGAATCGGCAAGCATGGCGAGATTCGATGGAATTGGGCGGCAAATTGTGGTACCATATCATTGCCCCCTTCGATAAAGTTTCTCCAAATTTTTTCAATAGTACAAATTCAATTTCATCGTCTTCTAAGTCAGTTCCTTTTATTGCGCATGTATAAGAAGTGACATGCTCATTAGGATCAGTGGTTCCATTGTACTTCGGAATTTCTGGCATGCCGAATTTCTTCGGAATGGGCTTCGGAGCCGCACTTGGTGGGAAGGGCTTCTGTACGAACTTTTTCGAATCCAAACCCTTCAGAATCGGGGGTGCCCTCGGTATTTGATCAATTCGGGAGTTTTACATTTCTACCTTTTTTATCATTAGCCTCGATCTTCTTTTCTCCCAATTCAATCCGTTTAGTGAGCTCCTCTAGCATCTTCATGATGGCGGGATCAGTTCCCGATCCGTTATTGTTCAATTTATCCTATACGGGTTCGACCCTATGAGTAACTTCTTTTGATGTATCGAGTCCGATTCTGCTTGGGGCTTGATTCTGATTTTGGAGTTGCGCTATTGCGGCCTGCTGAGTTTGTAGCATGTCAAATATCATTCGAAGGCTAATTCTGCCTTCTTCACCATTTTGTGCATTCTGATCGACTGCCCGGGCATCTTTGCGGACGTTATTTTCAGGGTCGGCGCCTAAATCTCCACGATGGCGACATGAGAATCGACATTAACCGGATCTACGGCCTATGGTGCGTCAGGATTGATTGGAGGCACTCCGTTTCCGGGGCGACTACGTGTTCGTTTTCGACATGAAGACCAAGGCCGGTATCAGTGTGAGTGGGTACTGCTTGAGAGTTCGACATGTTGATTCCTGAAATAAAAAATACTCACGATAACAAGCGTAAAAGCACTGTGTGTTATGAATATTAAGCAATCACTATTATCCTTAGCCCCACGGTGGGGCGCCAAACTGTTTACCCTAAAATTCGGATAACAATTAAATTTATAATGCGGTTTTAAGGACACGTGATTTCACCTAATACCAGTTGATTAATTTAAAGATAAGTGACAGGAATTAGCAGGAATGTAAAACAAACCAATGCTTGGACAGTGCCCTCGAGCTGATGAGCCTCGAGCCAAGTAAAGCAAGAACAGTTAAAGAGCAACAAGTTGATAAGCCAGAGAAAGAGAGAAATATTATATTGCCTTGATCTGTATGAATGTAGGGTCCTTACAAATGATAGGGACTCCCCTTTATATACTAGAAGAATCCTAATTATGGTACAACTCTAATTACGTAAGTAAATCCCATGATTGGTACAAATAACCGCCTTTGATTTAATCTGTTGCGAGATTTCTGCCGTGATCTTTGACCAATTACGGATATCTCGCCTTTCCGTTATTGCACTTCACTCGAGGTCGGTCATACTTAGTCTCGATTGCTGCTGGCCCCGGTCTCGACGGACACCTCCATTCTCGAACTTGACACCTCATCTTCGTGCTATAGCCTGATCCATTGCGAGGTTGACCCTCGATCCAATTCTGTGCTCTCGATCAAATAGCATAATCAGGTAGGCCCGGCTTTAACCGTTTTAACCGTATACAATTATAAAGAACAAATAATAACTATATAAACATATGTGTGTGTGTATATATATATATTCTTTAAAAGATTTTATCAACAAAATTTTCTGAAAATTTCATGCGGCCAGAAGGCTCTTTTCTCAAAGAATTATTTCTGGAACAATTTCAACATAAAAAAAAGTTCAACTAGCCAAACTTTTATCTAGTACAAAATTTTTCTTCAAATTTTTTTCTGAAACATTGTCCAACCGCTATTTTCTGTGCTTTTCTTTCCTTCTTCTTTTATACTTTTAAATATTTATTTACTTTTAGAAAGTCATAAAAGCTCATGAATAGTTGAGTATAAGATTAATTTATATGTGTTTGTTAGCTAAACATTTAAAATTAGATATATAGCAATTCATCACAGGTGCATGGAATGAATACATTGTGACAATAGGAAAGTAGGAAACATACATAGGTGTCTAAAAGGTTAAAGGCTTTCTTTATGCAAGATGGAGTATGGTTTCTAATTTGTAAAAATATGGGTCTAGTTAGGCGTGTTGGGCTATGACCCATTGTTTAGCCTATCTTGACCTAACCCATCTTAGCCCAAGTACACTTTGAACTGCACTAGACAATGACCATTTATTGACTCAGCCTGTCTTAATCCCCAAAATTCAGCTCAATCTGGTCCATTTGCCACCCCTAATTATTTTAGAGAAAACTACCCAGAATATCAGTCCATAAACAAGTTCAATCAAAACTAGCTCAAATGTCATTTTGTAACACTTCTATTTTGCTAAAACACAAAGATAGTTCAAACTTTTTGAGATTTCAGCAATATAGCAAGATTCTAATTCCTTTAAGTTGAAATTTAGAGAATCGAGCATCTTAACTCGATTTAGAAATCACTATTAAACATTATTTTGTTGAACTGGGTTCAAACAATTAAACTAAAAACACAACGGAAAGCTATTGAGGCTTGCTTAAGCTTGAATTCAAAAATTCGGATTTTTGAAATTGGAATTTATTTCGAGTGGGTGTTGTTGAAATAGATTGAGTATATCTTAAGGAGTGTGAATCACAATTTTAGGACGATTTAGTGGAGATTTTAGGTAGTTTGAATTGAAATTTGGAGCCAACTTCGAAGTACTCAAGATGAACACGAAAGAAGATCATGTGTGTATCATACTATGTATTATTTGTGTATCACGTATGTATCATATGTTTATCAAATGTATATCACATGTATATTCATGTATACATGTGCGTGAGATGCATGGGTAATATATGTTTGATACATGTGTCGCAAAAGAATTTTTTAAACTTGATTCTAACTATGTATTTTGATACCAAACCAGTCCAAATCACCCTAATCTTGCTCAAATTTTGTATATTGTCTCATTTATATGTTTTCAACGAATTCCAACCATACTCATTGAAAAAAAGATCTTCGTTTGCCTAACTTTTTTAAATATTGGTTATCGTTTGTAATGAATTTTGACTCCACACTAGTCTAACTCACCTTCAAACTTCGTCAAATTTTTTATATCATCTCATATATGTGTTCTCAACGAATCTCAATAATACTCACTGAAAAAAAAATCCTTTTTTTGCGTATGTTTTTTGAATGTTGTATATTATTGGTAATTTTTTTGGCTATTTTTGGTAGCATTGCTAAAATGGCTAGTGGTTAGTAAATAGTGTGGTACATTCCCCTAAGATTTCCATTATTTTAGCTTTCTTCAGCTCGGCTCGTTTTAAAAAGAAATTTAGGCTCGAGTTTGATTTGATCCAACTCCAATTTGATCTTAGTTCGGCTCGATTAAGCGCTCGACTAGACACCTAGAAGAGGTGTTAAAAAAACTTTGAAGCTTAGAAGAAAGTCAAGACGTGCGTATTGTAGATGTAGTGCTAACGTGAGCCGAAACAGTACACTGTCTTAAAATGCGCACATTTTGAAGCACAAAGACGTACAAGTAAAACCATGTATAAAAGACGAGGGAAATAAAAGAGCAAAATCGAGTCGGATCGGATTGCTGAGGCAAAAAGAAAGAAAGAAAGGGGCAGTCCAACAAAACAAATTACAGGGGTGTGAGGGAGAGACAGTGTGGGTTGGGGGTGGGGGTGGGGGGGGGGGTGGGGTGTTGGGGTGGGTGGGTGGTTTGGTGAGTAAGAATAGGAAAGGGAGAAAATGGAGAAGATATTGAGAGTCTTCGTTGGCTCTAACGACACCCTTCACTTCTTTAACCCTAATTATACTTTACCCAAAACCCATCTCTTTCTTCCATACATCTCTCTTTTTCATCAACTCTTTTCCTCCCTCTTCCCAATTTATCTTTCCTCTTCGTTAATTCACTCTTTTTCTCCCCTTCTTTTCTGCGAACTTCGGGCGGATACTTTTCAATTTTGTGCCATTCACAAGGTATTTGCTTCCTCCTTTATATTTTGGTTCATGTGTATGTGCTGTACTCTTTTGCTGGGGCGTGTAATGGGCTTTACCTGTATTTGTTTGATGTTTTTTTAAATGGGTCTGCTGTAATTTGTAAGTTCGATGTCAATTGCGTAACTTGATTGTAATTCGTTGATTCATCTTATTGGGTAATCCACTTACTGCCAAGTTTTGGGCAAAATTTAGGGCCATTAATTCAATCAGACTATTAACTAACTCAGTTTTAAGTTTGTTGGTATTGGCTATATGAATCTTCTGCTCCAAGACTTAAACTTTATTGGTTCTGGATATTAGGACAGCGACTTCAAGTGTTAGTAATTGGATTTTGAATTTAATTTTTGCGCATATTTAGTGGTTTGTGCCAAAGCTACTGGGTTCTTACATACCCATATCTTAAAGCCTACATCCGTCCTTGATCCTTTGCATATTTTTTGGTTCTATTCAACTACTCTTTTATTTTGAGGATTCAAGTAGTTTGACTATTTTAAGATGACAGTTAATCTACCGCAATTCTCATTTATTCGTACTTTGGATCGGCTATACTTTGCATATAGGCGGAATTACTGAAGCCATTAACTCATTCTTAAAAAATTCTAAGACATCTTGTTGATATATTGTCTTTGCACATAGGCACTGTTTACTTAAGGCCATTAATACATTCCTCAAAGCTCTATATGCCATTATATTGGTACTTGCATTTTATTGAGGATACATTCATTCCCCGTGTTTTGGAAGCCGTGGATATTCAAATTGATTTCATTATCATGTTTCTTAGTTAGCTATACTGTATCGATATGATAGTTTTCCTTGCCCTTTTGTTTGTTGGGTTCATGTGTACTGCATGTATGGGTGTTGCATCCCCTGGATACATTAAACTAAATGCTGAATGAACTTCTTGTTAATCGTTTTTATTTATTGATGTTTCTCTACATAAATGAATTAGCAAATAAAGGATATGTCTTTAAATGCTTGTAGTTGCCAGTTTGGTGCAGCAATTACCAAACTCATTTAGCTAGTGTCGTCTTTTTGCCGTGATTAGTACACGTGTTGCTGGTGGGACCTACACTTGATATATGTCATGGATGAATCTGGTGGTACTCGATTTGAAGGGCTCAATGCTACTGTTAGAAAGAAAAGAAGCCACATGTTGCGGCGACCTAGACCAGAGATGCCGGTTTTTCATGAAATCTGTGATCAGTCACCCTTAACACTAGTTTCAGATGATGTTGGTAGGGTTTCCAGTGATGAGAACACTGGTGATGCCGATGCTGGACGGAAAATGTTCAACCTTAATCATTGCATGTCTAGAGGCTCTGCTTCGAGAGTGGATGAGGACTACACTTTTAAGAAGAATAAGGATACGGGATCTAGCTTGTTATACAGTAATGGAGGTCCAGGAGATGATACATATTCCCGGAAGGGCTCCTCTCTTAGGAAATCAGGGACTGTTCAGGATGGCGTTGGCAATGATAACAAGCTGAAAAAGGTTAAGCTGAAAGTTGGGGGCGTGACGCGCACCATTCAAACCAAAACGGATTCTCATGGTGCATATGGTGGTGATTTGTCTACTAAAAGTGCTCGAGCCTTAGGTGCCTCGCTGCCACGGCAGAAACTTGCCCAGCAGGTATATTACATGCTTCTTCTCAAGCAATTAATTATTTGGAATATCTAAACCCGCTTGAATTTTTAATTGTGCTTTGAACGTAGTCTCCCTCATAATTATGGTTGGTTTGATCATTTTGAAAAGAAGGTGAGCCGCATAACATTTTTAAGTTTCGCTGCTATACTTGTTCCTGTCTAACTTCTCGGAACAGGGAAAGAAAAACATGTAGATAGATGTTGTTGCATTATTATAGGTTTATTAGGGAACAAAACGGTGAGGTGCATAAGATTCAAATGTTTCAAGGATGAGTTAACAACTAATAGTTTCCCCTAAAGTATTAGCAAGAAATCTGGTTTCACTTCATGGAAAACCAGAGGGTTTAAGTTACCCCTTACCTTATGTTGGATACAGTTTTGGAAAACTAATGCCAAACTTTCGAAGATGCATATCGTGATTAATCTAAAGCGGGTTAACCAGAGATAGAAATCTATTTTATTGCTTGTAAATCTTTGGCATTTACTTTTGGTCAGATTATCATTGTAATATACTCTCAATGCTGTCCATTAACCTTTTCCTCTAAATTTTAGGACACTTCGAGTGAAGACGGTCTTTCGGAAAAGAAAAGTGGGTCGCAAGGAAATTTGTGGAGAGATTCACCAAGAGGCACTTTGGATGCTGGCAAAGGCAATATGGGGAAGACACCAATGACGAATGCCTTCGAAAAAAGAGGTGACAAATCAGATCCAACTCGTAAGAGTAAGAGGGCACCGAAAAGGCGTGTCTCGGAGGGGTTTGATGAGGATGACAATGATGATGAAATTCGATACTTGGAGAAGCTTAAAACCTCAAAGTTTGCAGGATATAAAGATTTTGAGGAGGAATTGACGAAGAAAAGAAGTCTTTCACGTGTTTCAAAGGTTTGTAAGTATGAAAAGGATGAAAATGTGGGAAGTTCTAGGAAAGATGTAAGGAAGAAATCAGAGGAAGGTCCTGAGGACACTGATTATGAGGTGGAAGAGCTCCTGTCTGATGGTGAGCCTGAAGGAAGAAAGAAGCAGAAACAAAGGAAGGAATCCTCAGATTCACCAATTGAAACGATGAGAGGAGAAATGACTCTTACAACACGTCAACGAGCTCTGCTATCTAGCAAGGATTCTACTGCTTCTTCTGCGAGTCAAATTGAGTTCCCTGATGGTTTACCACCAGCGCCACCTCGAAGTAATACACTGTAGTTATATATGTTCCACTCTTATTTCTTTGCTCTAGAACTTTTTCTGATTAACAAATTTGCCTTGCCATCTTTGCTTTTTGACAGAGCAAAAGGAGAAGCTCACAGATGTTGAGCAGCAACTGAAGAAAGCGGAGGCTGCTCAGAAACGTAGAATGCAAAATGAGAAGGCTGCTCGTGAATCAGAGGTTTGCCCTTGTTCCTTTTTCCTGCTTACTGTATATGTGCTCTTCTAAGGTCATATGATGATGAAGTGAGCATAACCATTTGGAATTTTCAGGCTGAGGCAATTAGGAAAATTCTAGGTCAAGATTCCAATAGGAAGAAGCGAGAAGATAAAATAAAGAAGCGGCAGGAAGAGTTGGCACAGGTAACCTGCTTGTTCATAGGTAGGCTTTTCATAGCGATGTTATGAAGCTGACAATTAATATACGTTCTTTCTGGCAGGAGAAGGCTGCCAAAGAGCAGATGCTTGCGAAAAGCACTATCAGAGTGGTTATGGGCCCTACTGGGACTGTTGTGACATTTCCTGAAGATATGGGTTTACCTCATTTTTTTGACTCAAAACCTAGGTAAGGGGTTTTCCATCCCCACCTTTTTCTTGTCCTCTGTGGAATTGGAGACAGGAGGTGGAGCCTGGATATCTTGATTGCTACATGAATGTAGCACTATTAAAGTTGCTAAGGGTTCTGATTGTGTTTTTATTGCCAATTGCAGTTACCCTCCCCCTCGTGAGCAATGTGCTGGTCCTTCCTGTGTGAATCCATACAAGTACCGTGATTCTAAGACAAATCTTCCTCTTTGCAGTCTTCAGTGCTACAAGGCAATTCATGAAAGGACAAGCTTGAAAGCCTGCTAAAAATTGTTAACATGCGCTTGCATATTGTGTAGATTTAAGCAAGGATAATGCGGATATCTTTTCCATATATAGGAATTAGGACCAGCTATATCTGGGAACAAATTGTGTACATGATTATTTGTTGCCTCATAAATGTATGCCGCCCTGCCCCTAGTCCATTTGTCATTCCTCCTTTTTTATTTGGTTTTCCCTATTTGTATATTTTTCTAACCATTGGTCAACCTCATTGCTGCATAGTCATGCCATTTTTGGTGATTGTTGCCTTCTCTTTAGGAGTAAATTCTTTGGGGAATGTCAAATTATATGTTGTGTTTTTCTGATGGAAGTTTTTTCATAGGAGGTGTTTACTACTTCAGCAGAAAGTGTATCTGTCTGAACCTCTGATAAAAGCTTATCCCAACCCTCTAAAATGTGATTCACTGAATGACTTCTCGTAATTAGTTAGACCTCAGTAATTCTGCTGTGTTCAACAGTTGGTTCCAAGCTTAGATAAAGGAGAAGGGTTTTGTTACGTTGAAGTCTAGTACAAAACTAGTCAATTTTCTGCCTAGAGTGTTGTGCGATAGGAAGATACCTAGTAAAACAAATTGGCAAGTTCAGCTGTAAGACAAATAATGTTATATGAGAGATGTTAGATCTCTAAGGTACAACAAATTTGTATACGTAGAAATGATCACCTTCGATAGAAGGTGCAAGTAGCATACAATAATGGTTGAAGGTGTTAAAAGGGATAAGCTAGATCCAAAACCATATAGAAGAAAGTTGTCTTGGAAGACTTGCTATCTTTTGGAATCCATGTAGATTTAGCAAAAGCAGAGTACAATCTTGTATGTTAGTAAAAACCTGACAACTTATATAGTTTATTGAATATTGGAAGCGGACGGGTCTAAATGGAATATTGGAAGCGGACGGGTCTAAATTGAATATGCGACTCCAACTAACTTGGGATTGAGTTGTAGTTGTTGTACTAAAACAAGAAGGGAATTGGCATTCATATTCTACATGAGATGGGCATATTTTTGACAGTTAAATAAATGTTTTTGGAGTGAGAGCAAGTGTTTAAGAGGAGAGCAGAAAATTGTTGCTTTAAAATTTAGAAGAAAGAGCTATTCCTTCTTCTTGGTTGCTATTGTAGTTTGTGAAATTCTTGAGAAACAATTTGAACCTAATTACTGTTTTTGTGAGCTTCCTGCTCACATATTCTCCCTTGTGAGCTGTAAGTAGGCTTTCGCTGGAGAAAGAACTCACAGCTTGTAGCTGAGGCAACTTGTTACTTGTAAGCAACAAATACTTAAATAGACTATTCAGATAATTGATTCCTATAGTCTTATTGAATGTAGTCACTCACTGTATGTGCAAGCATTAGCAGACAATATCCTCTATGGCCCATTAGCGCTCTGCCTCGTGGGTTGGAATTTTCATTGGTATCTAAACTTTTAGCAATGCAAAGAACAGATACCTATTTTAAACCATTACTATAATGCAGCAAAATGCCAACATCGATCTGTCTATTTGCCTATTATAATATAATATATATTTCTTCCTCATCAAATCAAACCCACTCCATGAAAAATGTGTCTGCTATTGCTCGCAAGTATGTGCAAAAGAAGACACTAGTCTGTGGTGCTGTGGTCCCAAAAGAAACAAAGTATGATATGTCCCTCCGGTACTCGAGGGTGCGTCCTAAAAAGTAATGAAGTGAAAACTATAGAAATCAGACTTCAAATTTTAACATAAACAAAAAAGGTAGTAATATTTTTCTATCTCACCAAAATTTTGATGGACAGAGTTATCCATTACATGTGTAGCAAGTACCCAATAAAATAATTGAGTGCAAGTTTGGCATAGATAGCATCATTATAAAGGGGGTATACTATGTCCCAAGTATCCAATTTTAAGGATATGATGAGAAATTTTTAAATGTTTCGAGTTGTTTCACCCATTACCTTAAGATTTCAAGTTGGATGCTTGATTCTATCAATCAAAAGGGCAGCCCGGTGCATTGAGCTCCCGCTATGCGCGAGGTCCAGGGAAGGGTCGGACTATAACAGTTGCGCCAAGGCTCCCCTTCTATCAGCATAGCATCAGAATAAACAAATATTCTGAGTTTGAAATTTACTAGTACAAAAATATTATCGCGCACAGAAAAAGAAAATCAGGTTAACACAAAGTGTTGCAAACTAAAAACAAAAAATGTAAGTGTCCATCCTATTATAAAAAACAAAGCAGCGAGCTTCCTTTACATGGCTACAAATGTATTTGAGTCTCCGTCTGTGATATCATACTTACAATGTGCCAAATGAAATGATTTGACCTCAGGCATTGGCAACAAATTACCCATCAAGAAATTCACAAACTTAAGATATCACTACTACCTGTCAATGAAACCTATGTGAACCGTGATCTCTGCAGTTTTACTAAGAGGGATCTACAAGGATTGTCTCCTCAAAAATGCCTGCAAAGGAAGTAAAAGATGGAGGTAGTTGTAATTCTCCTAGTTCATCATAAAAGTCATTTTCTTCTGACAATTCTGATTTTGGGAAGTTCATTAGTTGAGGGTAAGAAAGGGGAAGAAAATCATCATATGAAATTGTTCCCAAGAATTTATGAGTGAATTGATTCTCTTCTTGCTGGACAAGGGAAATGCTGTCATTGACTTCGAGGGACACGTGTCGATCCGTTATTGGTTGCTGCAGAGTCATGGAAGAATCTTGTGTAACAGGATTGAGAGGGGAGTCTTTGTTAGGAAAATTTGGACCTGGATGATTATGGGTGGATGTGTATGTAATGATGAACAAGGATGAATCTGTGCTGGACCTTTCTACTTGTTTCTTAGCTGAACAACCCTTTGAGCTGCTGCATTTGTAGTAACCCCTGTATCCAAAACGATCCACTTGATTCTTAGTGAATTCTTCACATGTAAATAAGGATCTCAAAAGCATAGGCAACTAAAAAGCACTCCAAGATATGCACACAGGGAATCAAGGCAAGGTACATATGATCTGATCGGCTGTGGCAGAGCCAGAATTTTCATGCACACTAGTGACTTAACCCTCGTATAAACATGGGCGGATGCAATACAAATTCAACAGGTTCAACTAAAGACTATATATTGAAGTTAAAATTTTGGATAAACACTGGAAAATGAAAGCTTTAACAAAAGAAGAGTTAACAGATTCGGATAGGGGAGAAATAGTAAATGCACCTGGGATAAGGGGATCCTTTGATGGGTTTCTGTCCATATTTTCTCCAGCTCCAACAATCTGAAGGAGCCCCTTCATTCTTCTGCTTTATATCATTTGCTTCCATTTGCACTGTGATCACAACTTTCTGAGCCACCTTCCTAACATTAGGACATTCACAGCTGTTAGGAAAGAAAAAAGAACAGAGTCCCCCCTTTTATTATGCTCATGTATTTCTGTCTATCGAAACAAATATGACAAGTATAAATCAGCTACTAGTAGTATAAATATGTGTTCTTTAAATTCTTATGAACTGAATCACCTCTTTTTGGTGGCAACAAGTTGTTGTTCAAGCAATCTTGAAGTTTTAGAGTCTGATTTTGATGGCCTACTTTTACCCATGACTATATGATCTTCCTTCTGCTTTCTTGTTTTCTGTTTTATTTTTTATATTTTTGAGATAAAAAAGCTTCCTTTTTCTTTCACCTCAGAAACAAGGGGAGATGGAGGTGCAGTGAGGACTTTAATAAGGGAAGTAATGGAACAGATATTAGAGAGCTCTCCAATTGATTAGGAGAGAAAGAGAAAAAGAAGCAGAGAGATGACAAAACTACACGTTATACAAGTTGTATTCACCGCAATCTTTATCACTCATTAATTATAGAGCTACAACTCCACTCAACTATAACTGTAATTGATTCATTTTCACCCTCCCCACTATCCTCTCTATTCATAAAACTACTCTGTATTTGCTCCTTTTATCTAGAAATATAATATGACGGCCCAAAATTTTTTACCATTCCAATTTATTCGAAATCAAATTCGTTTAGGTAAGTTCAATAAGAACTCCTGGTTAGGTGTTTGTTCTGATTTTCTTATCATATTTAGTTTTCCCATTTTGAAGGAAGGGGAACATGTTAGCCTGCCGCTTGTGCGTGCCTTTTTGTGAGGTTGGTCTCTCGATATTTTGTACTCTCTTTTATATAGTGAATTGCTCCTCTCTGCCTGTGGACGTAGGTCAATTGACCGAACCACGTTAAATGTTTATATCTCTTTTGGTATATTTCTCTTTTGTTAACTGATTTATTGTCGTTCAAGGTATGCCATGTTAGCTTCTACACTATACCTGATTATGCTCTGGTGAGGTTCCCAAAGACCATCCATAATATTTTTTATAAGCAATGAACCAGTTTCAATCACACAAGGGGGAAGGTGTTCATTAACAATGTACCTAATTAGTGGCTCCAGAATTGTCATAGCTTCAACTATTTATTTGTAGCATTATGAATTTCATCAGCCTAGGCATATAGTAAATCATCAATCCCATCTCTAATACAAAATGCATATGAAACTCTACCAGAGTTACCTCTACATGGTCCAATCGTATTGTACTTGATCCACCCAATAGGAGGTAATTACCACAAAACCCTAGTGTATTTCAAGATTGGAATGTGGTGCTACAGTCTATCGTGCAAAGCGGGCCAACTAGCAATTACATATGAGAATGCTATTCTTCTAACCTTCAATAGATAGTTGAAGATTAAATTTGGACACCTGAAAGATCAATGTGTGGGTCAGAATTCGACCCCACGATAATTAACGAGGCTAATCCCGTTTTAAGTTAATTCATGATTAATTAATGGCACGACCACTCAGAATTGACGATGTTCAACCCGCATCTGGTTCGATCGACAGGGCCATGGCCTATCCGCCACCATAAAGGCGAGATCCCAACGTGGTCACGGCCACTTATCGCCAGCTGACGAAGCCCACAGATATAAATACCCAGAGAGGGAACCCTAGAAAGGGGGCGGCTTCTTCACCACTATGGACAAGAGAGAGAGAAGAGAAAAACATACCCATCTTATGGGAAGTGAAAACACCATTGTAAGGCTCTGAACCTCTTCATGGAGAGGCAGATCAAACCAATACTATCAATAAAGGCTGTTAAGATTTCTTCTCCTAACCTTGAGTACTTCTTTTCGTTTCCTTCATGTGGTCCAATGGATTATTACGATTTGCTATGATTTTCCCGTAACTTATTTGTATTGTTTTGCACTCATAAGATATGTGATAACTTTTGAGCAAACAATTTGGCGCCGTCTGTGGGGATTTCATAGCAAAATCGCGTAGTTCTTCCATGGACCAAAAGGAAAGAAACGTCGGAAAAGGAAGAACAACCCAGCTTAAACAAGCCAAAGCGGCATATCAGGCCGATGGAACTCGAAGATCTCGAATCGAGATCCAGTTCCTCTGTCTCTCATCTATCGGATGGTGCAAACAAGAAGAAGCAGCCCCGCATAAACAAGCCAAAGCGGCATATCAGGCCGATGGAACTCGAAGATCTCGAATCGAGATCCAGTTCCTCTGTCTCTCATCTATCGGATGGTGCAAACAAGAAGAAGAAGCCATCCCCCCTCTCTTTTGGGGAAAATCTTCGTAAGAGATCTCCTACATCCCTGATAAGGGCTCCAGCCGGAAACCAGCACGGAGGAATCTCGAATCGAGAATCGCCTCAAGACAGCCTATAAACCCTGGTTGGGAAGACAACGGATGAGCCGCTCAAGGTCTCGAATCCAAACCGAGCTTCAGCACTCAATACCCACAATATGGGACTCAGGCCATGAGCCTTCGTCATCAAGATCGACAAAGTTCAACAACAGTTGAACTGGGACTCAGGCCATGAGCCTTCATCATCAAGATCGACAAAGTTCAACAACAGTTGAACTGGGACTCAGGCCATGAGCCTTCGCCATCAAGATCGACAAAATTCAACAACAGTTGAACTGGGATTCGGGCTATGCGCCTTCACCAAAAAGTTCAACTATGGTCGAACCAAGACAGGCTATGCGCCTTCACCAAAAGTTCAACTACGGTTGAACCAAGACAGGCTATGCGCCTTCACAAAAAGTTCAACTACGGTTGAACCAAGACAGGCTATGCGCCTTCGACAAAAAAAAAGTTCAACTAAGGTTGAACCGGGACTCAGGCTATGCGCCTTCGCCAAAAAAAAGTTCAACTACGGTTGAACCGGGACTCAAGCTATGCGCATTCACCAAAAAGTTCAACTACGGTTGAACCAAGACAGGCTATGCGCCTTCGCCAAAAAGTTCAACTACGGTTGAACCAAGACAGGCTATGCTCATTCACCAAAAGTTCAACTACGGTTGAACCAAGAAAGGCTATGCGCCTTCACCAAAAGTTCAACTACGGTTGAACCAAGACAGGCTATGCGCCTTCACCAAAAAGTTCAACTACGGTTGAACCAAGACAGGCTATGCGCCTTCGCCAAAAAAAGTTCAACTACGGTTGAACCGGGACTCAAGCTATGCGCATTCGCCAAAAAGTTCAACTACGGTTGAACCGGGACTCAAGCTATGCGCATTCACCAAAAAGTTCAACTACGGTTGAACCGCGACTCAAGCTATGTGCCTTCGCCACCAAATTTAACAAAGTCCAACAACAGTCGAACTGGGACTCAGGCTACCCGCCTTCGCGAATAAGTTCAACCACGGTTGAACCAAGACTCAGGCTATGTGCCTTCGCCGTTAAATCCAACGAGCTCGACCTCGCTCGAACTACAAGGATGGACGCCTTCGTCCTCAACTTTAGCAAGTTCAACCACAGTTGAACCGAGATTCAGGCCAAACGCCTTCATCTGTGAAAGCAAAGCCCGACCTCCAACAAATCGAAGCGCAGGATAGGCACCCTTGCCATTCAAGTAAGTTCTCCCAACTCGAATTAAGATTCGGGCCACGTAAAGTTCGGCCCCAGTCAAACTACGAGGCCGCGTTTTTTACCAGCACGACCGGTAGTTCGACCGCGTCCGAACTGGGACTAAGGCTAAGCGCCGCTATCGCCAAAAAACGGCTAAGACTCGCCCGCAACGAGTTGAAAAAGAAAGGCCATCAATTATATTATGGCTAAGGCCATCGCCGCCAACGGTCGACCTAGATTCGACTACGGTGAGTAAACGACTCGATGACAGTCGAAGTCGCCTACATGGCTAAGGCCATCAACTCTATTATGGCTAAGGCCATCGCCGCCAACAATCGACCTAGATTCGACTGCGGTGGGTAAACGATCCGACGACAGTCGAAGTTGCCTTTATGGCCAAGGCCGTCAATTCTATCACGGCTAAAGTCGTCGATCTAAATTCAACTAGGGCCGCCAACGTGAACGGTCAACAAAAAGCGCAACAGAAACTCTAAAGAACGAAAGAAAAAACAGTGACACAAAACAAGCACAAGGCAGGCAATGGAAAAGAAAATTTATATATTTACAAAGTCAATTGCGGGTCATCCCCGCTTACACCCGGCCAAGGCCGATCAATACAAGAAATAAAAAAAAAAGAGTGCATAAACATCTTTTTACTCGATGCTGTCTGCATCAGCGTCAGCCTCTGGCGTCGCCGCGTCAAAACCACAGTCGGCACGTGCCTCACGAGCCTTCTGACGCGCCCCCTCGAAAGCAGCTTCGGTCACGAAGCCAGCCTCCCACAAACTCTTATATACATCATGTTGGGCCTCGGCAAAGACCCAAAGTTCTCGAGCCTGGCTGGAAGAAGCGGCTTGATCCCGTAGCCGCTGATTCTCTTCTTCTAAGGCTGTGATCCGGTCCGCCATGACTTGGGCGTCCTGCTCAAAGACACCGATCCGCTCCTCGAGACTCGCTTCTCTAAAGGCCGCAGTAGCCCTCTCCAACGCCCGTTGGGACTCGTGCACGCGGATAGCTTCCGTTAACGCCCCAGCCCTCGACGAGGCATCCCTCACCTGAAGCTTCAATACCGCGACTTCACCCTCCAACGCAGTCACTTTCCCGCCCCATGCCGCAGCGGCCTCCGCCGCCTTAGCCTGGCCCTGGCGCTCACACTCAGCTGCGGCTCTCTTTACCGCCTCGAGCTCCTCATCCTTCCGGCGGAGCTGCTCCTCGAGAGCACTCGTTCTGCCAAGTGTTTGCTGCATCTGAAGCTCCCGCCTCGCCAGTTCCTCGACCAAGGCCCGGCTACGGGGATCATTCCTCAAGCGCACGCGCAACTCTCGGCACTGATCCCGGTAGCGGCGATACTTCTCCAGCGCCCGCAAAAATATCCCCGAGCGGACTTTGGCTCGACGGATGCTCTCCACCTCCAACAAATAAGACTGCAAAGCAAAGACAACGATTAAGATAAAGAACAAACTAAGGCAAAGAAGAAGCGAACCGACGTAATAGTACATACCCTCAAGCCCATCACGGCCACTTCATTCATCAGTCCGATATCCGTAACGCCCCTCAACGACGCATTCTCGGCCTCCGAGCATAGCAGCTCGAACTGCGGCACCAAGCTTTCCCCTTGGAGCAATAAGTTCAACTCCGTGGGAACCTCGACGAAGCGAGATCGCCCCTCTGCGCGCACCACTGAATTGGTGAAGCCTTCCCGGAACATACGGACGTCGTCGGGGTCCAAGTCGGATTCGGACTCGTACTCATCTCCTACAGCATCCCCTCCTCCTTCCGCTACCGGCGAGGTAGAACCACCCGCAATAGCCACCGTAGGAGCGCTTGCCTCACCCACATTAGCAGCCGCTGAGGAACTACCTCCCGTCTCAGCGACTGGAACCACCAATTGAGTCGCCGAAGCGACGGTATCATCACGACCTAAGCCAACCGGGGCAACCCCCATTGTTTGTCCGCCCTCAAGGGCAGGCGCCGCAGCCGCACTCCTCTCCGCATCCGCCGGGGGGGAGTCCAAATTAATTACCACAGGAGGAGCCGGCGTGAACACGACCCTACGCCTTATCAACGGCCTCTCCTCCTCCCCATCTGATGACGATTCCGCTCTAGGGCGCACAACCCCCGATGGCCCCTCGTCCCGAAGTAGGGTCCGTGCTGGAGAAGGAACCGCTGAAGATTCAACTGATGCCGCCCTCGGTATTGAGCGCGACACCAGCGCTGCAGTAAGCCGAGCAATTGCACCAGGCCGACGGAAGGCCAACTGAGGGGCCCTAACGCGGCGTGCCCTCCCTGATCACAGGAAAACAAAGTTGATGAATAGAGTTGAAACAAAGCGGAACAGAAGAAGAAATCAATTTTTTACCTGCCACAGGCCTACGGCCATGCCTCTCCCAGAAAGACGCCCATGTGCGTATCCCCACCGTATGGGGGAGTACGGCCTCGACCCACTCACGTATCCAAGACAATGGGGCCGGCGGCGACCTGTCGGCTACAAAAAACGACACGAGTTAACGCTCATGATCACAAATCATAAAGAGGGGAAGAAAAGGGAATTCAACCACTAAAGAACTTACGTGCATGGTTCCAAGCCTCTGGGAACCCAGTAGCATCCGCCACCAGATGCTTGGTCCTGATATAAAAGAAGTGCTCGAAAGGGCGAGGGTCGACCTCGTCATCCAATCTCATGACCAGGCCCCTCGACCCACGAGGGCACGCCTGAATCATGGTGCCACGGACTCTCTGGGGAGCGTAGAGACTAAGCACATGCTGCAGCGTGACCTCCCTACGGGCCAATTCCGCGTACTTGATGAACATTGCCAACAATTTGTAGAGGGAAGGAGTGAGCTGACCCGGGCACACCCCGTAATAACGGCAGAAATCCACCACCAGCATTGGGAGCGGGATCTTGAACCCCAACCTGAAAGGATAGGCGTAAAAGACGCAGTATCCCCTGCGGTCGGTGTGGACCCTCTCCTCGCTTCTAGCGAGAACGATGTCTGCATGGGTGGGAATGACCCCCTGTTCCCGTAATCGGGCCATCCCAATCTCCCCCATTAACGGGGCTTCATCCACCGGTTCCACTCCACCGTCGACAGTGAAATCAATCGCCGGACCTCCGGGCCGAGGAACTACCTCGTCAACCGACGGAACTTCTCCGGTCTCTATCTGTTCTGCACCTCCCATTGCCGGAGGTGGCCCTTCAACTACCGGAATGTCTATCGGAAGAGCATCGTGGGAAGAACTGCCTGTCATTGTTGATCTACTAAAGACAAAGGTTATCACAATCAAAGGAAAGAAAGGAGAAGATGAATTTGCGGAATGAAAAAGTTTCCTCAGAATCTCTCTCAGATGAACAATGAAGATATGAGAAATGAATGCCTCAACCCACCTTTATAGGCAACATAAATGGCTTTCGCGAAACCCAATAGCCATCATTAACTGCACGACCAACCGTAAAACGGTTCGGTTCTGCCGAAGCAAGCGTCATTATGACAAGCTCCGCAAAGCGACTTCTCAGCCATCCGCCAACGTACCGCCGTCAGAATAATCGCTACGGCCTGCGAACATTGAAAGAATGTGCCGTACGCCTTCAAAATTCTGGACGTGACCAAATACGTACCCGGCGCATACTCATTCCCTACGGCCATCTTCAATATATGAAAGGCTACGGCCATCTCCAACGTGTAAACGGCTAAGGCCGCCGCCGAGCACGTATCAAGCGTGCCCTCATACTCCTCGGCCGCACAACATACGACCCGTCCGCCACGGCCGACGGGTATGCTTCCAAAACAAACGTAGGGATCAGAGCACAATGCAGCTCGACCTCACTCGAAGTAAGTTAAAAGGGTGCCTTCGCCCAGAAGGAGAGTTCGACCTCGATCGAACGATGACTTGATAGCCCAATAACAGGATACTAATACTCTACAAGGCTAAGGGCCATCGCCCAAAAAGAATTCGGCTTCGACCGAAGCAACAGTCGACATCTCCATCCGTGTTTCTCGAAATACAGCCAATGGAATCCGCTCATCGAGCTCGGCCAAGGCCCGACCTCAATAAGCGGAGGGACTAACTGTATGGGTCAGAATTCGACCCCACGATAATTAACGAGGCTAATCCCGTTTTAAGTTAATTCATGATTAATTAATGGCACGACCACTCAGAATTGACGATGTTCAACCCGCATCTGGTTCGATCGACAAGGCCATGGCCTATCCGCCACCATAAAGGCGAGATCCCAACGTGGTCACGGCCACTTATCGCCAGCTCACGAAGCCCACAGCTATAAATACCCAGAGAGGGAACCCTAGAAAGGGGGGCGGCTTCTTCACCACTATGGACAAGAGAGAGAGAGAAGAGAAAAACATACCCATCTTATGGGAAGTGAAAACACCATTGTAAGGCTCTGAACCTCTTCATGGAGAGGCAGATCAAACCAATACTATCAATAAAGGCTTTTAATATTTCTCCCCCTAACCTTGAGTACTTATTTTCATGTTCTTCGCTTGGTCCAATGGATTATTACGATTTGCTATGATTTTCCCGTGATTTATTTATATTGTTTTATACTCATAAGATATGTGATAACTTTTGAGCAAACAATCAACCTGTTAACATAAACAATTTTCACATGCATACATGTTTCTTATGTTATAGTATAACGGAGGACATAAATAATTAATGTCCGATAATAGAGGGACATATCTATTATTGAAAATTAAAAAAGAAGCAATTGAAAATTAACATCTCATGCATTCTACAGAGCTGCGCCTCTTATTTGAGTACGAGGGGAGTTGGGAACTCCAAAATCTCTGAATTGAGGTGCAAATCCTTGATAGAGTCGCCATCAGCCCAATGCCCAATCAGTGGCGGCTATGCTTTTTTCTTTTTTTTTTTTGTTGGTAGCTTTTCTGTTTTTAATTTTGTGGTGCCACAAATTCCAAACTCCTTTATGGCAGTTTTACTTTTCTCGTAAAACTAAATAATTCTCATCTAAGTCTATATAGACCCGCTCAACTCTTCCAAATATAGGGGGGAGAGGTTGGGGGGCCCTATAAAGCCTACATATAATGCCTCCACATCAGTTGGATTTTTAGTGGTATTTATCTTCGCCTCTAAAAGGAGATCTACAAAGATCAAGTGACTCAAACACTTACTCATTAGTTAAGGGTGTTCGTCGGTCGGTATGGTATTTGGATATTTTGGTTCGGTATTTTTGGTATTTGATTTCTTAAAATGCTATACTAATACCGTACCTAATTAAATTCAATATGGTTCGGTTTTTCTTATTTCGGTTTCGGTTTATTCGGTTTGGTAACTTCGATTTGTTTGGTTTGAATACTAAGCCCATGTTTGGCCATACATTTTCCCAAATTTAATTTGAAATTTATTTTCAAATCTCATGTTTGGCCATAAATTTGACCCACATTTTGGCCAAAACTCAAATCACATATTTGAAATCTCAAATTCAGCTGGGCCAAATTTCCAAAACTTGGGAATTATATACATGTTTTCTCAAAATAAAGTTGAAAAATATGTTTTGAAATCGTATGTCCAAACACATTTTCATCTTCAAACCAAACTTCACCCAAATCAGATTTTTCAAAATAAATTTGGGATCTATGGCCAAATGCTAGCTAACTAGTGCATAAAGTCATAGACTATAATATTCTTAATTAAAGTACTCAAAAGTAAAAAATTAAAAATGTTTGTTGACAAAAGTTTTGTCCAAAACTACTAGCAAATATCAACAGAGAGAGAAAACTATACATAAAGGAATAAATTTGATCCGTAGGAATGTCTTATTACTTGCTTAGAGTTAATTGATGAACTTAGAGAATAAAGGAAAGTAAAATTTTAGATTTTTATATTTATAATTTATAATTAAAATATGTGTATTGCGTAATATAATATATATTTCGGTACGATATCGGTATTTCGGTATTTTATATTAAAATACCAAATATCATACCTAATACAATGTTGCTGGTGAATGGTGAATATGTGGGCAATGAAATACAATATTGTTTATGATGGCGGTAATGGTGGCAATGGTTGTGGAGGGAAAAGAAATTTTAGCGGTAGAAAAAAAAAATAGAAGGGAGGGGTAAAATGAGTTAGGGGCGCTGAGGTGGCATGCCACGTGGCATCTACCTTATCAGATGTCAGTGCCACATAGGATTGGATGTCCATCTTGGACAAACTTATCGGAGGAGGGGTATATTTGAACCAATAGCATTACGGCAAGGATATATTTGGATCCAAAGTATAACGAGAGATATATTTAAACCTTTTCTCATAGTATAAGGGTATTTGGCCCTTCTCCGTAATGAAAATGATTTAACTTATATATATTGATATTATAATTTTTTTTTACGTATAGTATATTTATCGGTCAATGAAAGTTATTTACTGTATTTTTAGGTTATCAAATTTGAATTACTCTAGACATGTAGGTCATCTTGATCTGATGACGCAAAAAATTGTATATTTCGCTTTACAAAACTTAAACTTTGAAATGAGAATTGAAATCCGTCTCCGCATATGCGTGTTTGGATCTCTGAACCAAGCAAAAACATGCCAAAGCAATTAGTTATAGAGACACAACATTGTTTACCCGTAAAACGGTATATTTGAATTTATAGAGCGGTTTATAGACAAGCGAATCGATTTGATCCAAAATGATAAATAAATTAATAAAAATACAAGACTTAGCGTTGAAATTGAGATAAAATAGCAGACAACTTGGTTCCGGGCGCAATACTTCCGAAGACAGCAAAAAGAATATTGTTAGGCAGAAAAGAAAGTATTATTTAGCTTGGAATAATATGTAACATAAGTTTGTCAGAAATTTCGTGTGTTACAATGGCTGTTGAAGCTACTATTTATAGCTATACCTAGGGAACAAGGTCCTAGGATCAAGCCCCTCTTAAATGACAATAATGGAGCCATTGATGAATATGTAAGGACATGCTATGAAGGCCAAAATTCTTCGTAACAGATTGTGTATTTAATATTGAGGAATATTCTTCGTTGAATGTCATCTGGTGGCAAATACTCGTTTGCCCTCGTTAGCAATGTTCCATTCGGGGTCTACCCAATGCCAACCGAAGCTGTTGTCCTCGGTCTTGGTTTCCACTCGCTTCATCTTTCGTCTTTCCCCGGTTCCACGTATCACTCTATCATTTGAGAATTTAATGTGTACCAATTTTACCCTATACAGATAGTCCCCTTGCTTTCCGGTGGCACATCTTTGTGTCGCTGGGAAGTTGGTGAGGATTCCTTTGGCGGAAAATTTTCTCAACCCTTCCGAAAAGTTTCTGATGCCAGATTAGACACACGTCTCTTCACATTTAATACCCCAACAGGCATGGCCACGATATCAGCCGCCTATTCCTCTACTTATATGCCTCATTCTTCTTCTTTTACACTCAGCAGTTTTATAAACTCTCTCAACTTCTTTGCATACAACTCTTCCCTGCTTTCATCTTTCTTTAATTTTCTTCAAAGAACTCTCATCATCTTCTGCCGATCATGGCTTCTTTTACTAACCCTTCTAAGAGCTCCGATCTTCTTTTCGCGGGGGTCTGAAGAAGAGCAAAGACAAAGAAATCGAAGTTGATGATGACCCTCCCACGATGAGCACCATCATCCCTAAAAAACTCAACACAACCAAGGACTTCGAAGAGAAGTTCCCTTCTTCAAGTTCTCGCACGTGGGCTGTTAGCATATACCATTCTTCGGTCCGCCCTTCCAGCGTTCCTGCTGTGAAGGAGGATTGTGATTGCCATGACCTGAACGTTATTGTTTTCGAACTGGTGGAGCGAGTAACCTTCACTAAGAAGGGCTTCATTTATGTTTATATGTATCCATTTACGTTGGGTGAGTTTTCTCTGAGCAGGGGACTTGACCCCGTGATGTTAGAGCTATGCCATCAATACCAGGTTTGTTTGGCATAGGTGGGCCCTTCGGTGTGGCGAACGGTGTCCTGTCTGCGGCGGTTGTGCCAGGAAACGCAGGAGGAGTTCACCTTGACTCATAAAATGAATCTCTACTCCCCCAAGATTTTTCGTAGGGGAGTAAGAAATTTCAGCAAACGTGGCCACCATGCTTTGCTCACCAGCATGGATGACGACAACCGTGGATGGATGAAGCAGTTTGTCGTTGTTGCCACCAGGGATATCATCCCAGCCACTACTCCATCTTTCTCTGAGTTCTGGACTCGTACACATAAGTTCAAAGTCTATCTTTTTTTCTGAAAAAAAGGTTGTTTCATGTCATTGTTGATCCTTCCTTTTTCATTATTTCAGCAACTCGGTGGACACCACCAAGGGTTAAAAGCTTGGACCGGTGCAAGATATCCCCATGCCTGAGACCCGCCGGTGGAAGGAGCTGGCCCCCAAATACGGATGGAAGGCCAAAAATCATGGCAAGTTGACTGATTCTGCCCTCATTTCATTTTTGTGCATAGAAATTAGTTAACCTCTCTTTATGTTGAATTCAGGTCTCCCGCAGGGCTCTGTTACCATCCCTGAGGAGGATGTTTTGGTTGATCCCGTGGAGGCTGCGAGGTTGCTGAAGGAGGCTCTCATCCGAACAAGCACCATCGGATCTGCTTTCAGTGAAAGAGCTTCCTCTCGGAGTCCCTGTCCGGAGAACAAGCAATCAAAAAGGCAGCGTTCTTCCTCGGCCGAGGGCAAGAATAAAAAGGTGAAGAAAGTCTTGCCCGAGCCAGCCGCAGTCACTGTGGTGATTGAAGATAATGGGGAAGCTAGTGATGAAGGGGCTTCTCTACAAAGGAGACAACGTCTTTCATCAGCTCAACCGAATGCTCAATCTGAAGAGCTTACAAATCCAACCGAGGATGATGCCCAAGCGCTCTGGGAGAGTTTGACTTGGTGGAGAATGCCAACTCTCCCTTTCCGGTCCCAGCTGCTGCTTCCGGTACTGTGAGGATGAATACTGGGCCTCTTCCGTCTTTGGTTGGTGAGCAACCAACAACCAGTACTGCCTCCGACGCAACTACTTCTCAACCCATAGCACAATCAACTTCATCTCCTTCCACGCCTGTCATACATTCATCACCGGCAATTACTACATCACCCCCACCGGCCGCAGACGCCCAAGAGGAGGATGTCCTTCCTCCACAGTCCCTAGACCATGGGAATTTGTGGCACAATTATTCGCCCCCTATTGCAGATCCTCATAGGAGGATGAGTGTCTCCCTCTCGGTATCTATCGAGTTCCATCTGCTGTCTCGGTCGGTGGAACTTGCCAACTATCTGAAGCCGCTGGCTTCAGAAAAGGATAAGAAGAAAATACACTCTCTCTCGGGAGAGTGTTTGTTAAACAATGCTATGCATAATGCAGCAACGGTAACATACTTGTTCTTTTTACTGCTTGTTTCTTCTTGACTTACTATGACAGGATTTTCTAACTTGGACTTTTGCTTCGTAGGCTATCTTCCTTGCTTCCCAGGGCCTTCAGAAGTTGATCCTCGATAAAGAAAAGCTTAAGTCCGAGCGGGATCAACTGTTGGCCGAGAGGGACCAAATTGCTGCTCGCCTCCCTATGCTGGAAGCAAAAGCTGCTGAAGCCGATGAGTTAGAGGCTCGGTTGCAGCAGAGCGAGCAGGAAGTGATGGCCTCATCCAAGAAGCCTCCCAGTTAAATGTACATTTTCGAGAAGCCAAGGCTAAATGATTTTGAGGTCCAGAATGTTGTGTTCGCTGCCGTCGAGTGTGAATCTACCTCCATTGAGAGATTGAATAACTTGGAGGTAACCTCCAAAGCTGAAGAGGTTGCTGGTGTTGAGGAGAAGCGTGTCCAGATGGAGGATAAGTATAAGAGGATCATGGAACACAATAAGGTTCATATAACCACTATCCGTGACCTTGATCTTAGCCTTAGGGCCACGAGATCCGACCAGGATAGCCTTTCACCCGAGGTTGATCGGCTTAAATCAGAACTTCATCGCCGAGCAAATTCCCTCGTCATTGGAAAAACACACTCTATGTATAACACGAGGAGAAAAATCTTGGAAGAGGCCAAAGCGGGCGTCATTGATATTGATAATGAAATTGCTAAGGCCCGAGAGCTGGACTCAACCGCTCGAAGGCGCCTCCCAGCTTAGCCCGATGCAATCGACTCTTCTGGTTCTGGTTCTGAGTTCTCGGAAACCGAGGAGGAACTTGAAGAGAATAATGATAAAGGCCAACATCCCAAGCCGACGGGAGATCTGCCTACTTCTCTAGGGAGCGCTGATGCTTCTTTTCCCCGAGTTCTGGGGGTGATATAGTTTAGTTTTTTGCTTTCTTTTTCCTTTGTTGTTTTCTTTTCGTATTTTTGTACTTGTGCTAATTGGCACGTTTAATAAATAAAAGTGCTTTTTGTTTAAGCATTTCACAAAGTTTACTTTTTTGCGTGGAATTATGCAAGGCTCAGGTGCATTTTTCCCCAGTAGCATTTGGGTTCCGGGCATAAACTCTTCCGAAACCAGCCTTTTACTATGAGAGTTTCATAAGAGAGGGCCATTATGTTTACGGTGCTCTTGAAGAGGACGTCTCCTATTCATTACGGCACTAGCATTTGAAGTACTTGATTAACTTTCAAATGATAAAATCAATTCATCGTTTGGACAAGAAATAAGATAAAAATAAAAGGTTTTTATTTTATTCCTTCTATCTTCAAAAGTACTTAAGCATTCGTTTTGCAGTTCGAAATAAATTTCCATTACTTTGTGGCTAATTTGTACCACTTGTTTCTACGGGGCTGGCGTGCAGTCCCCAGTCCCAATGAGACACTTTTGTTCCCGGATCTTCATAGTCCCGGTTTCTGTGGCAATCAGATTGCTGTATTCTCATATCATTACCCCTAGTGTTTGAATGCGAAGAATGCGAATTGGAACATTGGAAGTCTTGCTCCTTTGAGGATTCCACCAGTGAATGGTTGGATAATCTTTGGTCCGATAGCAAGCTTCATTTTTTGTTAGGAATTTTGCTATCGAGCCAAAGATTATTTAACCACCCCATTGGCTTGTAGGGAAAACACTTGTAAATGGTTGAATAGCCTTTGGTCCGGTGGCAACTTTTTCTTCCTAATAGGAATTTGCCACCGAGCCAAAGAATATTTAACCATCTCGCAGTGGTTTGTCATTTTGATTCCTTGTCATTTAAAGGTCTTACTTCTGTTGATGGCGTTTTCTTTGTAGTATTCTTTCCGTTGCTGCCTCGTTAAAAACCTTGCCAGAAAAATCCAATTGAAAAAAAAAACTAGATGAAGGGAAAAGAGTGCAGCACATACTTTCAGTATAAGCGTGCTCATCAGCAATAATACCTTTTGAGGTGGGTCACATTCCAGTTGCTTGGCAATTTGACTCCATCTTAGTTTTCCAGTTCATATGACCCTTTCCCAGTGACAGCTGAAACCCGGTAGGGGCCTTCCCATGACAGACTCAACTTCTCTTCGTTGAGCTCCCGAGCGTTTTGAGTCACTTTTCTTAAAACCAAGTCTCCCACTCTGAAATAACGGATATTGGCTCTTCGATTATAGTATGTTTCCATTCTCTGTTTCTAAGCCACCATCCTTATGTGCGCCAAGTCCCTCCGTTCGTCAAGTAGATCCAATTTGACTAGCAATGCTTCGTTGTTTGTTTCTTCGTTTGCCCGGAAGTACCTCAAGGTTGGTTCTCTTACTTCCGCCAGATCAAAGCTTCTACTCTGTACACGAGAAAGAAAGGTGTCTCTCCCGTGCTTGACTTGGTCGTTGTCCGATATTCCCATAACACTCCCGGTAACTCCTCGGGCCCCTTGCCTTTGGCTGCTTCAACCTCTTTTTGAGGTTTTGAATAATCACCTTATTGGTTGATTTCGCCTGCCCATTTGCGCTCGGATGGTATGGTGAAGATGTGATTCTTTTAATTTTCAAGTCTTCAAGGAATTTGGTGACCTTTGAGCCTATGAATTGTGGCCCGTTATCGCAGGAAATCTCCTTCGGTATTCCGAACCGGCAGATTATATTCTCCCATCGAAAATCAACCACTTCGTGCTCACCAATTTTTCGGTACGGGCCTGCTTCAACCCACTTAGTGAAGTAATCGGTTAAAATCAAAAGAAACCTTACCTTACCGGGAGCCATGGCAGCGGACCGACTATGTCCATCCCCCATTTCATGAATGGCCATAGGGATAATACCCAGTGCAGTACTCTGCTGGTTGGTGCACTAACAAAGCATGGATTTGAAACTTCTCACACTTCTGAACGAATGACTTAGCGTCTTGTTCCATCTGGGGCCAGTAATATCCTACCCTAACTAATTCTAACACCAACGAGTCTGCATCTGAATGATTTCCCAAAATTCCTTCCTGAACCTCTCTCATGACATAATTAGCTTCGGAAGTGCCTAAGCATCGGCCAACAAGCCTTGGAACGACCTTCTGTATAACTGTCCTCCCCAGAAGTTATAACAGGCTGCTTGTAACGACCCGGCCGGTTGTTTCATGAGTTACCGCCCCGTTTTCCCCATTTCTGCTTCTTTGTGCTTTGTTCATCTGTGTTATATGGTATCGGGTTGGTTGGTTCGAATTTAGAATGGTTTTGGAAAGGTTTGAGACACTTAGTCTCTTAAGTTGGTCTTTTAGTTGGAAAAGTCAACCAAAAGTTGACTTGTGAGCAAACGATCTCGGAATTTGGTTTTTATGATTCGGATAGCTTCGGGAGGTGATTTGGGACTTAGGAGCGTGATCGGAATAGGTTTTGGAGGTCCGGAGTAGATTTAGGCTGAATTGGCGAAATTGGAATTTTGGCGTTTTCCGGTTGATAGTGGAGATTTTGATATAGGGGTCGGAATGGAATTCCGGAAGTTGGAGTAGTTTCGTTGTGTCATTTGTGACGTGTGTGCAAAAATTCAGGTCATTCGGACGAGGTTTGATAGACTTTTTGATCGAAATTGGAATTCGGAAGTTTTTGGAGTTCTTAGGCTTGAATCCATGGTTGATTTTGATGTTGTTTTGAGTGTTCCGAAGGTTGGAAAAAGTTTGAATGTTGTTATGGGACGTGTTGGCATGTTTGGTTGAGGTCCCGAGGGCCTCGGGTGAGTTTCGGGTGGTTGAACGGATCAAATTCATGTTTGAGAAGTTGCAGATTTTCCTTCAGTTCTGTTGCAGACATTTGTTCATCGCGATCACGTAAAAGGGTCTGCGATCGCGTAGGCTTTGTGGGGCAGAGGTGGAATTTGTTCAGTTCGATCGTGAAGGCCAGTATCCGATCGCGATTGGTTGAGAGATTGTTGTTCGCGAACGCATGGTCAATGTCGTATTCACGTAGGAGAGAAGGAGCTGGTGTGAGGTGGTGAGGTTGTTCTATGCGATCGCGTGGGTTGGACCGCGATCGCGTAAGTTAGCAGAGGCAGAGCTCCGCGATCGCGTGGAGTTTATTGCGATCGCGTAAGGTTAAATGAGGTCAGTCAGCTTTTGTGCTTCGCGATCGCGAGGCATTTTCCGCGATCGCGATTAAGGAATTTTAAATCGCTGGGCAGAATGTTTAAAAGGCCATTTTCGTGATTTTTTGCCATAGTTCACCATTTTTGAGTCGGTTTTCGAGCTTCTTGGGGGAGATTGAAGAGGGAATTCAATAGAACTTCTTTGAGGTAAGATTATTGAACCTAAAACTCGATCCTATGTTAATTCTTACTGGTTTAAACATGATATTTGTGGAATCTAAAGCCTAAAATTGGGGGTTTAGGGCTTGGAAATTGGAGACCTAAATGTAGGGATTTGAGGGGTCATTTGTGGTCGCATTTTGGTATTCTTGGTATGCATGGACTCGTGGGAGGATAAGGGTTCTATTGACGTAATTTTTATCGGATTCCGAGACGTGGGCCCGGGGGTCGGGTTTGGTCAATTTCGGGTTTCTTGAAGAAATTTGATTATCTTCGCATGGGCTTCGTTCCCCTAGCATATTCTAATGTTATGATTCTTATTTTGGGTAGATTGGACGCGAGTTGAGGCCGAGTCTAGAGGCAAGGGCGTCGCGGAGTAGTATTTCATCCGGTTTGAGGTAAGTAGCGATTGTACATCTAGACCTGAGGGTATGAAACCCCGGTATTTCGTATTATTTTGATAAATGAGGTGACGCACATGCTAGGTGACGAGCGTGTGGGCGTGCACCGGTAGGGATTGTGACTTGGTCCGTCCCGTAGCAGCTATTAAGCCACGTGTTTGATTTGAAATCTTATGATATTCCGTATTTTAGAGATTTATACTATATCTTGGGCTGTACGCCGTGTTTGGGGCCTTGTGCCGACTTGTTTAGACCCTTAGGGGTATTTTTACTACTTCCTTCACTTTGTGTGATTCAAAAGCATATCCTCAGTCATGTTTTACCTGCTTGTTTGTTTAATCCGGTTTCATTGCTCTACTTCTTAAAATATGAAAATTGTTTGGGCTGAGTTTTCCCTGTTTTTCACTTATGTGCCCGAGTGGCCGTGAGGTTAATGATTGAGAGAGGTTGAGAACCGATGGTGAGGATTATATATACATTATGGATCGGGCTGCACACCGCAACGATATATATATATATATATATATATATATATATATATATATATATATATATATATATATATATATATATATATATTATGGATCGGGCTGCACGCCGCAGCAATATTTATATGGATCGGGCTGCACGCCGCAGTGATATGTATTGGATCGGGCTGCGCGCTGCAGCGATATGACGCTTGGGCTGTAGGAGCCCTTTCGGAGTCTGTACACCCCCAGTGAGCGTAGTCGACTATATATATTGGATCGGGCTGTACACCGCAGCGATTATTATATGTATATTGGAGCGGGCTACACGCCGCATCGATTATCATTATTACTAATACTATGAGTTAATCATTGAGCCGGAGTGCTGAGAGTGGGTATTGTGTGACGAGAGCTGAGTCACGAGTGAGTGAGAGGCTTGCCCTAGGGGCTATACCTATGAGTGATATCTTGCCCGAGGGGCCTGTTTATGATATTTAATGTTTTCACTCTTCTTTTATGCTAAGCCTCTGTTGAAAAATGTGGGATAAATGTTTCAAAGGATTTTTAATCGGAACTGAAGTTTTACGAGATGTGTGGCTTTTAATTTGCAGAATGTGACTTGATATTTCTGTTGAGACTTATTATACGATTTTAATTGCTCGTCACTGCACTCAGAATTTATGTACTTTAGTTACTTACTGAGTTGGCGTACTCACGTTACTCCCCGCACCTTGTGTGTAGATCCAGGTGCTCGTGCATCAGAGTGAGAGCTTCCAGCACTCTCAGAGTATTTCTGGAGATCGCAAGGTAGCTGCACGGCGTTCGCAGCCCTGCTTTCCCCTTCCTATCTTAGTATTCTGTTATTTCAGACTTATGATGTACTATTCAGCTAGTTTTTGGGTTGTATTTAGAGGCTCTTGACTAGTGACACTAGATTGTTGGGCTGTGTTGGTATACTTTGTACTGATTTCCGCATATTTCCGTTGATTATATATTCCATATGAGAATTTGAGACTTAATCGATTTTCGAAAATGGTTTTATAAAAAGAATTTATCGTTGTTAATGTTGGGCTGGCTTGCCTAGTACTGTGATAGGTGCCATCACGACCGGGGTATTTGGGGTCGTGACAAGTTGGTATTAGAGCCTAGGTTACATAGGTCTCACGGGTCATGAGCCGGTTTAGTAGAGTCTCGCGGATCGGTACGGAGACGTCTTTACTTATCCTCGGGAGGCTGCAGAACCTTTAGGAAAAAACTTCACTTCTTGAAATTCCTGTCGTGCGAATCTGTTGATCCTAGTACTAAACTTTTGTTATTCTATTCTCTCACGGATGGTGAGGACACGTGCTATCGGTCAGGACGGACAACCACCAGTTGGGGCCACTAGAGGCCGAGGTCGCGGTCAAGGCCGTGGTAGGGGCAGGGGTGTAGCCCGCACAATAGCTAGAGCAGCACCTGCAGATCCACCAGCCGCCCCAGTTCAGGATCAGGTCCCAGTTGTGGATGCTCCACCAGCACCAGCTCAGGCACCGGTAGTGCCTATTGTATTCCAGGCCTTCAGGAGGCCCTAGATCAGATTCTATCAGTATGCACTTGCCTGGTTCAGGCGGTCTCAGCTACTACGACCGCAGCCACTTCTCAGGCCGGGGGAGGTACTCAGACTCCCGTTGCTCGCACACCTGAGCAGGTTGTGCAGAGACTTCAGACACCGGGGGCACCTTCAGCCCAACCGGTTGCACTAGCTCAGGAGTATGTGGTACCAATTATGCCTGACGACGAGCAGCGTCGATTGGAGAGGTTTGGTAGACTTCAGCCTCCGACTTTCAGTGGTACAGAGGGCGAGGATGCCCAAGGTTTCTTGGACAAGTGTCAGAGAATTCTTCGTACAACAGGTATTGTGGAGACCAGTGGTGTAGCATTTACTACTTTTCAGTTTTCTGGAGCTGCCTTTACTTGGTGGGAGGCTTATGAGAGGCGTAGGCCTGTTGATGCAGCGCCCCTTACCTGGCAGTAGTTCTCCGTTCTCTTTTTGGAGAAGTATGTGCCACAGTCTCGCAGAGAGGAGCTGCGTAGGCAGTTCGAGCAGTTGCGTCAAGGAGATATGACTGTGACGCAGTGTGAGATGCGGTTCTCCGAGTTAGCCCGTCATGTGGTCTGGTTGGTTCCCACAAATCGAGAGAGGATCAGGAGGTTCGTTGATGGCCTCACATATCAGCTTCAGATTCTCATGACCAGGGAGAAGGTGTCAGGTGCTACTTTTGAGGAGGTTATTGACATTGCTCGCGAGATTGAGTCAATTCGTCGCTAGGAGCGAGATGAGAGGGAGGCCAAGAGGCCTCGGGGGTCTAGTGGTTTTGGTGGTGCTCCATCAAGAGGTCAGTTTCAGCACGGCAGAGGCCGTCCATTCAGACATGCTCAGTCAGCTCGCCCAGTTCATCGGGGGGCATCTTCAGGCCATGGTTCTCACGGTTCTCATCAGGGCCATTCATCACTCAGTGCCCTACGATCCCAGAGTTCGTCTCGTGATTCATCAGTTCAGGGCTCTTCCATGCCAGGTCCTTCTATTGGTTATTCCGGTGCCAGGAGTTCCCTTTAGTCCCCGTTCCCTATGCCAGGGAGTGGTTATGAGTGTGGAGAGTTCGGACATATGAGGAGGCAGTGTCCTCGTCTTCTTGAGGGTCCGTCCCAGTAGAGGAGTCAGCCCTTGACTTCAGCTCCAGTTACTTAACCACCCGCTCAGGCAGCTAGGGGTAGGGGCCAGTCAGCTAGAGGTTGCTCCAAAGGGGGAGGTCGATCAGGAGGTGGTCAGGCCCGTTTCTATGCACTCCTAGCCAGACCAGATGCTATTGCTTCATATGATGTGATTACATACTTTCAATTTTTCAAGTTTGCTGAAGTCAACAGTTGGAAATCGGTGAGACCATAGAGCAATTATGCTATCAGCCCCAATGACTTTTAGCTCTTCAAGTACAAATGGAAAAATGAACCACATCATATATTATATTAAGGTAAATGGAAGTGCGAAACCAGTTAAATAAAATGTTGGTATTAGAATTTGTGTGATTTTTAAATTCGTGAAAATTACACCAAGTAAATAGAGACAAAAAAGAAATATCATGATTAGTGGCTCTAACATAGGGTTAGTTTCACGAATGATCAGTGAACTTTACTCAACAATATATTGTAACAATAAAATTACAAAACTATCTTCTGTGGTGTTGATGTAACTAAATTAATAAAAGTGACAAATTATTATTTTAGCATTAAAGTAATTGAACTATGTGGACGGTGGAGCTGCTTGGAAAACACAAATGGTTTCAAGGTCAAAATTTTGGCAACACGCCACTTTTCACACCAAAGTACTAGCAATATTTCAAGTTTGCTGAAGTAGCCAGTTGAAAGTTGGTGAGAGCATAAAGTAGTTATGTATCAACCGTATAAAGTCTTAGATTTTCTAGGTTGGGACATCAGGGCCATTCATTACTCAGTGCCCTACCAGCCCAGAGTTCGTCTCGTGCTCTATCGGTTCAGGGCTCTTTCATGCCAGGTCCTTCTACTAGTCATTTCGGTGCCAGGGGTTCCCTTCTGTCCCCGTTCCCCGTGCTAGGGAGTTGTTATGAGTGTGGAGAATTCGGACATCTGAGGAGGCAGCATCATCGTCTTCTTGAGGGTCCGTCCCAGCAGAGGAGTCAACCCTCGACTTTAGCTCCAGTTACTTCACCACCCGCTCAGGTAGCTAGGGGTGGGGGCTAGTCAGCTAGAGGTCGTCCCAGAGGGGGAGGTCGATCGGGAGGCGGTCAGGACCGTTTCAATGCACTCCTAGCCAGACCAGATGCTATTGCTTCATATGCTGTGACTTATAGAGGCTGGTTTTGAGGATGACTTAAGCAAGAAAATTTCTGGATGCATGGTGTATTACACGTTGTGGGTATATGAAAATCACGGAATGATTTGAGTTTGTTATTAGTGACAGATGTTGTGTGCATGGAGTAGGGATTCACTCGATTGCTTAGAGGTGTGGATTACTTCTGTGGGTGTTATCGCGCTAATGGAGCACAGGTCGTTCGTCCTGTTGGGTGATGCAATTGAGATTTGAGAAGAGTGGATGACTCTCAAGAAGGTCCTAAAGGATTCAGGATTTGTATGTAGCAATTGGGAATTTTCAGGATTTGTATATGGCTAGAATTTGAGATTTAAATTGGATGGTGTCGAGACTTGCGGTATTTCTACATCATTATGGATTTTACATTTCTGTATCAGGAAGGTGAACGAAACGACTTTAGTTCGTAGAAGGTCTCTTCAGAATAGGTGTCTCGGTTGTGGTACTTTTAGGGTACTTAAGAGGGAATACAACGGCTTATGGGCCTTAGGGCAGTGTGGTTTCATGCTAAGATCTCTTGTAGTGAGAAAAGTGTCAACTTGAGAGTAATTCGGAAGGAACTCGGAGGAATAGGACAGCTTGGCAGTAGGTTGGATCGGCACAGTAATGGTTATGATCGGTTCATTGGGTACTTATGATATGATGAGTCTCTACAGGTATTTTGTGGCAATTCTCTTGGGTTTGGTGACCAGCGTGACTTGGTTGAGTAAGAGAGATTCAGTTCTGATGGCTTGGCTATGTGCAAATGGGTTTCGAAGAGCTCTTGATGGTTTCTACTACAGTTTGAGATGGATATGTCCTACCGGCGTGAGGAGGATGTAGCGTAGTGTGATTTTCTCCTAGGTGGGATCAAATGGAAGGTTTTCGACTGACTGGGTATATAATCTGCTTGTGACTCAGAGTTGATTATGAGATTCTCGTACTTTTAATATGATGGCATGATAGATGCGGTGTGTTGTGTGGATTGAGATTTGCATGTGCAAGGTCACGGTCGAGTTTTGAAGGGAAGGTCATGAATTCTTAGACAACATGGACGGTTACAAATGACTAGATGATTGCTATTACTACATGGTATTGCCTCAGACGGGTACGCATCTTAGAAGGCGCATTGTGTTATGACTTACGGATGCTTTATTGGTATTGCGGTACTCGTCTGGTTGATCGACTGCTGATATTCAGATTTTACTATGTGGCGTGGAAGAATTATAGAAGTATTTCTCGTGGGGATGATTATGTACGAGGGATGTGTTAGTCATTCGGGTCATGGAGTTGGGATTGGCTATGGTGATTCAGGTGTTTTATAGATTAGGAGACTGGGAGTTCTAAGAAGCAGATTATTTTGGGGTTGCGGACTGTGAAGATGTGGCCAAAGTTAGCTAGATGGTAGTATGTACTATGGTTAGGTCATTGTACACTTTTGGAGGGCTAATCATCCATTTGGGGATGACCGAAGTTGATTTGAGGGCCCATTGGTAGGCCCAGTGAGGATGTGTATTCTACACCTAGTCGGATTTGTTGACTCAAAACTGTTTGTGTTGAGGGGTGTGGCATTTGGTCAGAGTGGAGCTTGTTCATGTCCCGATATGTTTTATGTGTTACTCTTTTATGCTACGAGAGATTGCGATTTATTGGTTATATACACACATGATGTGGTTTTGTTTGGGCCTTGTAGCAGAAATTGAGCGAGATGGTTATTGGGGAGTTGAATGGTAGATTGCGCCTTGGTTATGGTCTTCCCGGATTGCGGTATATTGTGTTATTTTCTTCTCCATGGATATGGTCATGCACTTCGTGTACTTGATGTCGAATTCCGTGTGGTTGTTGATTTTGAGCATTGTGGCTTGAAGTATTTCATATGACCCATGTTTGGATGGTGTCCTGTGTTGCCGTGGAGTTATGTTAAGATATGATCTTTTGAGTTAGATTCGTGTATTTCGGTTCTACTATGTGTGATGGGTTTGTAGCATTGCATTTGTGGTGGCACTTGTTGAGCTTGTAGGATGGTTCTCTCATTTGAATCATTTTCCATGTTTGAGTACATTGAATTGTTGCTTATTGGTGCACGGATTACATGATTTGTGGCTTTAGGTTGCGCTGGCGTGGCATGTCAATATAATGGTTGTGTCTGATAAGACGAGGTCATGAGACCTTGATGAATACTATTGGATTTAATTACTGTATGTTTGGAAGAATAATAACGGAAGTCAGCTTAGGATTTGGCTTTGGTTCTTGTTGGACGAGAGAGAGAGAGAGCTCCATGACTTGTTGATCTGATGAGTGGCAGTGAGTTTCTTCGTGTTTCTTTCATCATCGTCAATGTACAAAGGTTTTGAACAAGATTTTAGTTGATATGAGGTTTTTTACCGGGTTGGTTATCGAGCAGTTATTGCCGTCGAAAGTTATTGCTACGAGTATACAAGTTGTGTGGTATATCATGTGATTTCATCTTGGGCTATGGTTATGGCTTGATATAGCTTGTTCAGACTTAGACAGTGTGTAGATGCAAGATTCGGATCTTGTAAGGAATTCCAGATGTTGGAAATTGGATTCTAAGGTTTACGGACTAAGGTTGAAGTAGTGATCTCCAGTTATGTTGGATTATCATGCTTACATGGTATAGGGTGACATGCGTTCGCCCCCGGGTACATGTATCATAAGATTACACGGCGATTTGGTGGCTTTGGAATGACTCTTGGCACGTTCGAGGACGAACGTATGTTTAAGTGGGGGAGAATGTAACGACCCAGTCGGTCATTTTGAGCATTTGCATTCCGTTCAGCTATTTGAAGTCTTGAGAAGCATCATATGATGTATTATAACTTATGTGAATCGTCGGTTTTGGTTTCCTGGTTATTCGGAATTGGTTTGGAAGAATGATTCTCAACTAGGAAGCTTTAAGTTGGAAGAATTGACCAAGTTTGACTTTGGAGTATTTGACCTCAGATCGGAGTTTTGATGGTTCTGTTAGGTCCGGATGCTGATTTTGGACTCGGGTGTATGCCCGGAATTGCATTTGGATATTTCTAAAAGGTTTCCACACTAATTGGTAAAAGTTGGAAATTTGAAGGTTTGGAATTTTCATAAGTTTGACCGTGAGTCGACTTTGATGATATCAGGTTAGTTGTGGTTCCGGGAATTGGAATAGCTTCGTTATGTCATTTGGGACTAGTGTGCAAAATTTGAGTTCATTCCGGGTTGATTTGTTATGTTTCGGCGCGAGTTTTGGAAGTCGAAAGATTCAAAGTTCATTATATTTGATTTGAGGTGCGATTCATCGTTTCGTTGTTGTTATGCGTGATCTGAGGCATTGAGTAGGTCTGTCTTATGTTATGAGACTTGTTGGTATGTTCGGACGGGGTCCCCTGGGGCTCGAGCGCGTTTCGGAACATTTTTCTTCATGTTTTAATTGCTGGTTGCTGCTGGTTTCTGGTGCCTCGATTGTTCTTTGCGATCGCGAAGATGTGTATGCGATTGCGTAGAGGAAATTTGGAGCTGGGGCGTTTTCTTCATCGCAGTCGCGATTGGATGGTTGCATTCGCGTAGGGCTGTGTGGGTTATTGTTCGTGTTCGCATGATGGGCACTGCGGTCGCGTAGAGCAGAGATGAGAAACTGGGAGCTGGAAATTCTTCAACGCGTTCGCATAAGAAGGTATGCGTTCGCGAAGCTTGGTCACCTGTGTGCTTTACGTTCGCATGGGTATTTTCGCGATAGCGTAGCGTATTGTTGGAGGAAGTGTTGTTTGTCCTTCGCGATAGCGAAGGTTGTTACGCGATCACATAGAGTAATTTTGGGCATTGCATCTTTCTTCTTCGCAATTGCGATTCATTGATTCGTCCAGTGATTATAAAGTACTTTATTTTGGAGGTTTCGGCCATTTTTGCATATTTGGAGCTATGGAGCTCGGATTGGGACTATTTTTGAAGCGATTTTTACCATATGGATTGGGGTAAATGTTCTCTACTCGCTTTGAATTTTATTTCATGAATCTATCTTTGTATTTGGCATTTGATTGAGGATTTCAAGAGAGAAATTGGGGATTTTTGTTTAAAGTTTCATAGAGTTAATTTTGAGTTTTCAACATCGATTCGGAGTCATATTTGAGTGAAACTAGTATGATTGGACTCATAATTGAATGAGTTGTCTGATATTGTGAGTTTTGTCGGATTTCGAGGTGCGAGCCCGGGTTTAACTTTTTGGTTGACTTTTGGGCTTTTGAGTAAAGATTCGACCTTTATCAATTGGATTTATTTCTTTAGACATTATTTGATGTATTTGAGTTGCTTTTGGCTAGTTTTGTGCCGTTCGGAGATCGGTACGCGCGGGATGGTATTTTTAGAGTATTGTTTGGCTTGCTCAGTATTGGGTTTGGCTTGTTCGAGGTAAGTAACACTTCTGAACTTGGTGCTCAGGGTATGAATCCTTGAAATTACGTGCTATGTGATCGGTGCTGAGGTGACGCACATTCTAGGTAACGGGCGTGTGAACGTGCACCATAGTAATTGTGATTCAGTCAATTCTGTGGAACTGTATAGCTATCTTATCTGAATATTATTATTGTACCCTATGTGTTAGAGCACTTGAGCTATGATTTATGTTAGAAATTATTTTTAGGCTATGTGCTGGTGCTATTGTGACCCACAATAGTCATTCTTTGTTGTTGAGTTATTTGCTTAATTGCAGTTATGTACTCAGTAGCATTCATCAGTGCATATCATATCTCAGTCTCTATTATCATACATTGTCACATTATGTATCATTGATTGGGCAACTTAGCATGAGTGTGGTGAGCCCGAGAGACAGGAGAGATTGATGAATGAGTGAGGCCGAGGGCGTGTTTGTGAGTGATATTTATGGGATCAGGCTGTACATCGCAGCAGGCTTTATTAGTTCAAGCCATGATTGGCATAGCGCTTGGGCTGGATCTGCCCCTCCGAAGTCTGCATACCCACAGTGAGCGCAATTGCTATTGATTCACGATGGGTCGGTTGTACTCATACTACACTTCTGCACCTTGCGTGCAGATTTGGATGCTGATGTTGCTGTGTATAGCGGGAGCTGGCATTGAAGATGTACCTGTGTTCTGGTCATAACTGCCTCTTGTTCTTGGTAGTTTTAGAATTATTACTCTGTTCATGTATACTTCAAATAGATGATGTATTTATTTTATTCCAGATTTGTAAACTCTAAATCTTAGAAGCTAATGTTTTGTACTTCCAGTCATTGAGAATTTTTTGTATAGAAGTTGAATTATATCATCATTACATTTCTCAGTAAATCTCAACGAATTGGATGATTGTTGCTAATTGACTTACCTAGTGGGTTGGGTTAAGTGTCATCACAACTAATTAGATTTTGGCTCGTGACAGAACAGTTCTAGTCCCATAAAAATTGCGAAAGAAAAGAACATATATATCGCCTTTCATGTAAATAGTATAAAATATTTTTAACTTCTCACTATATAAAGTAAAACTCTTTTGTTCTTTTTGGTACTACCACTGCTTTAGTTATATGTCATGGCTTGAAATCCGACCATGCATTGTAGTGAATGCTATTTTTCGCTAAGGGGGCTGCAGTATATCACTCCAAATCTACTTAATTTGGTGACATGAGACATCAATTTCTTATGACGTTCCACCTAGAGCAGGGGTTCCATATAAATTTCTTGATTAGGTGATGAGTGTCAATATTTGGAAGTTGCAATACCAAATAACCTTTCTACATTTCTGAAAAGAATATTGGGTAGCTTATCTATTAGTTGAGAGGAAACAAATAAACAAATATTAGACCATATATCAATTATCATGAAAGCATCAAACATGTCGTGGCTTCCAAATAATACATTATTATTGGATTTGTTGCATAGAACATTATGTTAATTCGCCAACCTTGATAGACATGGAAAACGACCTTATCATATGCCAACTAATTTAAATTACACACATCGTGGCAACCACTTTATATTTTTCTCTCTTCTTCTTATTCTTCGTTTACTAATTTTCATGTTTCATTTATTCTTTGTTGATGAACATATATAGTACTAGTACTCCTCGTCTCTTTACGTGCAACAAGAATTCATTCAAATTCTCTTGTTTGATTTGATCAAATGGGTTCGAGTTCAGAAAAATTCCAAGGGAAGAAATCATTAGTTTCCCTTGTGGATTCTGCTGCCAATTTGTTGAGAGAGCCATTTCAATTTTTTACAACTATTCTCCTTAGCCTTTTATTTCCTCTCTCATTTCTCATACTTTCTAGGCTCTCAATTGCACATTATCTCATTGACCTTTTAGGCTATTCCACTGAAGAAACAGATTCTGATCTCCTAATCAAATTCTTCCTTCATGCCAATCCCACTTTTCTCCATATACTTGTTTCTCTTGTCAGCGTTGCTGCACTTACACATAGCTTGACGGGTGGTACTTCGTGCTTCATCAGGCGTACCACCGAGCCAGTTTCAAGACCGCGACTTTACACTGCGTGGATTTTCCTTTGCATATTGCAAATTTGTGTTGGCTTAGGCATCGAAGGTAATGTTGGAAATATAATCTTTAATATTCTTGAATTACAAAATGCATTTTGGTGTTTCCCATTTCACTTATAGGATATTTATAGTGGTTGCATTAGGGTAGGCTGTATGAAATATCCTTTGATGCGGTCCTTTCCCGAACCCTGCGTGAACAAGGATGCCTGCACCGGGCTGCCCTTTTTTTTTTGTTATAGGATATCTATGTGCAAAGTTGTACTATGCTATCTCGGTACAAAATCCACATATAATATGTATATAACTATGTATAATCAGTATATAATTCATATACCGACTAGGAAAAGTAAATAGTGAATCTATAGGATATTTATAGTGGTTGCATTAGGGTAGGCTGTATGAAATATCCTTTGATGCGGTCCTTTCCCGAACCCTGCGTGAACAAGGATGCCTGCACCGGGCTGCCCTTTTTTTTTTTTGTTATAGGATATCTATGTGCAAAGTTGTACTATGCTATCTCGGTACAAAATTCACATATAATATGTATATAACTATGTATAATCAGTATATAATTCATATACCGACTAGGAAAAGTAAATAGTGAATCTAGTTGGCTCTTGTGCCTTATAATATTTTAATGAGGAGCTTAATTTATATTGCAACAGGTAGCATAGCTGCTGGAGTAGATGGCCATGATCTTGGTAACAAAAGGGGATTCTTGACAAGAGCTATATTTTTCTTGGGGTTACATGAAACAATGTTTTTTTGGTCCAAGACAGTGGTGAAGCCAGTGGTAGATGACACAGTTTTTGGTGTTGCAAGGGAAAATAGACTGGCTGAAAAGGCAGCATTGGCAATGAGTTTTGGTGGGCTGTGGTGGTGGAGATTGAGGGATGAAGTTGAGTCTTTAGTTGTTGTGGTGGAGAAAAAAAGAGACCTTTTGATTAGTATTGGATTGGTTGATTTTGTTGGTTGGTGGTTGTATTATTTAACTGTTACAATTGGTTTGATCAAAGTGGTGAAAAGTCTCATTTGGGTAGTTTACGTAATGTTTGGTAGAAGAGTTGTTGTCCCTAGAGTTGTTGACACAGAGAATGCCGGTGATTCTGTGAGAAATGATGAGAAGGTCTGAATATGACATTCTTTTGCTCTGTTTTTTAATTTTTGTTAAAAAGAATTGAATATTTGTTCATCAATTGTAATATATTATCCTCTAGTTGGTCAACGACGCTCAATTATGAACGTTGATTGAGAGGGAAACTCTTTTTTCTTTTGTGTAATTTTGTTCCCAGTAAGTAAACGCAGATTCACATTTTTTTCCTCGGGGAAAGATGCACCGCAACATCGAAAAATTTGTATAGATTGATAGTTTAAAGAATTTTACACTATTAGTATATTTTAACTTGTTGTAACATGTTGCATATTTTATTTTTCAGTGTACTAATCTCAGACGAAGTTAAACTCCAAATAAATTATGAGATTAACGTTGTTATGCATTTGGGTATACCATACATTCCTCAAAGCTAATTAAGTTGTTAGAGATCGTTTTGTCCAAGGCAATTGAACAAACAAAAAACAAAAGCTTTAAATTATGATAACATCATGTACTTCAGAAGCAGTATGGGATACCTAAATCTTAACTACTTGGTAAAATTATTGGGTGTCTAAACCAAACATGATGATGATATATAGCAAGACAAAAAGGATCATAATCAGTCCATTTATCGGAGCGAAGAAATCAAAGTACCGCTAAAATTTGTGATAACGATGTAAATGAGAAAACATTAATATGTATATATCCATTTGTAAATTGGTTTTCTTTTATTGTCCTGCCCCGATGTAAGAGACTAATTGTATATTGTTTGCGCTTACTCCACTTTAAGTGATTTTTTCATTGTTAACTATGAATTCCTTAATATGTGTGAAAAGAGCCAAAAAAATCACTTAAAGTGGAGCGAAGGGAGTAATATTTTACATTTTAAACATGTCAATCACTCAATTTTCTTATGCTCTTATCAGTTTCTAATTGTCTTGTGCATCTTGTCCACATGCATGTATTCCTTAACTAATCAAACATCTCCACGCCATGATGTGGCCCTCGTTCGAAGTTTCTTGAAAAATAAAATCCATAGGAAGGAGTCTAGTCTTTTACCTTGACTCTTCTTCTTGTCCATGCCATGGAAACATCATATTGCACCAATATTTTATAGTACTATGTTTCCTCTATGGCCAGGTTATATTTTGGCTCGCAGAGTTCACTTTCATTACTCTCAAGTTTTGTAATATGTCATTCAATCTAATTCTTAATTTGCTATATCTACCCCTAATCAAATGAATGTTACCATAGCCATAAAAAGATCAATATCCAAGCAAATTTGTCCTGGAATTGGGACCATGGCTAATGTCTCAATCTCAAATGATAATTTTACTGATGAGCACTTTAGAAATGAATTAGTGGTCGAAGATCCTTGGTTTGAACTTGAAGATTGTGCAGATATTCATTCGGTTTATTCCATGTGCAATGAAGAGAATACATCTAATGAACAAGTTACAACCAACTTATTCCAAGATCAGCAACAAAGTATATCAAATTGGATGCAGAGTCAGTTCTCCACCAACACACACCAAATCCAATCCAGTATTGAAGAACCAAAGAATGATGATTTCCAGCCTCAAGTCCTACAACTTATCGGCAACTCTAGCAATGAAAGATCAATTCCGTTTTCTTTAGCATCCTTTGAGCTACTGAATAATTATGGCAGACTGATCAAGAAATCGAGCGAGGAAAACTTGAGCATTAATAATGCGCTAACCTATGAGGCTCGTGCATGTAACAACCACAAGTTGTCAACGGAAGAAACCCTGAAGGTTGCTGGAGAAAGGTATCACGTGACCATCTCATCAAAAAGTTCTAGATGTTAGACGACCTCTGCATACTCTGATACCATTTTAAAGTGTTTGACTATCTCATTTAAAAGTTAAAAATATTAGAGAAAACATACTTTTAATTACTTAATTATATTATGTCTCAACAGGTACATCCAGTACTCCACCCAAAAGCTAGACGGTCTTTCTCTGTTTATGCACCCTTATGGTTCAGCACTCTCAGGACTTAGTATAGAGGAAACAAGGGACATGGAGCTTGTCCACCTCCTACTATCTGCAGCAGAAGAAGTAAATAACCAGCAATTTCATCTGGCTAGAAAATTGATTTCTCGTTGTATGTGGGTGGCATCTGAATCAGGTAATCCCGTTCAGAGACTTTCTTTCTATTTTGCTAAGGCTTTAGAAGAGAGGATTGATCGCGCAACTGGAAGATACACATGTACGGATGAAGATCGCCACCTCAAGTACATAAAAACTATGGCATTAGGTACCAACTCTGCATTCTTGATCTGCCACCAATTACTTCCCTTCAGTCAAGTGATGCAATTTGCAGGAGTTCAAACAATACTTGAAAATGTCAGAAGCGCGAAAAAGATCCATTTGATCGACTTTAATATTAGGAGTGGAATTCAGTGGACAGTCATGATGCAAGCTCTTGCTGAAAAAAGTGACTACCCAATTGAGCTTCTCAAGATAACTGCAGTTGGAAGCACAGAAAAAGAGAAGTTTGAAGTAACAGGCAACACATTACACAGTTTCGCCACGTCTTTGGGTCTGTCATTTTCATTTGATATAGTTTTCCTGTCAGACATGAAAGATTTCAAGAAAGAATCAGTCAATATTGAACCAGATGAGACTGTGGCTGTTTATTGTAACACTGTTTTAAGGACAATGATACCAAAACCAGATTGTTTGGAAAATTTTATGAAAGTAGTCAGAAGCATTGGACCAACAGTTATTGTTATTGGCGAAGTCGAAGCAAACCATAATTCACCATCATTTTTAAACCGCTTTATTGAGACACTATTCTTTTATGGTGGATTTTTCGATTGTTTTGAGGAGTGCATGGATCGAGACAGTCCATGTCGAAGAACGATTGAAGGGTTGTATTTTGGTGAAGGTATTCGGAACATTGTGGCTGCTGAGGGTAAGGAAAGATTCACCAGGAATGTGAAACTTGAAGTATGGAGAGCATTCTTTTCAAGGTTTGGTATGGTGGAAGAAGAGTTTAGTGAGTCAGCTTGGTATCAAGCTAATCTAATTCTCAAGCAATTTGCCCAAGGCAGTTGTTGTAATCTTCACAAGGATGGGAAAGGCCTCATTATCGGGTGGAAGGGAACACCAATTCATTCTCTTTCCATTTGGAAGTTCTTGTGAGGAAGAGAAGTTGGTCTTGTTGAGGAAACAAATAGGATTTTTGCTTTGCTCAGTTCATTTGTATACCATCAACATTCTGTAGCTGGTATGACTATTAGGCATCTCCAAGCTAAGTCTAGAATTTTGCTATTAAATTCATATGTGGGGGACAGAGGGCTCGTGGTATCTGCTGCCCACCCTTCCTTCTATGTTTTGAGAACCGCTAACAGGTGCAGAAGAAAAGGAGGTCCTCATACAAAGCTGCATGCGCGAGAGACTGAGTTGGGGCGGTTAATTACTACTCTTACCCTTTAGCTAGGGTGTTTAACACAGAATTTCATTAGACACCTGTGATTAGGCCTGAAAATATGAAGAGAAAATTTTGAGTCCTATGACTCCTAAATGTATAACCTCATCCTGAATGTCATACTTCTGGTTTATCCTTTTACCATTGAACCCAAATCTCCCGTGCACGCAAGGCCACTTTTTCTTTTCCCATTTTTTAAATCACAATGAATGAATTAATGAACAACCTATTGAATAGAATATAAAAGATAACCATGACTTCCACAAGAACAGACAGAAATCCAAAGTATCAGCATTGTATCAGCCATTCATCCATGCAGTTCTTTGCTTAAAGAAATTTGTTTGAGGGAGGCCTTGTTAATATCGTGCACAGGTTCTTGTCTTTTTTTTTTTTTTTTTTTTTTTTTGGTGAGATGTCCATTTGATTGTCTCGGATTCATGTATAGGTGGTCTTACATTTTCTACAATTGTTATCTACCTCAATTGTTATTCGCATAGTATGTCACCATCTCATTTTAGAAAATGACTATCTAACAAAAGTAGAGTATGTCCTATTGTAAGTAGGCTGAATTTCTTAAGAAGGTCTTAAATCACAACATAAACCACATTGTCCTTAGTGCCATGTCTTGTTTTATCTCTTCCTTATATTCTTATCAAAACTCCAGAAAGCCAGTTATATTACCTCGTCGTCTTAATCACAAAAATAAACATAAATTTTTCTAGATGATAATGATAATAACTATTTGCAATTAACTCATATTGCCAATCTTTTAGAGGTTTATGTCATCATCTGTCAAAATACTAAATTAAGCCGTATATGCTCTTCTTTTATGAAGGGTTAATCTGTCAAAGTTTTCAAGCTGCTGTAATTTATAGTAATTATAAACTTAGAATTTGAGAAAAACACAAAGATAACCTTAGTGGATCAGGAGGCACTTGCAAATTACCATATGGCCAATCCCTCGTTCCATCTTGCATCATTCACTTCCAACCAAATCCCAGGTAGCGATAGTTCTCTCAGAGGCTGTAGAGATGATACTGCAAAGAGTTACAACCAATTATCAGTTATGGAGGACTCCGCAGATATTCAGAACTTCTGCACCAACTCTGGTTTCTATCAAGAATATGCAGTCAATCCACAAGTACAAGAAATGAATAAACAGCAAGAAGAAATGAATGTGTATGCAGTTACTCCACAAGTACAAACAGGAAGTCATGTGGACAATACACCTTTTTTATATCTGGCTCCTTTTGAACTGCTGAGGAACAATCCAAGCAGGTGCAAGAATACTGAAGGAGATAAAGTTAGAAATATGAACAACAGAACCAACGCGTACCAGAAGCTCTCAGCGATGCAAATCATGAGGCTAGCTGGAGAAAGATTCATCCAGTTCTCTTCTAACAAGTTCATTAACATAAATAATCTTCTCCATCCGTATGGTTCTGCTCTCTCGAACCTTTCTCAAGAAGATAATCAAGACGTAGAACTTGCTCAAATCCTCCTAGCTGCAGCTGAGAAAGTTTCTGACCAACAATATGACCGCGCAAGGAAAATGCTGAGTCAGTGCCAACCCCATGCATCGAACACAGGTAATCCTGCACAAAGAGCAGTCTTTTATTTTGCACAAGCGCTTGAAGAGAGGATAGATAGAGAAACAGGAAGGTTAATGCCAAAACCCCGTGTGGAAAGAGATGGCAGTATCTGTATAGCATCAAGATTCGACGCCTCACACCTAGAATTTCATCAAGAAGTTCCATTCACCCAAGTGGTACATTTCACAGGAATTCAAGCCATGCTAGAAAGTGTAGCAACAAAATCTAAAGTTCACCTTATCGATTTCCTCATCAGGACGGGCGTACAGTGGGCATCCTTGATCCAAGCAGCAGCAGAGCGAAAAGATAATCCAATTGAACATATGAAAATCACAGTTATTGAATCAGTAAATAAAGAAAGAGTAGAGGAAACAGGCAAGTCTTTAGAGAGCTTTGCTAAGTCCTTGAACTTTCCCTTGTCTTTCAAGATTGTCTTTTTACCAGATAGAAACCAACTGACAGAAAATCACTTTGACATAGAACCTGATGAAGGATTAGTAATTTATGCTGCATTCTTTCTGAGGGCAATGATCTGTGAACCTAACTGTTTAGAAACTGCAATGAGAGTTGTAAGAAAGCTGCAGCCAGAATTAATGGTAGTCTCAGAAGTAGAGGCAAATCTGAATTCACCTATGTTTGTGAATCGTTTCATAGACTCTTTATTCTATTACAGTGCATTCTTTGATTGCCTGGAAGATGTAATGAAGAGGGATGATCAACACAGGATGACACTAGAATCAGTGACATATGGAAGCGGGATTTGGAACATAGTAGGAAGTGAAGGAAAAGAAAGGGTGTGTAGAAGTGTGAATCTTGATGTGTGGAGAACATTCTTTAAGAGGTTTGGAATGGAAGAAGTAAAGCTGAGTGAGACATGCTTGTATCAGGCTAACTTGATTATTCAGCAGTTTGCACGTAGGAATTCTTGCAGTGCAGATGTAAATGGAGGGTCTCTCACAGTCAGCTGGAAAGGGACTCCAATCTATTCCACTTCTGCTTGGAAATTCCATTGAGGTTTTTGGCAAACTTTAATTTGTAAGGATGAGTGCATTTGCTTTGTGTGAATTAGACCTTTTTTGCTAGACCCGTTCCTGAATGATGAGTGTATTTGAGTGAACAAATTAAGTTATAAATGCTCATCATATAGTGTAAAGAACTAGTATTATATATAGTGTACTCCTATCATTTAGATAATTAGATTTGTGTGTATCACAGCTGTTTCTCTTGCATAATTTCTTAAACTCGGTTTCTGCAAACAGAATTATCTTCATTTAAATAAGAATGAGAATTTTTCAATTTGCAGCTTCTATAGGAGACCTTTAAAGCTTCAACCAATTGTTCATATTGCTACCTAAGGTGGTAAACAAGAATTATTTTCTTGTTTTTGTATCAAGATTTTGGTTTTAGGTTAGGAACCTATTGAATATTCTTGTTCAAAAATAAAAATTAAGCTACATTTGCAGAAGGTTTCTTTACAGCTAGTTTGGATGGTTGTTATGTATGGTTTCATAATATATCATATGGTATTGTACTGTATTGTTTTGATGTATACAATGTTTGGATATATTATATTGTTTGCCGTCGTTTCATGATGTCATGCACCAACAATACGAAGAATAAACTTGCAAATTATAAAGAAAAAGTAAGGTACGAGATAATATTATTATATAAAAAGGTAGGGTAAAGGATAAAATCGAATTATTTAATAATAAAAAGGGGCAAAATGGGGAAAAAATTAGGTAACGGCGTGACCACGCCAAATCGGTCGTTCCATAAGGCGATACAATAAAATTTAAGTAACAATCGAAATATTGTATTTAAAGTAACAATACGATACAATACACCAGGTAACAACTATTCAAACAAGCTGTTAGTAAAACTAAAACATTATCAATTTGTACCTGGATAATTCCATCTGGGTCACATGCGCTAAACATAAATTGGCAGTTGAAGTTTATTTAAGGCAAGAAATGGTGGTAAACTTTGCCATTTGTTGAACCAATAAAAGAAGGGTTCTTCAGCAAACCGTTAAATTTGTTTCTCAAAAATCACTGAAATGTAGAGTTATATTATTTTGGTCCATGAAATATCTTTATTATCCTTGCATAAGCAACAATTAACAACTCATTCCAGTTCCATACTTGGAATTGAAAATTTGAGATTAGAGCACTTCCATTTGTTTTAAAAGGCTGTTCTGGGCTCGCTGTGGGGCGGGACACTATCAAAATGCCTTGAGGCTCATATATGGGGCTTAGTTATGTGAGGCTTACGCCCCCAAGCGCCAGACTTGTGCCCTAAACACGCCTAACGCTCAACACTCGGGACTAGCCCAACAGTTTCTATGCAACTCATGTGTTGAATTCACTAATTAGCACTGTTGACTCTCAAAATTCTTTAACGAATGAATGATTAAAGTTCTTTTTACCTATAGAATATGAAAATTGTGAATTACTCAAATAACGAACCATAGTATTGCATATTTACTAATTGAGAACATCGAGAGGGTGACTTTTAATTTATGGATTGAACTATTTCCTTGTATTTTTAGGAAACCCATAATCTCTATAGGTTTAGGAAAATTCATTGTCCTAATAGATTTGGGAAAGGAAAATCTATTGTCTTCTCCTATAGGTTTTGGACTATTTGGGATATATATATATATATATATATATATATGGATTGTACTTAGGGATTCTATAGATTGTATTGTGCTTTTCTTCTCATTCATAGTGGAAAACTCTCTCTGCTTCTGCCCCGAGGATTACGCTTAGCCGAACCTCGTTAAATCCTTGTGTTGACTTTTCTTCTCTATTTTTGTGTGTGATTGTGTGCTAGTTAACCCACGATGTTTCGCAATAATTGGTATTAGAGCAAGGTGCAGGTTTCTACATATAATCTAGAGTTAAGATGTCTTCATCACCTTCAACAAAGTACGAAGCAGAAAAATTTGACGGGGGGTTCTAGTTTCAGTGTATGAAAGATTAGGATGAAATCGTCCCTGGCATTACAAGGGTTATGGAAGGCAATTGATGAGGATTTTCCTAAAGAGATGAAAGATATATAGAAGGAAGACCTGAAGGAAAGAGCTTTGAATGCGATCTTCATGAGCGTTACAGATAGCGTTCTTCGAGAAATTGCTGAAGAAACTTCTGTAGTAATGGCATGCAAGAAGCTGGAAGATCTGTATTCTAAGAAATCGCTGGCAAACCGCCTCTACCTGAAAAAGAGGTTATATAATCTCCGTATGAACGAAGGTACACCTGTTAAAACTCACATTGATGAGTTTAATTCAATTATAATTGACCTGAAGAACGTGGATATCAAAATTGAGAGTGAGGATCAGGCCTTGATAGTGCTATGTTCTTTCCACCGTCATATGATACTTTTGCCGATACGCTGCTACATGGGAAAGACAGTATTTCACTGGAAGATGTTAGTAATGCACTAAAATCTAACGAGTTGAAAAAGAGCTTTCAGGACAGAAGAATTGAGGGTGAGGGTCTTGTGAGTAGAGGAAGACAGGGGCATCCGCAGGACTTTTTGTAAGCGGTGTCAAAATTTAAAGAGGTGAACAACTTATTACAATAAATATGGGAGATACGAAATAGAGAAGAGCAACACCATCAAACCCTGTCACCTAGAAATTACGAGTTATAGAGGATGAGAACTTTTTCGTAGTTATGGTTTAAAATTCTTTTATCTTATTGTAAAATAATTACTTTTAGAAGTTAAATGGTATTTCTTTATCACTTATGGTGTCACGGAAGAGGACACAATTCTATTTTTAAACAAAAGAGGCTTAAAAGAAAAAAATGCAAAAAAAAATGCATACAAAGTATTCGAACTGTAGACCTCGAGGTTGCAAGGAGGCGCTTAACCATCACACTACACACTATCTTTTGTTCAGCAGTACTGTCATATGATTTATACCTATACCTTTTGCACAATGTTTATATGTGCAATAACTAAAGTTTTCCGGCGAAGCGGTGTCGGATGACACCGCTTGGACTAGGGTGCATCCTCCCCTGGAGGAAGAATACAATAAAATGACTTTAACGGGAAAAAATCAACTGCCAGATCAAAGTCTAGAGCAAGGTCATTACAAGAGAGATTGTCTTAAGCTGAAGGAGAAAAGAAGGAAGCAGAAAATAGATAATTCGGCAGATATTATTGACACTGACAATAATTCTGATGTAGTGACTATGTAGGGGAAGTCTGTGTTGTGAGTTCTAGTCATGATAGAATTCTTGGGTTCTTGATTCTTGTGCTACTTTCCACATGTGTCCACACAAGACTTGGTTTGCAACTTACAAGTAGGGGTGGGCATATATCGAGTAAAATCGATAATCCGAACTGTTAATGTAACGACCCGACTGGTTGTTTTGCTTTTTAGAACCCCGTTCCCCCCAAATAAAACTTTCCGTGCTTGCTTTAACTAAATTACGACCTGCGGGATGGTGGTTCGGGATTTGGAAGAATTTGGGTTGATATATGCTCATTTGATTCCTTAAGAATTTCTTAAGAGGCTAGTTTGACTTTGGTCAACATTTTTAACAAACGGGCCCGGATTCGTATTTTGACGGTCGGAGGATCTGTGGGAAAATATGGGACCTAGGCGTATGCTCGGAATCGAATTCCGAGGTCCCTAGGTCGAGTAATAAATTTTTATTAGAAATTGTTAAACTGAAATTCCAAGGATTTAAAGAAACTAAATAATGATTGATCACGTTGGTATCAGGCTCGTGGATTGGTTCTGGAGCCCAGTACAAGTCCAATATAATATTTAAGACTTGCCTGCAAAAGTTGGTGTCAATGCGAATAGTTTAAGTGCGTTTCGGCTCGTTAGAGGAGAATTAAGAACTTGAAGTTCATAAGTTTGATTCAATTGGTTTTAAGGGGGCGATTCTTAGATTTAGCGTTGTTTCGGGCGTTCCGAAGGTTCGAGCAGGTCCGTTTCATGATTTCGGACTTGTCGGTATGTTCGGACGGGATCCGGGAGCCCCGAGCGTCAAACTGACGAGGCTCGAGTGAAGTTGAAAAAGTTGGGAAGTGCTGAAGCTGTTGCTTTTGTCATAACCGCACCTGCGGTTGGTCGGTCGCAGGTGCGGGACCGCAGAAGCGGTCGTTCCCTCGCAGATGCGGTCGTTCCCTCGCAGATGCGGCCAAGGCTGGCCAAGCCCAAAATCGCAGAAGCGGCTCCAAGACCGTAGGAGCCGTCCCAGCCCATTTGGCCAACGTCCGCAGATGCGGTCTCTTCCTTGCAGATGCGGGACCGAAGATGCGGAAATCGCTGAAGCAGTGAGCTTCATTTATTACGGGTTCTAAGTTGATTTGGCCATATTTCACCCTTCCATTGGGCGATTTTAGAGCTTTTGAGAGAAGACCTTCACCTAGCATCTTGAGGTAAGTTTATTCTACCTATTTCTAGTTTAATACTCGTTTCTTAGATAGATTAAACACTAGAATTAAGGTGAAATAATGGGGTTAGAGCAAAAACCTAGGGTTTTGACAAAAGTTGGATTTGACCACGGAATTTGTTATGAAATGAATTAGAAATCATATATTATTGATCCTTGGGTTATGACGAACAACTTCCCTTGAAAAATTTCGGAATCCGGGCACGTGGGCCCGGGGTCGGATTTTAGGAAACTTGTGTTTAAGGGTAGAGAATTGCTTAAATAGTTAGAATATGATCTTGTAAATTTGTATTGACTAGTTCCTACCTCGTTTATCTAGTTTTGGATCGTTCGGCTCCAAATTGAGAGTTCAGGCTCATTCTTGGTATTGGAAGTGTACTTTGGAGCGAGGTGAGTCTCCTATCTAACCTTGTAAGAGGGAATTGTCCCCATATGTGATGTAATCTAATAATTTGCTATTAAATGCGAGGGCTACGTATGCACTAGGTGACGAAAGTCTGTGCGTAGCTACTATTGTGCTAAGTCCGGGTAGTTTAGGACCCAAAGGCATGCTTTATGTGGTATTCTTGCAACTCTATGTTTAATTAGGATTGTTTAATCATGGTGATTATGATAAATGAGATTAGTTAAGAGGAATATGACCATTCTTAGCTTTTAAAAGAGAAGATGATAATTCAGTGAGTAATTGCTCCCTAGTTATATGTTCTTGTCTGCCTGTTGATGTGTTTGATTACATTTGACCACGTAACATGGTTAATTCGCGAGCGAGGTAATAGATGCATCTATGGTTCGTGCCATTCGACCCTCGGCAGTGCACAATTTACTTTATGTTGGATCGGGCCGTACGACCTCGGCACTACTTACGCCTGCTTTATCCAGTACTTTTCTATGATTTGAGTTTATTAATTGTCCTGAAATGGAAGTTGCTAGCTGTGACATTATCTAGGAGAGGACCTGTTTGTTCTTGCTATACACTGCTACTTATTTGTTTTTATCCATGCACAGTATAACTCATATCTCATATTATTTGACCCTAGTAAGTGTCAAGTCGACTTCTCGTCTCTACTTCTTCGAGATTAGACAGGATACTTACTGGGTACATATTGTTTATGTACTCATACTACACTTCTATACTTAATTGTACATGATCTGAGGCAGGTACATCTGGCTATCAGTCTGGTGCGTATCTTTGAGCCTATTCCGAGACTTCCACGGTGAGATGCTCCCCTCCTGTGCCGTTCAGCAGCTTGATGGAGTTTCTCTTTATTTATTTTTGCTGTCTATTCTATTTTGGACAGTAGGATAGGATTGTACTTTTGTATCTTTTACTAGTTGACCATAACTTGTGACACCAGGTCTTGGCACACACATTAGTAGACTATTCTTCTGGGATCTGTATAATTATTTTGGGTACCTTACTGGTTACTACTTGTTTTAACCTTAATTTAAGAAACATCTGAAATGAGTTGGTAAAGGTAAAATGAGAACTTATTTATATTTCCGCGTTGGCTTTCCCGGCAGTGGTGTTGGGCGCCATCATGACCTATTGTGGAAATGGGCCGTGACAGTTAATTATTTATTGAGTTATCGGTATTGGGTTATTGGGTTAACGATACCGGGTTTCCAGGAGGTCATGGGCCGTATGCTGCGGTTCATGGACACTATGACTCAGGCTGGTTTATTTCCAGCAGATCTAGCTACATCACAGGTAGGAGGGGGAGCACAGACCCCTACTGCTCAGGCTCCTGGGCACGCAACTGTAGTGTATCAGACTCCGGGTGCACTACCCACAGGTGGGGCTCAGCTAGTCTCCGCAGTGGTGCCTGAGCCTAGGCCAGCCGCAGATGGAGACCCACATAAGTTATTGGATAGGTGGACTAGACTTCACCCTCCTATCTTCGGGGGTGAGCGTCATGAGGATGCTCGGGATTTCATCGATAGGTGCAGGGACAGACTGCACAACATGAGGATATTGGAGTCGCATGGAGTTGACTTCACTACTTTTCAGCTGGAGGGCAGGGCCCGCAGATGGTGGCAGTCCTATACTCTTGGCAGGCCAGCAGGTTCTCCTCCCCTCACTTGGGGTCAGTTCACCCAGTTATTCTTGGATAGGTACATTCCACCCTCTGAGAGGGAAGAGCTGCGGTACCAATTTGAGCATCTCGAGCAGGGTCAGATGTCCGTGACCGATTATGAGGCGAGATTTTCTGAGTTGTCTCGCCATGCACTCATGATAATCCCCAGTGATGCAGAGAGAGTGCGGAGATTTGTTGCAGGGTTGCACCCCAGTATTCAAGCTAGTATGGCCCGAGAGGTAGAGATGGGTACTGAGTATCAGCTAGTGGTGGAGATTACTCGCAGGATTGAGGGTTATCGCCAGAGGAGTAGAGAGCAGTTTCAGCAGGACAAGAGGGCCCAGTTTTTTGGAGAGTTCAGAGGCGCCCCAGCCAGGGGTAGGGGGCACACGGGGAGGGGTCAGCCCAGCAGGCCCCCGTATTCAGCAGCACCACCACCTCCCCGAGGTGCTCAAGTGAGACCTTATTTCAGTGCGATGCCGGAGAGTTCTTACCGCCCACCAGCTAGTCAGGGGTCCTCCAGCGGGTATTCTGGTCATCAAGGTTCTCCTAGTGCTTACTTCAGTGCCATGCCAGAGAGTTCTTATCGCCCACTAGCCATTTAGGGTCCTTCTGGTGGATATTCGGGTCAGCAGGCTCAGACTTCAGGGCAGTAGGCTATGGCGCCGAGGGGCTTCTACGAGTGTGGAGATCCGAGTCACATGAAGAGGACCTGCCCCAGACTTAGGGGCAAGGCAATACAGCAGGGTCAGCAGCCTATGGTTTCAGCACCGGCTGCCCCGCCACCTAGAGGTGGAGGGCGGACCAGTAGGGGGCGTCCTAGAGGTGAAGGCCAGGCAGGGAGAGGTCAGCCAGCTACTGCTCAGTCAGGCGGAAGCCAGCCAGCCGGCGCTCCATCCAGATTCTATGCTCTTCCAGCCAGGCCAGATGCATTGGCCTCAGATGCCGTCATCACAGGTATTATTTCCATCTGCGGTAGAGATGCTTCGGTATTGTTTGATCCAGGGTCCACCTATTCATATGTATCATCTCTGTTCCTGCACCTTTGGGCACTCCTGTGGGTGATTCTGTGGTTGTAGACCGGATCTACCGGTCCTGTGTGGTCACATTCTGTGGTTTTGAGACTAGAGCAGATCTCCTGTTGCTTGATATGATCGACTTTGAGATCATCCTGGGCATGGATTGGTTATCTCCATGTCACGCTGTCCTAGATTGACATGCCAAGACCGTTACTTTAGCGATGCCAGGGTTCCAGGGTTGGAGTGGAAGGGTTCCACAGTTGATTAACCTAGCGGGTTATCTCTTTCCTGAAGGCTCGGCAAATGGTCGAGAAGGGGTTTTTGGCGTACTTGGCTTATGTTCGGGATACCACCACAGAGTCTCCGACGATTGATTTAGTTCTAATAGTTCGGAAATTTGCCGATGTGTTTCCTTCTGATCTTCCTGGCATGCCACCGGATCGTGATATTGATTTCTGTATTGATTTGGCTCCAGGCACCTAGCCTATATCTATCCCACCGTACCGCATGGCTCCGAAGGAGTTGAAGGAGCAGCTTGAGGAGTTGTTAGAAAAGGGGTTTATTAGACCCAGTGTATCGCCTTGGGGTGCACCAGTGTTATTTGTGAAGAAGAAGGATGGGACTATGCGGATGTGCATTGATTACCGCCAGTTGAACAAAGTCACCATCAAGAACAAGTATCCATTGCCTCGCATCGATGATTTGTTTGACCAGCTGCAGAGTGCTAGGGTGTTCTCTAAGATCGACTTGAGGTCAGAGTACCATCAGTTAAAGATTTGAGACTCGAATGTTCCGAAGACTGCATTCCGGACTAGACATGGCCATTATGAGTTTCTAGTGATGTCCTTTGGCTTGACTAATGCCCCAGCAGCGTTTATAGACTTGATGAACAGAGTGTTCAGACCTTATATTGATTCTTTTGTCATTGTCTTCATTGACAACATCTTGATATACTCCCGTAGCCCGGGGGAGTACGAGCAGCATTTGAGAGTAGTGCTTCAGACCTTGCGAAAGCAGAAGCTATATGCTAAGTTCTCCAAGTGTGAGTTTTGTCTAGAGTCGGTGGCGTTTTTGGGGCATGTGGTGTCAGGAGAGGGCATTAAGGTGGATCCCAAGAAGATTGAGGCAGTTCAGGGTTGGCCACGTCCTACTTCAGTGACCGAGATCAGGAGTTTCCTGGGGTTAGCAGGTTATTACAGGCAATTCGTGCAGGGCTTTTCATCTATTGCATCACCTCTGACTAGATTGACCCAGAAGGGTGCCCCTTTCCATTGGTCCGATGATTGTGAGGCAAGCTTCCAGAAGCTCAAGACAGCCTTGACTACAACACCGGTTCTTGTGTTACCTTTCGGTTCAGGGATGTATACTGCATATTGCGACGCTTCACGCGTTGGCCTGGGTTGTGTATTGATGCAGGAGGGGCGAGTAATTGCATATGCCTCCCGTCAGCTGAAGATTCATGAGAAGAATTATCCTGTGCACGATCTGGAGTTGGCGGTGATTGTTCATGCTCTTAAGATATGGAGGCATTACCTCTATGGAGCTTCATGTGAGGTTTACACTGATCATCGCAGCTTACAGCATTTGTTCAAGCAGAGGGATCTCAATTTGAGGCAGCGTAGGTGGCTTGAGTTACTAAAGGATTATGACATCACCATTCTTTATCACCCGGGCAAGGCGAATGTGGTCGCAGATGCCTTAAGCAGAAAAAGCAGAGAGTATGGGTCGCAGGCGGCTTAATTTTTTTATATATAATTTTTAAAGTTTGTGCCCGATCAAATACATATAATTTTTAAAGTTTTTACTATTTTAGTATTATTATTTTTTCTCTTTACTTTTATAAATGTTTATATCAAAATTCTTAATTATATGCTTCTCAGTTCTCATGGGTCGCGTGAAACATTCTTTAATGACTACTACAGATGACTTAATTATGTGGTTAAATCCATCGCACAGTTAATTCTTTCCAATTCTTATTGTATCAATAAATTTATTATATATTTTTTTTAAATCATATTTTAGTTGTGGGAAATAGTAATTCTACATTGAGTTTGTATTGTAGTATTACTATTATCAGAGAATGTTTTAATTGTGCATAGTTATTTTAATTGTTCATAGTAAACGATAGCTTTGTATATACATGATTAATATGCAATTTTTAGTTGGTTATCTGAACTTTCACACCATCCTTACCCTCCCCTTATGTATAATCAGACATATTTTAAGAATGATTTCAACTATAACTAAACAATATTCCAAATGACGTACTAAATAATGACCTAACAAAAGATCTCACACCTTGAAAAATCATGAAAATGCGATAAAAGTTAGTGTTAATCATTTGGTTTATTATCTTTTTTGTATTTATATAAGATACTAGCTTTCATAGTTTAGAGAACATTCTACGGCTTTTAGCCAATGGGGTGAATCGGGGAAATGAGAGAGGTCTGCCGAAGTTAAAATTTACCCATTCATCTTGTGCTGTGTATTATATAATACATTAATAGAGTTCAACAGTCAAATTTATTGTTCTTGTGATATTTTTTTTATAATCATTATCTTTTATTGGGGGAAAATAAAAAATGAGAGAAAGTTCACTATTCTTTTCGGGAATAGCACCAAGTCACTTTTTCTTTTTTCCCTATACTCTTCTCCCTCAAACTCGACTTTCTAGCTCCAAAAATTCAAACCATATTCAAAAAAACTTCAAGGAGTCATATTAAATGAAATCATGACATATACATTACAAAAAAGGATACAAGGTCTTACTACAGACGTTGAACTAATATGAATATAATGACAATGAAGTTTCAAGATGAGAAGACTGAATAAAGAGAAAAGAAACTTGTTCCCATATATATGGTGGCTGAGGGAATAAAATCCATACAAATAAAGGAATTTTATTTTACCCTTGAATGTGACTCGACTAAATTAATATGATTGAAGCTAGATAGAGATTCGTGCTAAGCACATACTCAATAATATAGTAACTATCAGCGCATGTGGACAAAATCAATTTAAACCTATGATAATTTAGATTGAAAATGACAAAAGTCTGTTACGATCAAATTTCAACGATCCATGGGTACTAGGGTCGATTGGCTTGTTAACATTCTATGGAAAAAATCAAAACTGAACACTTATATATATATCATCAAATATCTAGACAACCTCTTAAACTTGGCTCCAGTTTTTACTTTGACACCTTAACTAAGATTAATACATGTTCACTTAAACTTCAATAATAGTATACCTACTGAATGTAATGATCCGACTTGTCGTTTTGCTTTCTAGAACCCTGTTTCCCTAAATAAGACTCTCTGTACTTACTTTTATTGATTTAAGACTTGCGGGGATGGTTAGGTCGGGATTTGGAAGAGTTTGGATTGAAATCGGAACACTTGGTTCCTTAAAGTTGGCCTAAAAGGCCAAGTTTGACTTCGGTCAACATTTTAAGTAAACGGGCTCAGAATCAGGATTTGACGGTTCCAATAGGTTCGTATGATGATTTCGGACTTGGGCGTATGTTCGGATTGAGTTTTGGATGACCCGGGAGCATTTTGGCGCATAATATTGAAAGTTGGTTATCGAAGGTTTTAGAAGTTCTTTAAATTTGGTTTAGAACGGGTTTTGATGATATCGAGGTCCAAATGGGATTTTGAGACCGGAAATAGTTCCGTAATATCATTTAAGACTTGCACGCAAAATTTGGTGTCAATCCGAGTAGTATAAGTTTGTTTCATCACATTGGAACTAAATTGAAGAACTTGAAGTTCATAAGTTTGAATCAATTGGTTTTAGGGTGTGATTCCTAGTTTTAATGTTGTTTCGGGCGTTCTGAGGGTTCGAGCGAGTCCGTTTTATCATTTCAAACTTGTGGGTGTGTTCGAGCGGGGCCCCGGGGGCCCCTAGCATCAATCGGACGAGGCTCGGACTAAGTTGGAAAAATTGAGCAAAAACTGAATGCCCATCTTCTGTCATAACCGCACATGCGGTTGGTCAGCCGCAGATGCGAGCTCGCAGGTGCGGGTCTTGACTCACAAATATGGCCAAGGGTGGGCAACCCAGAAAGCGCAGATGCGAACCTTTCTCCGCAGAAGAGGAACCGCAGAAGCGGTGTGCCTTCCGCAGAAACGGCCCCAGCCGGCCAAGTGGAGTTCCACAGAAGCGGACCATTGTCCGCAGATGCAGGGGCGCAGGTGCGGAAATCACTGAAGGCAGTAGCCTTCATTTAATGCGGGCCTTAGACGTTTTTGGCCCATTTCACACCATTATTGGGCGATTTTTGAGCTTCTTGAGAGGGTTTTTTCACCAAGCTTTTGAAGTTAAGTAATTCCTACTATATGTGAGTTAAATACTTGAATTTTGGATAGATTAACATGTAAAGATTAGTGAAAATCATGGGATTAGAGTAAAAACTATGTTTATGATAAAAATAAGACTTAATCACGAAATTCGTTATGGAATGAAGTAAAAATCACGTAATCCTGATCCATAGGTTATGGGTAACAACTTCATTCGAAAATTTTCGGAATCCGAGTACGTGGGCCTGGGGTGAATTTTAGGATCTTACTTTTGGGGTTCTATAATCACTTTAATAGCTAGAATATGAACTTGTAAACCTATAATGATTGGTTTTTACACTATTTGAATAGCTTCGGATTGTGAGGCTCCGATTTGAGGATTTAAGCGTGTTCTTGAGTCGGAAGTAGGCTCGAAACGAGATGATTCTCTTTTCTAACCCTGTAAGAGGAAAATTTCCCCATAGGTGAACTTAATTAATATGTGGTTATTTGTGGGGGCTATGTACGTACGAAGTGACGAGAGTCCGTACGTAGCTACTATTTCTGTTATGTCCGGGTAGTTTTAGGTCTACACCATGCTTTGTGGACACTACTATATGATTATATGTGCTAATTGTATGAAAAGAATTAAGTTGAAGAAATTCTAAGAATTTAAAGGCTTCAAGTTGAATTGTTGTCATTTTTTTGAAAAAGAGTCAGGAAGGGTTATGATTTAAATGATAAAATTATGTTTGACCGCGTCGCACGTATGATTCACGAGCGGGGTTATGTGTTTACTACGTCGCATGTATGATTTGCGAGCGGGGTGAATAGATGCATCTATGGTTTGCGTCGTTCGACCCTCGGCAGTGCACATTTTACTTTTATGTTGGATCGGGTCGAACGTCCTCGGTGGTATTTGTGTGTGGTAACGGAATTGGAACTCTTTATAGTTGTATGCTTAGTTGCTTGACATGCCACTTGTTTTAAATAAAGAAAGTACCTTGCCTTATGAAATATGATGGAAGGATTCCTCGGTTATTATTCTTGTTTGAGTTTGACTGTTATCTAGATACATTATGCTTTCAGAATTGGAACTTCATATTATTGTATTATTGGCCCTATTAAGTGTCGGAGTCGACCCCTCGTTACTACTTCTTCGAGGTTAGGCGAGATACTTACTGGGTACATATTTGTATGTACTCACGCTACACTGCTGTACTTGATTGTACAGGCTTTGAGGCAAGTGCATCTGGCCATCAGTCCGACACGTAGATTTGACTCTGCAGCTTGAGACTTTCCGGTGAGTTGCCCTTTTGAACCGTTCTCTAGCAGCTGGAGTATCTCTTATGTCTTTATTTTCCTGTCTATTTCTTTTCCAGACAGTAGAATAGTGTAGTTTTATATATTCTACTAGATTGCCCTCACACTTTTGACACCAGGTCTCGGGGACTTATGATTTTTGGTTTACTATCATGATTTAAATTCATATTTATTACTTCCATCTAATTATGCTTAAGTTTTAAACTCCTAGTTTCTTTATCAATAAGGAAAAGTTCACGTACTAATTTTTTAAACGAGGATTTACTAGTTGATTATTGTTGGCTTGCCTAACAACGGTGTTTGGCGCCATCACGGCCTAATATGGAATTTGGGTCGTGACAACATGGTATCAGAGCACTAGGTTCACGTAGGTCTCACTAGTTATGGGCAAACCTGGTAGAGTCTTACGGATCGGTACGGAGACGTCTGTACTTATCTTCAAGAGGCTATAGGGTGTTAGGAAACTACTCTTTATTAATCTTCTATCGTGCAGCTGATGGTATACTAAATTTCCTTCTTCTATTCTCTCACAGATGGTGAGGACGCGTACGGCGGACGTTCCAGACACGGGAGGAGCTGCTCCCCTCGTTGCTAGAGGCCGTGGCAGAGGCAGGGGGAGTGCACCGACCCGAGCTGCTCCCCCTATTTATGGGCCGTATGCTGCGGTTCATGGATTCTATGACTCAGGCTGGTTTATTTCCAGCAGACCCAGCCACATCTCTGGCAGGAGAGGGAGCACAAACCCCCACTACTCAGGCTCCTGGGCACACAGCTGTCGTATATCAAACTCCGGGTACACTACCCCCTGGCGGATCTCAGCCAGTTACCGGAGCAGTACTTGAACCTAGACCAGCTGCGGACGACGATCCGCAGAAGCTACTGACAGATGGACTAGGCTACACCCTCCCATCTTCGGGGGTGAGCGACATGAGGACCCCCAGGACTTTATTGATCGATGCAGGGAAGACTGCACAACATGAGGATATTGGAGTCCCATGGAGTAGATTTCACCGCCTTCCAGATAGAGGGTAGGGCCCGTTGATGGTGGCAGTCTTACCTTCTTGTCAGACCAGCAGGTTCTCCTTCCATGACTTGGGATCGGTTTACACGACTTCTATTGGATAGGTATATTCCACCCTCTCAGAGGGAAGAGTTACAGTGTCAGATTGAGCAGCTCGTGCAGGGTCACTTATGATACTTCCTACGGACGCAGAGAAAGTGCGGAGATTTGTTGCAGGGTTGCACCCCGGTATTCGGGCTAGCATGGCCCGAGAGGTTGAGATGGGGACTGATTATCAACTAGTGGTGGAGATTGTTCGGAGGATTGAGGGCTATCGCCAGAGGGGTAGAGAACAGATGCAGCAGGACAAGAGGACCCAATTCTTTGAAGAGTTCAGAGGTGCCCCAGCTAGGGGCAGGGGTCAGTTTAGGAGGGGTCAACCCAATAGGCCTACATATCCAGCACCACCACCACCTCCTCGGGGTGCTCCAGCGCGACCCTATTTCAGCTCTATGCCAGAGAGTTCCTACGACCACTAGTTCATCAGGGTTCTTTTGGTGCCTATTTCAGTGCCATACCAGAGAGTTCATACCGCCCACCAGCCATTCAGGGTTCTTCTAGTGGGTATTCAGGCCATCAGGATCAGGCATCGGGTCAGCAGTCTATGGTACCGAGGGGTTGTTACGAGTGTGGAGATCTGGATCACATAAAGAGGACCTTCCCCAGACTTTGGGGCAAGGCAGTATGACAGGGTCATCAGCCCATGATTGCAACACCAGCCGCCCGACCACCAGAGGTAGGGGACAGGCTGGCAGGGGCCGTCCTAGAGTTGGAGGCTAGGCAGGGGGGGGTCAGCCAATCATTGTACATCCAGGCGGAGGCCAGCCAGCCGGCGCTCCAGCTAGATTCTATGCTTTTCCGACCAGACCAAATGCAGTGGCCTCAGATGCCGTGATCACAAGTATTTTTAATTTCTATCTGCAGTAGGGGTGCTTCAGTATTATTTTATCCAGGATCTACTTATTCATATATGTCATCTCTGTTTGCTCATTTCCTGGATATCCCTCGTGAGTCTTTGGGTACTCCTGTTTATGTGTCCACTCATGCGGGCAATTTTGTGGTTGTGGATCGGATATACTGGTCCTGTGTGGTTACATTCTGTGGTTACGAGACTAGAGTGGACCTTTTGCTACTGGATATGATCGACTTTGAGGTCATCTTGGGCATGGATTGGTTATCTCCATATCACACCATCCTTGATTGTCATGCCAAGACTGTTACTTTAGCAATGCAAGCGTTGCCGAGATTGGAGTGGAAGGGTTCCTCCATTAGTTCATCTAGTTGGGTTATCTCTTTTCTGAAGGCTCAAAATCTAGTCGAGAAGGGGTGATTAGCGTATCTAGCATATGTTCGAGACACTACCGCAGAGTCTCCGACGACTGATTCAATGTTAGTAGTCTGGGAGTTTGCCGATGTGTTTCCTTCTGACCTTCCACGTATGTCGTCAGATCTTGACATTGATTTCTGTATTGATTTGGCTCCAGGTACCCAGCCTATATCTATCCCACCGTACCGTATGGCTTCGAAAGAGTTGAAGGAGTTGAAGGAACAACTTGAGGAGTTGTTAGCAAAGGGGTTTGTGAGACCCAGTGTATCACCTTGGGGTGCACCAGTGTTATTTGTAAAGAAAAAGGATGGGACTATGCGGATGTGCATTGATTACCGCCAGTTGAACAAAGTCACCATCAAGAACAAGTACTCGTTGCCACATATCGATGATTTTTTTGACCAGTTGCAGGGTGCTAGGGTGTTTTCTAAGATAGACTTGAGATTGGGGTACCACCTATTGAATATTCGGAACTCAGATGTTCCCGAGACTGCCTTCCGTACTAGATATGGTCATTATGAGTTTCTAGTGATATCCTTCGTCTTGACTAATACCCCAGCGGAGTGTATGAATTTGATAAACCGGGTGTTCAGGCCTTATATTGATTCTTTTGTTATTGTCTTCATTGATGACATCTTGATTTGCTCACGCAGTCTGGGGGAGAACGAGCAACATTTGAGAGTGGTGCTTCAGACATTGAGAGAATAGAAGCTATATGCTAAGTTTTCCAAGTGTGAGTTCTGGCTAGAGCCTGTGGCATTCTTGGGGCATGTTGTGTCAGGAGAGGGTATTAAGGTGGACCCCAAGAAGATTGAGGCAGTTCAGAGTTGGCCACGTCCTACTTTGGTGATTGAGATAAGGAGATTCTTGGGACTAGCAGGTTACAATCGCCGATTTGTGCAGGGCTATTCATCCATTACAGCGCCTTTGACTAGATTGACCCAGAAGGGTGCTCCTTTTTGTTGGTCCGATGATTGTGAGGCGAGCTTTCAAAAGCTCAAGAAAACTTTGACTACATCACCGATTCTAGTGTTGCCCTCTGGTACGGGGACGTATATGGTGTATTGAGATGCTTCACGCATTAGATTGGGTTGTGTATTGATGCAGGAGGGGCGAGTTATTGCATATGCTTCGCATTAGCTGAAGATTCATGAGAAGAATTACCCTGTGCATGACCTAGAGTTAGACGCGATTATTCATGCTCATAAGATATGGAGGCATTATCTGTATGGGGGTGTCATGTGAGGTTTATACTGATCATCGCAGCTTGCAGCGTTTGTTCAAGCAGAGGGATCTCAATTTGAGGTAGCTTAAATGGCTTGAGTTACTGAAGGATTATGACATCACCATTCTTTATCATCCGGGCAACGCAAATATGGTCGCGGATGCCTTAAGCAGGAAAGCAAAAAGTATGGGTAGCTTGGCATTCATTTCAGCAGAGGAAAGGCCACTAGCTTTCGTCATTCAGTCCTTGCCTATCCGAATTGTGAGGCTGGATATTTCAGAGCCCAGTCGAGTTCTTGCGTGTGTTATTGCCCAGTCTTCACTATTAGGGCAGATCAAGGCCCGGCAATTTGATGATCCGTACTTGGAAGTTCTCAGAGAGACGGTACTACAGGGTAGTGCCAAGGAGGTTTCAATTGGCGAGGATGGTGTTCTGCGACTCCAGGGTCGCCTATGCGTTCGAAATGTCGTTGACTTGAGGGAGATGATTCTAGAGGAGGCACACAGTTCACGGTATTCCATTCATCCAGGTGCTACGAAGATGTATCGTGACCTGAGACAACACTATTGGTGGCGACGAATGAAGAAAGACATAGTTGAGCATGTAGCTAGATGCCTAAATTGACAGCACGTCAAGTATGAGCACCAGAGGCTAGGTAGTCTAGTTCAACAGATGACTATACCCGAGTGGAAATGGGAACGCATCACCATGGACTTCGTAGTTGGGTTGCCGTGGACTTTGCGGAAGTTTGATGCAGTTTGGGTCATTGTCGACGGGTTGACCAAGTCGGCACACTTCATTCCAGTTATGACTACCTATACTTCAGAGAGGATGGCCCAGATTTATATTCGGGAGATAGTCCGGTTGCACGGTGTGCCTTTTTCCATCATATCAGATAGGGGCCCTCAGTTCATGTCGCATTTCTGGAGGGCTGTACAGAGTGAGTTGGGGACCCGTGTAGAGCTCAGCACAACATTTCATCCGCAGAGCGACGGACAATCAGAGCAGACAATTCAGATTCTGGAGGACATGCTTAGAGCATGTGTGATTGACTTTGGAGGACAATGGGATCCGTTCTTGCCTTTGGCCGAGTTTGCTTACAACAACAATTATCAGTCCAACATCGAGATGGCTCCATTTGAGGCTTTATATGGTCGGTGATGTCGTTCTCCTATCGGGTGGTTTGATCCTAGCGAGACTAAGTTGTACGGTACTGACTTGGTGAAAGATGCCTTGGAAAAGGTAAAGTTGATTCAGGAGAGACTTCACAAAACACAGTCTAGATAGAAGAGTTATGCAGATCAGAAGGCGCGGGATGTATCATTCATGGTCAGCGAGAAGGTTCTCTTGAAAGTCTCGCCGATGAAGGGTATTATGAGATTCGGGAAGAAGGGAAAGTTGAGCCCCAGGTTTATAGGCCCATTTGAGGTGTTGAGGCGAGTTGGGATGCTTGCTTATGAGCTTGTCTTACCTCCCAGCCTATTGAGGGTTCACCCAGTTTTCCACGTGTCTATGCTCCGGAGGTACCACGCTGACTTGTCTCATGCATTAGACTTCATTACTATTCAGCTAGATGAGAGCTTGGGTTATGAGGAGGAGCCAGTTTCCATTGTTGATAGACAGGATCGCCAGTTGAGATCCAAGAGGATTTCTATGGTAAAGGTTTAGTGGAGGGTCCAACTAATCGAGGAGGCAACCTTGGAGTCCGAGGAGGACATGTTGAGTAGATATCCACACTTATTTAGCACTTCAGGTATGAATCTAAACCCGTTCGAGGTAGAACTTTTGTTTAAGAGGTGGAGAATGTAACGACCCAACTGGTCGTTTTGCTTTCTAGAACCCCGTTCCCCTAAATAAGACTCTCCGTACTTGCTTTTACTGATTTATGACTTGCGGGGATGGTTAGTTTGGGATTTGGAAAAGTTTGGGTTGAAATCGGAACACTTGGTTCCTTAAGGTTGGCCTGAAAGGCCAAGTTTGACTTCGGTCAACATTTTGAATAAACGCCTCGAAATTGGGATTTGACGGTTCCAATAGGTTCATATGATGATTTCGGACTTAGGCGTATGTTCGGATTGGGTTTTGGATGAACAGGCAGTGTTTTGGCGCACAATAGTGAAAGTTGGTTCTTGAAGGTTTTAGAAGTTCTTTAAATTTGGTTTAGAACGGGTTTTGATGATATCGAGGTCCAAATGGGATTCCGAGATCGGGAATAGTTTCGTAATGTCATTTAAGACTTGCACCCAAATTTTGGTGTCAATCCGAATAGTATAAGTGTGTTTCATCACATTGGAAGTAAATTGAAGAACTTGAAGTTCATAAGTTTGAATCAATTGGTTTTAGGGTGTGATTCCTAGTTTTAATGTTGTTTCGGGTATTCAGAGGGTTCGAGCGAGTCCGTTTTATCATTCCAAACTTGTGGGTGTGTTCAACAGGGCCTCGGGGGCCCCGAGCGTCAATCGGACGAGGCTCTGCCAAGGGTGGGCAGCCCAGAAACCGCAGATGCGACCCTTTCTCCGTAGAAGAGGAACCGCAGAAGCGGTGGACCTTCCGCAGAAGCGGCCTCAGCCGACCCAGTGGAGTTCCGCATAAGCGGACCATTGTCCGCAGATGCGAGGGTGCAGGTGCGGAAATCACTGAAGGCAGTAGCCTTCATTTACTGCCTAGACATTTTTGGCTCATTTCATACCATTGTTGGGCGATTTTTGAGCTTCTTGAGAGGGGTTTTTCACCAAGCTTTGAAGGTAAGTAATTCCTACTATGTGTGAGTTAAACACTTTAATTTTGGGTAGATTAACATGTAAGGATTAGTGAAAATCATGGGATTAGAGTAAAACTTAGGTTTTTGATAAAAACAAGATTTAATCACGAAATTTGTTAAGGAATGAAGTAAAAATCATATAATCTTGATCCTTAGGTTATGGGTAACAACTTCCTTCGGAAATTTCCGGATTCCGGGCATGTGGGCCTAGGGGTGAATTTTAGGATCTTACTTTTGGGGTTGGATAATCACTTTAATAGCTAGAATGTGAACTTGTAAACCTATAATGATTGGTTTTTACACTATTTGAATAGCTTCGGATTATGTGGCTCTGATTTGAGGATTTGAGCGCATTCTTGAGTTGGAAGTAGGCTCGAAACGAGGTGATTCTCTTTTCTAACCCTGTAAGAGGGAAATTTCCCCATAGGTGAACTTAATTAATGTGGTTATTTGTGGGTGATACGTACGAAGTGATGAGAATCCTACGTAGCTACTATTTCTGTTATGTTCGGGTAGTTCTAGGTTTACACCATGCTTTGTGGACACTACTATTTTATTATATGTGCTAAATGTATGAAAAGAATTAAGTTGAAGAAATTCTAAGGATTTAAAGGCTTCAAGTTGAATTGTCTTTATTTTTTTGAAAAAGAGTCAAGGAAAGGTTATGATTTAAATGATAAAATTATGTTTGACGCGTCACACGTATGATTCGCGAGCGGGGTTATGTTTTTACCGCGTCGCATGTATGATTCACGAGCGGGGTTAATAGATGCAACTATGGTTCGCACCATTCGACCCTCGGCAGTGCACATTTTATTTTTATGTTGGATCGGGCCGAACGTCCTCGGTGGTATTTGTGTGTGATAACGGAATTGGAACTCTTTATAGTTGTATGCTTCGTTGCTTAACATGCCACTTGTTTTAAATAAAGAAAGTGCCTTGCCTTATTAAATATGGTGGAAGGATTCCTCGGTTGTTATTCTTGTTTGAGCTTGACTGTTATCTACATACATTATACTTTAAGAATTGGAACTTCATATTAATGTATTGTTGGCCCTAGTAAGTGTCAGAGTCGACCCCTCGTCACTGCTTCTTCGAGGTTAGGCGAGATACTTACCGGGTACATATATTTATGTACTCACGCTACACTGCTGTACTTGATTGTACATGCTTTGAGGCAGGTGCATCTGGCCATCAGTCCGGCGCGTATATTTGACTCCTCAGCTTGAGACTTTTCGGTGAGCTGCCCTTTTGAGCCGTTCTGCAGCAGTTGGAGTCTCTCTCATGTCTTTATTTTCCTGTCTATTTCTTTTCCAGATAGTAGGATAATGTAGTTTTGTATATTCTACTAGATTGCCCTTACACTTGTGACACCAAGTCTTGGCACACACATTAGTGGACTTATGATTTTTGGTTTACTATCATGATTTAAATTTGTATTTATTACTTCGATCTAATTATGCTTAAGTTTCAAACTCCTAATTTATTTACCAATAAGGAAAAGTTATCATGTACTAATTATTTAAACGAGGATTTAATCGTTGATTATTGTTGGCTTGCTAACAACGGTGTTTGGCGCCATCACGGCCTAATATGGAATTTGGGTCGTGACACTGAACACACATGCTGACAAGGCAAAATAAGTGTTCATCACTTTTCCTTAGGCGCGTGAACTGAATCCTAAAATGATTTCCTTTTTCTTCCCTTAAAAACTCAGATTCGCCACCTCTTCTACCATTAAGCTGCCATACTTCCATTGTTGTCGTTCCGCCACCATTATTCTTCTTCCTCATTCAGCCAACGCCACCGTCATTCTCCTCCTCTCTCTGCCACCCACCATTCTCCTTCTTTCTCCGCCACTACCACCTACACGTTTTCCTCCTTCTTTCCCTACCACCATATCGACTACCATATTCTTCCTCACTACCTATCTTCCATAAGGGTGTTAAATGTGTTGGGCCAAACCAACGAACAATTCGGTTCGACCCGGTTCAACCCGGGTCAGCTGCAACAATCCGATTGGTTATTTTGCTTTCTAGAACCCTGTTCTCCTAAATAAGACTTCTTGTATGTACTTTTATTGTTTATGATTTGCGGGGATGGTTAGTTTGGGATTTGGAAGGGCCCTGGTTGAAATCAGAACCCTTGGTTCCTTAAGGTCGGCTAAAAAGGCTAATTTTGACTTCGGTCAATGTTTTGAGTAAACAACCTCAAAATCAGGATTTGACGATTCCAATAGGTTCGTATGATGATTTTGGACTTGGGTGTATGTTCGGATCGAGCTTTGGATGACCCGGAAGTGTTTCGACGCCTAACAGTGAAAATTAACTCTTTGAAGGTATTAAAGTTCTTTAAATATGGTTTGGAGTAGGTTTTGGTTTTATCGAGGTCTAATTAGGATTCCAAGACCGAAAATAGTTCTGTATGGTGATTTAACACTTGCACGCTAAATTTGGTGTCATTCCAATTAGTCTAAGTATGATTCAGTACGTTCAGAGCGATTTGAAAACTTGAAGTTCATAACTTGATTCAATTTTGTTTTAGGGTGTGATACTTGGTTTTGTTGTTGTTTCACGCGTTTCGAGAGTTCGAGCAGGTCCGTATTATGTTTATGGACTTGTTGGTGTAGTTGGATGGGGTCCTGAGGGGCTCGGATGTGTTTCGAACCACCTGGAGCCAAGTTGAGGAAACCAAATTTTTCAGTTCTGGTTTCCTTTTTCGTGAACGCGGAAGGACCATCGCATTCGCGAAGAAGGAATTGGGGCTGGGGGATTTTGTGCTACACGTTTGCGATAGGCAGCTTGCATTCGCGAAGGTCAGGGTCCTGTGACCTTCGCGTTCACGTGAGGTGACTCGCGTTCGCGAAGGGTAGGTCAAGCCAGCCTCCGTGTATGCGAGGCCCCTGTCGTGTTCGCAATGAGTCAATTCTGGGGCCTGTGCCATTTTCCTTTGCGAACGTGAGGACTCATTCGCGTTCGCGTACAAGAGGGCAGCTGGGCAGAGAGTTTTAAAAATCAGGACGTAGCCATTTTTGGGTTCAATTATTGCACTCTTGGGCGATTTTGGAGCTTCAAATAGGTATATTTCAATATAGCTATTGAAGGTAAGTAATTTAATGTGAGTTTAATACATAGATTATGGGTATACTTTAACATATAAATTTGTGGAATGTATGGGTTTAGATGAAAAACCTAGATTTTGATAAAAATGGGAGTTAACCACGAAAATGATTATGGAATTTAGTGAAAATTATATATTTGAGTTTATGAGGTTATTGGTAACAACTATCTTCAAAAATTTCTAGAATCCAAGTACGTGGGCCCGGGGGTGAATTTTAGGAATTCTTCAATTCGGATTTGATAACCACTCTAATGGTTAGGATATGAACTTTTGAACATGTATTGACTATTTTATATAATATTTGATTAGTTTCGAGTCGTTTGGCACCGAATTGAGGGTTTAAAGCACAATTGTGGATCGAAAAGTAAGCTTTGAGACGAGGTAAGTCTCTTTTCTAACCTCGTAAGAGGGAATTAACCCCATAGGTGAATTGAATTAATATGTACTTCTTTTTGTGGGGGATACGTACGCATGAGGTGACGAAAGTCCGTACGTAGCTACTAATTATGCTTATGTCCGGGTAGTTTAGGACCCAAATCATGTGATACTTGTAATGTTTGCACCCTACTTGCTAACTTAAGTGCTTAAATCATATTGGAACTTGATAAAGGAATGATATAAGGGTGGAATTTCATTTACTTGAGTTCTTGATGGGTTACTTGACCGTTAATGAAAAGTGATGTTTCCTTGAATTTTAGCCTCTTAATAATCTTTGGAATCAATTGTTTATAAAGTATTTTTCTCTTCTTGTGGAGCGGGCCGAACGCTTTGGTAATAAAATAGATGCATCTATGGTTCGTGTTGTTCGAACCTCGATAGTGCATAGTTTATATATTGGTATGTCGGATCGGGCTGTACGACCTCGGCATAATTCGTGCGTAATAGTTTTTGGAGCCCAATTACAATTGATATTATTTCATTGGCTTGAGAGATTAATTTGTTAAATGATGGTAATTAATTTGGGATTTACTATTAGTGAAAGAATTGTTTATTTATTTCCTATTATTGTGTTTTCATTTGTATTTCTACAATCCATGCTTAATTATAATTACGGATATTTATTGTCATCCCATAGTAAGTGTCGAAGTCGACCCCTCGTCACTACTTCTTAGAGTTTAGACTAGATACTTACTGGGTGCATGTTGTCTATGACCTCACGCTACACTTCAGCATTAAATGTGCAAGATCTGAGGCAGGTGCATCTGGATCAGTCCGGCGCGCATCCTTGATTCCACGAGACTTTGCGGTGAGCTGCCTCAGGAGCCCGTTCTGCAGCAACCAATGTCTTTCTTTTGTTTTTTTTCCTGTCTATTTCACTTCAGACATTAGTGTAGTATTATTTTGTATATTCTACTAGTAGCTCATACACTTGTGATAGAAGGTCTTAGAAATGTTGCTAGTAGACACATGATGATTTTTGGGTTAATTTACTTATCTCATTTGCTCTTAAAGTTAGTTATGTCTCATCTTTTTAAGTTTTTACTTCCTTTTTATGCACTAATTAAAAATCTACTATTTTAAAAATATTAAAATAAATAATCATGTGGTTAGTTCAATATTGGCTTGCCTAGAGGTAGTGTTGGGCACCATCATGGCCTATAGGAGAAATTGGGCCGTGACAACATAGTATCAGAGCACTAGATTGACGTAGGTCTCACAAGTTATAAGCAGGCCTAATAGAGTCTTGCGGATCAGAGTAGAGACGTCCGTACTTATATTCGAGAGGCTATAGGGTGTTAGGAAACTACTATTTCTTTATCTCCTATCGTGCAATTGATGTTATACTAAGTGTCTTTATCTTATTCTCTCACAGTTGGTGAGAACGCGCATGACAGATGTTCCAGACCGGGGAGGAGCTGCTCCCCCTGCTGCTAGAGGCCGGGGGAGGGCGCCGGCCCGAGGTAGGGGACGAGGACGCCCCAGAGTTTCCCCAGCCATGCCACCAGTGGATCCGGTGAAGATCCCATTATGAGGAGCAGGGCGACATGCCTGCAGCAGAACTAGCCCCGGTAGATTCATGTCAGTACTGGGCTTCCAGGAGGTCATGGGACGTATGCTACGGTTCATGGATACTATGACCCAAGCTGGTTTATTTTCAGTAGACCCAGCCACATCTCAAGCTGGAAGGGGAACATAGACCCCTAATGCTCAGGCTCCTGGGCATGCAACTGTTGTATTAGTGGTAGCTTCCGTACCTAAGCCCTGACCAGCTGCGGCCAGCCAACCGCAGAAGCTATTGGATAGATGTACTAGGATACACCCTCCTGTCTTCGGAGGTAAGTGACATGAGGACCCCAGGACTTCATTGATTGGTGTAGGGACATGCTGCACAACATGAGGATATTATAGACCCACGTGGTGGATTTTACTACTTTCCAGTTGGAGGGCAGGGCCTGTAGATGGTGACAGTCTTATCTTCTTGGCAGACCAGCAGGTTCTCCTCCCTTGACTTGGAACCAGTTCATACGTACCTTTCTGGACAGGTACATTCCACCCTCTCAGAGGGAAGAGTTGTGGTTTCAGTTTGAGCAGCTCCAGCAGGGTCAGTTGTCAGTAACTAATTATGAGGCGAGGTTTTCTGAGTTGTCTCGCCATGCACTTATGATACTTCTTAATAAGGTGGAGAGAGTGCGGAACTTTGTTGCGGGGTTGCACTCTGGTATTCAGGACACTATGGCCCGAGAGGTTGAGATGGGACTTCTTAACAGCTAGTTGTAGAGATAGCTCAGAGGATTGAGGGTTATCATCAGCGGGGCCGAGAGCAGATGTCGCGGGATAAGCGGTTTCATTATTCTGGAGGGTTCTGTGGTGCTCCATTTGGGGGCAGAGGTCAATTTGGGAGAGGTCAGCCTAGCAGGCCCACATATCCAGCACCGCCTTCTCGGGGCACACCAATTGAACCTTATTTCAGCGCCATGCCAGAGAGTTCCTACCACCCACCAGCTATTCAGGGTTCCTCTAGTGGGTATTCAGGCCATCGGGGTCAGACTTCATATCAGCAATCCTTCGTACCAAGAGGTTGTTCGAGTGCGGGGATTTCAGCCACGTGCGGAAGTTCTGCCCCAAGCTTCCAGGCAAGGCAGTGTAGCAGGGTTCTCAACCTATGATTACAACACTAGTAGCCGCACTAGCCATCCGGCTGCCTAGAGGCGGAGGGCAGGTGGGTAGGGGCCGTCCTAGAGGTGGAGGCCAGCCAGGTGCTGCTGCAGCTAGATTCTATGCTTTCCCGGCCAGACCAGATACAGTGGCCTCAGATATCGTGATCACAGCTATTATTTCTGTCTGCGGTAGGTATGCTTTGGTATTATTTGATCCAGGGTGCACCTATTTATATGGGTCATGTCTGTTTGCTCATTTCCTGGATGTTCCTTGTGAGTCCTTGGGTACTCCTGTTTATGTGTCCACTCCGGTGGGCGATTCTATTGCTGTAGATCGGGTCTATCGGTCCTGCATTGTTACATTATGTGGTTATTAGACTAGAGCGGATCTTCTATTACTTGATATGACCGACTTTGAGTCATTCTAGGCATGGATTGGTTATCTCTATATCACGCCATCCTTTATTGCCACGCCAAGACTGTTACCTTGGAGATGCCAGAGTTGCCTAGATTGGAATGGAAAGGTTCGTCTGTCAGCACACCTCGTTGGATTATCTCTTTTATGAAGGCTCGACACATGGTCGAGAAGGGTTATTTGTCTTATCTAGCCTATGTATGCAATACTATCGTAAAGACTCCGGCGATTGATTCAGTACCCATAGTCCGGGAGTTCTCTGATATGTTTCCTTCCGATCTTCCAAGCATGCCACCAGATAGTGATATCGATTTCTGCATTGATTTGGCTCTAGGTACCCATTCTATATCTATCCTACCGTACTGTACGGCTCCAAAAGAGTTGAAGGAGTTGCTAGAAAAGGGGTTCCAGGCCGAGTGTATCACCTTGGGGGTGCACCAGTGGTATTTGTGAAGAAGAAAGATGGGACTATGCGGATGTGCATTGATTACCTCCGGTTGAACAAAGTCACTATTAAACAAGTACCCGTTTTCGTGTATTGATAATTTGTTTGACCAGTTGTAGGGTGGCATGGTGTTCTCTAAGATCGACTTGAGATTGGGGTACTATCAGTTGAAGATTCAGGATTCGGATGTTCCGAAGACTGCTTTCTAGACTAGATATGGCCATTATGAGTTTCTAGTGATGTCCTTCAATTTGACTAACGTCCCAACGGTATGGACTTGATGAACAAGGTGTTCAAGCCATATATTGATTCGTTCGTCATCCTCTTCATTGATGACATTTTGATCTACTCGCGCAACATGGAGGAGCACGAGCAGCATTAGAGAGTGGTGCTTCAGACCCTGAGAGGATAGAAACTATATGCTAAGTTCTCCAAGTTTGAGTTTTGGCTAGATTCTGTAGCATTCTTGGGGCATGTTGGATCAGGCGAGGGTATTAAGGTGGATCCCAAGAAGATTGAGGCAGTCCAGAGTTAGCCTCGTCCTACTACAACGACTGAGATCTGGAGCTTCTTGGGGTTAGCAGGTTATTATCGCCGTTTTGTGGAGGACTTCTCATCTATTGCAACACCTTTGACTAGATTGACCTAGAAGGGTGCTCCAATGCGTTGGTCCGATGATTGTGAGACGAGCTTTTAGAAGCTCAACACGGCTTTGACTACGACACTGGTTCTAGTGTTGCCTTCCGATTCGTGGACGTATGCTATGTATTGCGATGCTTCACGCGTTGTTTTGGGTTGTGTATTGATGCAGGTGTGGCAAATTATTGCATATGCTTCACGTCATCTAAAGACCCATGAGAAGAATTATCATGTACACGATTTTGAGTTGGCCGCTATTGTTCATGCTCTTAAGATCTGGAGGCATTATCTTTATGGGGTGTCCTATGAGGTTTACACCGATCATCGTAGCTTGCAGCATTTGTTCAAGTAGAGAGATCTCAATTTAGGTGACTTGAGTTACTGAAGGATTATGATATCATCATTCTTTATCATCCGGGCAAGGCGAATGTAGTTGCAGATGCCTTGAGAAGAAAGGCGGAGAGCATGGGTAGCTTGGCATTCATTTCAGCAGAGGAGAGGCCATTAGCTTTAGACATTTCTGAGCCTAGCCGAGTTCTTGCATGCGTCGTTGCCCAGTCTTCATTATTGGAGCAGATCAAGGCTCGTCAGTTTGATGATCCGCACTTGTTGGTTCTCAGGGAAACAATATTACATGGTGGTGCCAAGGAGGTTACTAACGGTGAGGATGGTGTTCAGCGACTCAAAGGTCGCCTATTTGTTCCTAATGTTGATGGTTTGAGGGAGAGGATTCTAGATGAGGCGCACAGTTCTCGGTATTCTATTCATGCAGGTGCCACGAAGATGTATGGCTACCTATGGCAGCATTATTGGTGGCGGTGAATGAATAAGGACATAGTTGAGTATGTTGTGAGGTGTCTAAATTCCCAGCAGGATAAGTATGAGCATCTGAGGCCAGGTGGCCTACTCTAGCAAATGACTATACTTGAGTGGAAATGGGAGCGCATTACTATGGACCTCTTAGTTGGGTTGTCGCGAACGTTGCGGAAGTTTGATGCAGTTTGGGTCATTGTAGATAGGTTGACCAAGTCGGCCCACTTAATTCCGGTTGTGACCACGTATATTTCAGAGAGGTTGGCCCAAATTTATATTCAGGAGATAGTTCGGTTGCATGGTGTGCCTATTTCCATCACATCAGATAGAGGCCCTCAGTTCACTATGCATTTCTGGAGAGCAGTACAGAGTGAGTTGGGGACTTGGGTAGAGCTCAACACAGCTTTTCACCCGCAGACCGACGGGCAGCCGGAGCGGGCAGTTCAGATCTTGGAGGATATGCTCAGAACATATGTGATTGACTTTGGAGGGCAGTGGGATTGATCCTTGCCTTTGGCCAAGTTTGCTTACAACAACAGGTACTGGTCCAACATCGAGATGGCTCCATTTGAGGCTTTATATGGTCGGCGATGTCGTTCTCCTACCGGATGGTTTGAGTCCGGCGAGGCCAAGTTATATGGTACTTATTTGGTGAAGGATGCCTTGGAAAAGGTAAAGTTGATTCAGGAGCGACTTCGCACAGCACAGTCCGGACAGAAGTGTTACGCGAATCAGAAGGCGCGTGATTTATGATTTATGGTGGGCGAGAAGGTTCTCTTGAAAGTCTCGCCGATGAAGGGGATCGTGAGGTTCGGGAAGAAGGGCATGTTGAGCCCAAGGTTTGTAGGACCATTTGAGGCGTTAAGATGAGTAGGGGACGTTTCTTATGAGCTTTCTTTGCCTCCCAGTCTATCGGAAGTTCATCCGATTTTCAACATGTCTATGCTCCGTAGGTATCATGCCGACATGTCGCATGTGTTGGACATCAGTACGGTTCATCTAGATGAGAGCCTGGGTTACGAGGAGGAGCCAGTTTCCATTATTGATAGGCAGGTTCGCCAGTTGAGTTCCAAGAATATTTCTACAGTAAAAGGTCAATGGAGGGGCCAACCAGTTGAGGAGATGACTTGGGAGGTCGAGGAGGACATGCAGAGCAGATATTCATACTTATTCAGCACTCCATGTATGATTCTAGACCCGTTCAAGAACGAGCATTTATTTAAGAGGTGGAGAATGTAACGACTGATTGGTCGTTTTTCTTTCTAGAACCCCGTTCCCCTAAATAAGACTCCCCGTACTTGCTTTTACTGATTTATGACTTGCGGGGATGGTTAGTTTGGGATTTGGAAAAGTTTGGGATGAAATCGGAACACTTCGTTCCTTAAGGTTGGCCTGAAAGGCCAAGTTTGACTTCGGTCAACATTTTGAGTAAACGACCTCGAAATCGGGATTTGACGGTTCCAATAGGTTCGTGTGATGATTTTGGACTTGGGCGTATGTTCGGATCGGGTTTTGGATGACCCGGGAGAATTTCAGCGCCTAATAGTGAAAGTTGACTCTTTGAAGGTTTTAAAATTCTTTAAATTTGATTTGGAGTAGGTTTAAGTTTTATCGAGGTCCAATTGGGATTCTGAGACCGGGAATAGTTCCGTACGGTGATTTAAGACATGCACACAAAATTTGGTGTCATTCTGAGTAGTCTATGTATGATTTGGCGCGTTTAGAGCGATTTGAAAACTTGAAGTTCATAACTTGATTAAATTTGATTTTGGGGTGTGATTCTTGGTTTTGTTGTTGTTACACGCGTTTCGAGAGCTCGAGTAGGTCCGTATTATGTTTATAGACTTGTTGGTGTAGTTGGACGGGGTCCCGAGGGGCTCAGGTGTGTTTCGGACCAACCTGAGCCAAGTTGAGGAAACCAGATTTTTCAGTTCTGGTTTCCTTCTTCGCGAACGCGGAAGGACCATTGCGTTTGCGAAGAAGGATCTGGGGTTGGGGGATTTTGTGCTACACGTTCGCGATAGGCAGCTTGCATTCGTAAAGGTCAGGGACCTGTGACCTTCGCATTCGCGTGAGGTGACTCGCGTTCGCGTAGAGGATCCCGGGCTAGGCTTTGGGCCGCTGTTATTCTTCGTGTTCGCAAAGGGTAGGCCAAGCCAGCCTCCGCGTTTGCGAGGCCCCTGTCGTGTTCGCAGTGAGACATTTCTGGGCCCGGTGCCTTTTCCTTTGCGAACGTGAGGCCTCATTCGCGTTCGCGTAGAAGAGGGCTACTGGGCAGAGAGTTTTAAAAATCGGGACTTAGCCATTTTTGGGTTCATTTATTGCACTCTTGGGCGATTTTGGAGCTTCAAATAGGGAGATTTCAACCTAGCTATTGAAGGTAAGTAATTTCTACCTAATGTGAGTTTAATACTTAGATTATGGGTAGATATATTTGTGAAATTTATGGGCTTAGATGAAAAACCTAGGTTTTGATAAAAATGGGAGTTAACCACGAAAATGGTTATGGAATTTAGTGAAAATCATATATTTGAGTTTATGAAGTTATGGGTAAAAACTTTCTTCAAAAATTCTAGAATCCGAGCACATGGGCCCGGGGGTAAATTTTAGGAATTCTTCAATTCGGATTGGGTAATCACTCTAATGGTTAGGATATGAACTTTTGAACATGTATTGACTATTTTATATAACATTTGACTATTTTTGAGTCATTTGGAACCGAATTGAGGGTTTAAAGCACAATTTTGGACCGAAAAGTAAGCTTTGAGACAAGATAAGTCTCTTTTCTAGCCTTGTAAGAGGGAATTAACCCCATAGGTGAATTGAATTAATATGTACTTCTATTTTTGGGGGCTACGTATGCACGAGGTGATGAGAGTCCGTACGTAGCTACTAATTATACTTATCCCCGGGTAGTTCAGGATCCAAATCATGTGATACTTGTGATGTTTGCACCCTACTTGCTAACTTAAGTGCTTAAATCATATTGTAACTTGATAAAGAAACTGTAAAAGGGTCGAATTTCATTTACTTGAGTTTTGGACATGTTACTTGACAGTTAATGAGAAGTGATGTTTCCTTGAATTTTAGCCTCTTGATAATCTTTGGAATCAGGTGTTTATAAAGTATTTTTCTCTTCTTGTGGAGCGGTCCAAACGCCTTGATAATAGAATAGATGCATCTATGGTTCGTGTCTTTCGGGCAGTGCACAATTTATATATTGGTATGTTGGATCGGGCCATACGACCTCGGCATAATTCGTGCGTAATAGTTCTTGGAGCCCAATTGTAATTGATTTTAATTCATTGGCTTGAGAGATTAATTTGTTTAATGATGAAAATTAATTTGGGATTTACTACTAGTGAAAGAATTATTTATTTATTTCATGTTAGTGAGTTTTCAGTTGTATTTCTATAATCCATGCTTAATTATAATTTCGATATTTATTGTTAGCCCATTGTAAGTATCGAAGTCGACCCCTCGTCACTACTTCTTCAAGGTTAGACTAGATACTTACTAGGTGCATGTTGTTTATGTACTCACGCTACACTTCTGCACTAACTGTGCAGGTTCTGAGGCAGGTGCATCTGGATATCAGTCCTGCGCGCATCCTTGATTCCACAAGACTTTGCGATGAGCTGCCTCTCGAGCCCGTTCTGCATCAGCGGAAGTGCTTCTTTTGTTTTTATTTTCTATTTATTTCACTTCAGACAGTAGTGTAGTATTCTTTTATATATTCTACTAGTAGCTCATATACTTGTGACACCAGGTCTTGAAAATTTTGTTAGTAGACACATGATGAGTTTTGGGTTATTTTAGTTATCTACATTTGCTTTTAAAGTTAGTTATCTCTCATCTTATTAAGTTTTTACTTCCTTTTTATTCACTAATTAAAAATATGCTATTTTAAAAATAATATAATAAACAATCATGTGGTTAGTTCATTGTTGGCTTGCCTAGCGGTAGCGTTGGGCGCCATCACGGCCTATAGGAGAAATTGGGTCGTGACGTCAGACCAGTCCGGTAAGGCATGGGACGGGTTGGCTAGGGTAGGGGGTTGTGCCGGACAGGGGTCAGACCTTTTTTGGCTACCAGTTACTGTTGTTTTTTATTTTTTTATTTTGACCAACGCCAACGGTCAAATTCAAAAATGACCATTGGGAAACGATCATTTTTTGAAGTTTTAACCATTTCGGCCTATCCCTTACTAAAATAGTCCTCCTCACCCCGAAGAATTGATAAATTATATATTTAGCCTTTTAAAAGCTATAAATAGCCCCCTCCCCTTTCCCCTCTTCTTCATTTTTCTTACAACTTGCTCTCTTCCTTTACTCTAATTCTCTCTCAATTCCCTCTTGATTATTGAATTGCTTATTAGCTCTCAAGTTCTCAATTAATTATTATTTCAAATTTTATCAATTATTTACGGTAGCCTCCACAAAATTACAATTAGTAAGTGAAGTGTGGTATCATCAAATATCAATTGAAGTGTGATATCAAATTTAGTGTGGCATCCGGACTCCCGGTACACTCGGTCCATTTCTTTCTCTTCTTTGGTGTTTATTTTTATTTTATTATTTAGAATTATTAATTTATTTTTTAATTTAATTTACATAATAGATATATTTAGAGCATCCAAAAAAAGCATGTACTAGTAGGGATGGTACTAGTAAGAGTAAAAATACTAAAAGATCAAGAGGTGGTGCTGGTTCTTCTAGTAGATTTACACATATTTCTGAAAGTTCACCTGAAAATATAAATGTATGAGTGTCACGACCCAAACCGATGGGCCGCGACGTGCACCCGGTGCCCTTACTCAACCGAGTACCAACCTAACTTATCTTTCTCATTACATCAACATGGGTAAATGGGCCAGAAGGGTAGTATGAGGTAACAAGAATAAAACATGAGAGAACACTCAACATAAAACGACCCAACCTGATATATTGACTTATACATATGACGTACGGGCCTATATGGCCAAAATAATCACCCGTACAATGAACAAAGGCTGACAAGGTCATACAATCTTTCATATACATGACATATGTCTACAAGCCTCTAAGAGTACATAAACGTCATAAGGTCGGGACAGGGCCCCAACATACCAATAGATACATGTCTAAATCATACTATCCAAATAAGAAACTCTGGAGCAAATAGAGCGCACCAACATCTTTCGCTGAGCTAATAGCCTACTTGGAGGACTCTCAACCTATCTATCGAGACCTACGGGCATGAAACGTAGCGTCCCCGGAAAAAAGGGACGTTAATACAAATAATGTACCGAGTATGTAAGGAAAGAAAATCAGCAAACAATCGACATGAGAGAAACATAGAGTAAAAGACTCAATATGTATATCTGAATAGCTCTGTGAATCATTTAATATTAGGCTGAATACATATGAAGCCCCTTAAACTTGTCCAAATTTACCACCTAGACGCTTATACTAAAACTTGTACCTATTGAACACTTGATCTATGCAAAAAGTTTTTTATCAGACACAAAATGCTGACATGTCATAAAGTGTGAGTATCACGTATCCTTAGCGCGTGAATCTATTAAAGTTAAGCTGACACATATATAAATTTTAATAGTATAAAATTCACCCTCTTCTATGTGTACTGCTCACAAACTTAAAAAAGCCCTAATGTCTATGTAATTTCTTCATACAACTCCAGCTCCAACCCATCTAACATAGAAAAAATTAAAATTGTAGCATGGATCGAGCACTTTCAGTAATTCCTACTGGCAACAATAATTATCAATCTCATTTGAATAATGTTAAGCTAATATTGGAACTCCAATCCAATAACTCATGGATAATTGAGTTAAAAAGCACACAGAGTAAAACAATCAATATATATCCGTCTCGAATCTTGACTAATAGGGAAACTAAGTTTAATTCAAAACCAATAGTCTATTGTTGACTTAGCAGCACTTATTTTACGGAGCTTATGCTTTCAAATCTATTTTGGATAATAGACTCTTTTTTTATAAGAGATGATACTTAGTGAGGCAAATCTAATTTTGTTGCTTTTTGAGTGAGTTCACCGCTTTTTTCATAATCATATAAGGTTAGCCTGTATATGATTCTTGCTAATCTGGGTTTAATTATATCAGACTTAATAATGTCTTTCTGGTAAAAAGGAAGTATAAAAACAAGAATTGAAAATGCTTTCTATAAGCTTTTGCGTGTTGGTGTAAGTCTGTTTTTAATGGTGAATCCAAATATGTTTGGAGAAGAAGAAGACGTCTGTATATATTTTGAATTAATGGAATCACAAGCCATATGGCCTTATTTCAGTGGTTGTTTGCCATGTCATTGTCATTTAATTACACGCGTTCTGGTTTTTGGGTCTCTCAAATTTTCGTGTCTAATAGAACACTTTATGCATTGATCAAAGTGTTCAATAGGTACAAGTTTTAGTATAAGTATCTAAGTGAAAAATTTGGACAAGTTTAAGGGGATACTTATGTATTCTATTATAATGTCATGCATATGCGTATAAATGTCATACCATGCATGGGTATATGCGTTCATAACATCATCAAGCCTCTGACGTCATCCCATCATATCATCTCGGCCACTGTGGGCAAATCATCAACGTATACAAGCTGATCAGGTGGTGGTGCGTATATAATACTGTAACCTTTTCCCATATCCCATATACATATAATATACATATATACGCATATATAACACCATATGGTCATGGGTCAATGTATATGTATAAATAAATGCAATGCATGAGAAGTACGTCAATAAAATCTCTCGGAACGTCATAAGACCATTATGCCTCTGATTAATATCATGAAGTAAACTTTATCAACTTATGTATTTTCTGAGACCCATGAACAGATGATAGAATAATGGGACACTTGGAGAATCATGAACATAGGCATCTCTAATATTTCTATGAATAGAGCCATTTATGGAAGTTGTGCATATGCTCGTTTTGTTTGTATGGCATAGATCATGCCAAAAGGAAAGAAGGGACAGCCTTAACATACCTGAACCGATTCTCTTGAAAATCCTTCTAACACACTCCAATCGCGACGAAAAATGTAACGGTGAGATCGAAATAGGGAACGATCCGTATGGTATTCTTGAGAAAGATTGTACCGTATTCCCTTAGAATCACAAATCCCACGTTGTTATAATATTAAATAGTATTTGTATGGAATTCTTGAAGCAATAACATTGCCATTGCAAAAATTATCTTTGCTGAAGCTTTTTCTTAAGAGATGAGCATTTGATAAAGTTGCTATTACAAAGTTGATAAGATGACTAATCCACATAAATCTCTAAAGGTGCCACATTACTTTATGACTTAACAGTCATATTTAACCAAGTTTCTTAGCGTCCATGTTGGGGCCCTTAAACTTTATCCAAAGACTTTATTTTCTTAGTTAATCATCCCATCGATATCATTAAGTAACCCCATTATCCACATAATTAAGAATTATCTCAAATTCCTTAAAATACTACTCATTTTTAGCACACCTTATACACCTCACTATCATGGTCGTATGTTACCTTGTATTGCACTAGTCCATAAATACCGGGTATTATAGCTTGGACCGTATTTTATCCCAAATTGCCAAACTTTGATGAAACTCATTTTCTTCGATTCGCTTACCCTCTCACATTCACGAATTTACTTATCACTTGTTTGAAATATAGTAATACTTATAATCTCATTCCCGAGCTTACGTCGATTTACTTACGACAAAACTTTAACATACGAAAATGCAGGATGCAACATCTCATTTCTGAGCTTATATCAATTTACTTATGGCGTACTTCAACGTACAAAAATATGGGTGTAACATCATTCCCCCCTTTGGAAAATTCGTCCTCGAATGTTGACTGATGCGCTTATCATTTCATAATCTCTGTCTTTCGAATACTTTAATACTCTTCTTGCCATCTCGGCAACTATTCTGTGAATAAATCTAAAGGCCAGGTTGCTACCTTCTATCATGCAGCCTGTATGACTCTGACCTTGTAAATGCGCCTATGCAACTCTTCTCTCCTTTTTCCTCCAGCTTTTAGCCAATCTCTAGGCCTCACTTTGTAAACATATACACATCTTGGTAAGATGTCCCTCTGGGCATCTATAGGTATACCGAAGTCCATCGCTCGGTACTTTGTTGAACTTACAAATATTGTTATACCTTATTTCATAGATCCATTTATCCATCCGTATGACTTTACTACATCAATGTAGGTCTTACTATACAATAATCCTTATTTCGATTTATCGTTGCTGAGGTCTGCTACCGAATTCCATCTTACTCTTGTTGCTTATCCTATATGTATAAGTCTAACTCATTTAATGCTTCCTCATTACTATTCATCTTAAGAATGACGGCCTAATCTCATTTCATACATTGTAACTTTTATACATCCATTGTTGATTCACCTCAATATTGATCTATAATCTATCACTGATAACTTGAAACTTCTTACGTAATACCTTGCCACTAGGGCTTACGTTGTATCGAGGAATATTTGAAGAGATTAGACCGATCCACCTGGGGCTATACCATGCTTCAAAATCGTATTTCATAGCATTCCAATGTGATTCACCTTACGTGGGTATTTTAATCCCGTAAAATTCATGAATCCCCTTTTTTCTTCAAATCATTACTCAGTCGAAGGCCCAAACGTCATCCTTTATCTATATCACAATTATACCCTCATTCTACTACTAGGGTGTCACGACCCAGATTTCCCACCCTCGGGAATCGTGATGGCGCCTACTGATGAGAACTAGGCAAGCCAACCCTTAACACCTTTAGCATTAACCAATTTACCTCTTTTAACAATTATCAGCAATATCATGAAAACAGCAGAATAAAGTAAATAAGCGGAAGTCTTAAATTAAAGAATCTGAACAACAATGCGGAAAAATCAACATAAACCTCTACCCAAGAACTGGTGTCACATACTCACGAACTACTAAGAGTGCTAAATACAACCGTATGAAAGAAAGTACAACTATTTGTCTCGAAATACATAAGCTAACAGACTGAAATAAAGATAGAAGAGACGCCGGGCCTGCGGACGCCAGCAAGGCTACCTCGGTGTCTCGCGAAACTGAAGGCTAACTCCTCTGCTACTGCAGCTGCTGTCCAAAACCTGGATCTGTGCAAAGAGCACAAAGTGTAGTATCAGCACAACCGACCCCATGTGCTGGTAAGTGTCTGGCCTAACCCCGACGAGGTAGTGACGAGGCTAGTACTAGACTCCAGATAAACCTGTGCAGATATATATATACAATACAACAAAGAGGCAATGGAAATAAACAATTAAAACTGGGGGAGGGAACATGCTTCAGGGGTAACAGATATAAATATAGTATCAGGAATAATAGAGGAGGAATCCACAGTCTAGCTTCTAACACGGAAGTAAGTAATAAAGACAATTTTCATGTTCAGCTCATCTTGTTGCAGGCGTGCAACCCGATCCTATTTCTCGTAACTCGTGGTAGGCGTACCACCCGCTCTCATTTCATAATATCTTATGGTAGGCGTACCACCCGCTCCCATTTCATAATATCTTGTGGTAGGCGTACCACCCGCTCCCATTTCATCAATCTTGTGGTAGGCGTACCACTCGCTCCCATTTCATCAATCACTCGTGGTAGGCGTACCACCCGCTCCCATTTCAATCCAACACAATATAACAAAATAATCCCGGCTGGGGGACAACAATGTAATAACTTCCCAGTAAGGGAACAACAATATAGTAACTTCCCGGCAAGGGAACAAAATATCAAATCAAATATCCCAGCAAGGGAGAAACATCTATAACCGCACTGGTCCTAACATCTAACTACCACAGCTATAACCGATCATGTGGCAACATTTAACTGCCACAACTATAGTCAATCCTGTTACGACATCTAACTACCACAACTATGATCAATCCTGTTACAACGTCTAACTACCACAACTATAATCAAACTTGTTACTACACCTAACTACCTCAGCTATAACCAACTTATTACAACACTTAACTACCTCAGCTATAACTATAGTCATCACTCAACACAAGGAAGCATTAACCTAAGCGTCCGTAATATCAATTAAGAACACAGTACAAGGGAACCATAACTCAACAATAGCCCGCCAAGGGGGAGGGGGGGGGCAACATGATGATCTCTTCTCTTTCTCACTTTTACTTCACAATTCTCTTCACAACTCGAGCCAATGCTTTAGAGGTTCAATTATCACTTATACTTTCGCAATACGTTATGCAAATGGAGCCACCGCTCCTCAATATTCATAGATCACAATTCTTTCCACAACTTTACACAACAAATAGAAATCTTCATCAAGGCATGAATAATACAACGAAATCATGAGATTCATAATGTATGACTCACGGTCATACTTGACACCAACGTATAGATACTCGTCACCATGCCTATACGTCGTACTCAACAAGAAGCAAATAGCAAATAGGACACAACTCCAATGTGACGAACCAAAAGGGTCATCACTTGTTTTCTTATTCCTATTTGCTATTTGCTTCTTGTTGAGTACGACGTATAGTCATGGTGACGAGTATCTATACGTTGGTGTCAAGTATGACCGTGAGTCTTACATTATGAATCTCATGATTTCGTTGTATTATTCATGCATTGGTGAAGATTTCTATTTGTTGTGTAAAGTTGTGGAAAGAATTGTGATCTATGAATATTGAGGAGCGGTGGCTCCATTTGCATAACAAATTGCGAAAGTATAAGTGATAATTTAACCTCTAGAGCATTGGCTCGAGTTGTGAAGAGAATTGTGAAGTAATAGTGAGAAAGAGAAGAGATCATCATGTTTCCCCCCCCCCCCTTGGCGGGCTATTGTTGAGTTGTGGTTTCCTTGTACTGTTTTCTTAATTGATATTACGGACGCTTAGGTTAATGCTTCCTTGTGTTGAGTGATGACTATAGTTATAGCTAAGGTAGTTAAGTGTAGTAATAGGTTGGTTATAACTGAGGTAGTTAAGTGTTGTAATAGGTTGGTTATAGCTGAGGTAGTTAGGTGTAGTAACAAGTTTGATTATAGTTGTGGTAGTTAGATGTCGTAACAGGATTGATTATAGTTGTGGCAGTTAGATGTTGCCACAGGATCGATTATAGCTGCGGTAGTTAGATGTTGGGACCAGTGCGGTTATAGATGTTTCTCCCTTGCCGGGATATTTGATTTGATATTTTGTTCCTTGCCGGGAAGTTATTATATTGTTGTTCCCTTGCCGGGAAGTTATTACATTGTTGTCCCCCAGCCAGGATTATTTTGTTATATTGTGTTGGATTGAAATGGGAGCGGGTGGTACGCCTACCACGAGTGATTGATGAAATGGGAGCGAGTGGTACGCCTACCACAAGATTGATGAAATGGGAGCGGGTGGTACGCCTACCACAAGATATTATGAAATGGGAGTGGGTGGTACGCCTACCACAAGATATTGTGAAATGGGAGCGGGTGGTACGCCTACCACGAGTTACGAGAAATGGGATCGGGTTGCACGCCTGCAACAAGATGAGCTGAACATTAAAATTGTCTTTATTTCTTACTTCCGTGTTAGAAGCTAGACTGTGGATTCCTCCTCTATTATTCCTGATACTCTATTTATATCTGTTACCCCTAAAGCATGTTCCCTCCCCCAGTATTAGTTGTTTATTTCCATTGCCTCTTCGTTGTATTGTATATATATATCTGCACAGGTTTATCTAGAGTCTGGTACTAGCCTCGTCACTACCTCGCCGGGGTTAGGCCAGACACTTACCAGCACATGGGGTCGGTTGTGCTGATACTACACTCTGTGCTCTTTGCACAGATCCAGGTGTTGGACAGCAGCTGCAGTAGCACGGGAGTTAGCCTTCAGTCCCGCGAGACACCGAGGTACCCTTGCAGGCGTCCGCAGGCTCGGCGTCTCTTCTATCTTTATTTCAGTCTGTTAGCTCATGTATTTCGAGACAAACAGTTATACTTTCTTTCATACGATTGTATTTAGCACTCTTAGTAGTTCGTGAGTATGTGACACCAGTTCTTGGGTAGAGGTTTATGTTGATTTTTCCGCATTGTTGTTCAGATTCTTTAATTTAAGACTTCTGCTTATTTACTTTATTCCGCTGTTTTCACGATATTGCTGATAATTGTTAAAAGAAGTAATTTGGTTAATGCTAAAGGTAGTTAAGGGTTGGCTTGCCTAGCTCTCATCAGTAGGCGCCATCACGACTCCCGAGGGTAGGAAATCCAGGTCGTGACAAGTTGGTATCAGAGCTGTCTTGAGCTTCTGAAAGCTCGCCTCACACTCATCCGACCATCTGAACTGGGCACCTTTCTGGGTCAACCTGGTCATCGGGGCTGCAATAGATGAAAATCCCTCCACGAACCGTCGATAGTAGCCTGCCAACCCCAAGAAACTCTGAATCTCTGTAGCTGATGCTGGTCTAGGCCAGCTCTTGACTGCCTCAATCTTCTTTGGGTCCACCTGAATACCCTCTGCTGATACAACATGACCCAGAAATGCAACTGATCCCAACCAGAATTCACACTTCGAGAACGTAGCATATAACTGACTATCCCTTAGAGTCTGAAGAACCACTCTAAGGTGCTGCTCGTGCTCCTCCTGGCTGCGGGAATATATCAATATATCATCAATGAAAACTATCACGAATGAATCCAAATAAGGCCTGAACACTCGGTTCATCAAGTCCATGAAAGCTGCTGGAGCATTTGTCAACCCGAATGACATAACCAAGAACTCATAATGCCCGTACCGAGTGCGGAAAGCTGTCTTAGGGACATCGGATGCCCTAATCCTCAACTGATGGTAGCCAGACGCAAGTCAATCTTGGAAAATACCCTAGCACCCTGAAGCTGGTCGAATAAATCATCAATCCTCGGCAGTGGATACTTATTCTTGATCGTTACCTTGTTCAATTGTCGGTAATCAATACACATTCTCATCGACCCATCCTTCCTCTTGACAATTAACACCGGCGTACCCCAAGGTGAGACACTGGGTCTAATAAAACCCTTCTCAAGCAAATCTTGCAATTGTTCCTTTAGCTCCTTCGACTCCGGCGGGGCCATACGATATGGCGGGATGGAAATGGGCTGAGTGCCCGGAACTAGATCAATGCAGAAACCAATATCCCTAACGGGTGGCATACCCGGCAGGTCTGAAGGAAAATATCAGGGAACTCACAATAACAGGCACAGAATCGATAGAGGAAATCTCAGCACTAGAATCCCGAACATAAGCTAAATAGGCCAAACACCCCTTCCCGACCATACGCCGAGCCTTCACATACGATATAACACTGCGGGTAGAATGACCTGGAGTCCCTCTCCACTCTAAACGAGGCATACCCGGTAAAGCTGAGGTCACAGTCTTGGCATGGCAGTCCAAGATAACGTGATAGGGTGATAACCAGTCCATCCCAATATAACACTGAATTACTTATCTTATTTCTTCTTTAATTAGAAATCATGAACAATGGACACGATCCACCACAATAGAATCACTAGGCATGACCGAATACGGCGCAAAATAAAATCGAAGCTTCTCTACCACAAACCAGAACAATACCTGCACCTCCACCTCTAATACCTTTACCTCCATCTCTAGCGTCTCTGCCTCCACCTCTAATACCTCTACCTCCACCTCTAATACCTCTACCTGCCTCTGAGTGATGTGGAGAAACTCCTCTAGAAATAGCCGCATCAGCTGCTCCCAAGTCAAAGATGGCGATCAGGCTGGTCTAGTCAAGCAATACTCTCTCCACCAAGTCTTGGCGGATCCAAACAAGCGAAAAGTAGCAAAAATCGACCCCATTGGTCTCAACTATCCCCATATTTCTGAGAACCTCATGACAGCTATGTTGAAAATCTTGGGGATCCTCAGTAGATGCACCGCTGAATGTAACAGTGAAGAGCTTGGGAAACTTACCCAATCTCCACAAAGCCTCCGATGATGTGGCTGATCTATCACCGGTCTATGCTGCTGCTCGGCTGAAGAAGCGGTACATGACCTTGCCATTCGCGAAAGGACAAGAGTAGAAATTCAATCAGCGTTGAGAAACCAAACTGCACGACAAGAAAGAACAAATGTGAAACTTTTCCTAACTCGGTAGCCTCTGGGGGATAAATACAGAAGTCTCCATACCGATCCCTCAGACTCTACTAAGCTTGTCCGTGAGTTGTGAGACCTATGCAACCTAGAGCTCTGACTACGGCACTGGTGTTGGTTTTGCCCACAGGTTCAGGGCCCTATACAGTCTATTGTGATGCTTCACGTGTTAGGCTTGGAGCAGTGTTGATGCAGGATGGCAAGTTCATTGCCTATACTTCGAGGCAGTTGAAGATTCATGAGAAGAACTATCCGGTTCATGATTTGGAGTTGTGTCCGATTTGCTATTTGCTTCTTGTTGACTACGACGTATAGGCATGGTGACGAGTATCTATACGTTGATGTCAAGTATGACCGTGAGTCTTACATTATGAATCTCATGATTTCGTTGTATTATTCATGCCTTGGTGAAGATTTCTATTTGTTGTGTAAAGTTGTGGAAAGAATTGTGATCTATGAATATTGAGGAGCGGTGGCTCCATTTGCATAACGAATTGCGAAAGTATAAGTGATAATTGAACCTCTAGAGCATTGGCTCGAGTTTTGAAGAGAACTATGAAGTAAAAGTGAGAAAGAGAAGAGATCATCATGTTGCCCCCCTTGGCAGGCTATTGTTGAGTTTGATGGGTTGACGTTTCTGACTGCTGCCCGTGCGGCGATCGGCTGAAATTACTTCGGAATTTTGAGGGTCCTCCTCAAAATTCTGCCCCAGTTTCCAATTGCGGGGGAAATGAAATTTTTGTTGAATTGTGACCAAACCCATAGGGCTGCCTACGTATCCCCTCTTAAACGGGAATCAGGTCAGGCGTAGTTCAATTTACATCATATAAGGAAAACATAAAGATTACACATAGAAACGCTTGACTGCATCTAAATTTATCGGCTTTGGCCAGACTTCTCCATCCATTTCTGCAAGTATGAGGGCTCCTCTTGTCAAAACCCGGTGAACCATGTATGGACCCAGCCAGTTAGGAGAGAACTTCCCTTTGGCTTCATCTTGAGGCGGAAAAATTCTCTTTAACACCAGCTGCCCCGGTGTGAACTGTCTTGGCCTGACTCTTTTGTTTAAGGCTCTGAACATTCTGTTCTGGTAAAGTTGGCCATGGCAGACTGCATTCATTCTCTTTCTGTCTATAAGGGCTAGTTGCTCGTAACGACTTTTTACCCATTCTGCGTCGTCGAGCTCAGCTTCTTGTATGATCCTTAGGGAAGGAAGTTCCACCTTAGCGGGAATGACAGCCTCTGTACCGTAACCCAGCATGTAGGGGGTTGCCCAAGTTGATGTGCGGACCATGATAGGATACCCCAGAAGAGCAAAGGATAACTTCTCGTGCCACTAACTATGCTTCTCTATCATTTTCCTCAATATCTACTTGATATTCTTGTTGGCGGCTTCTACAGCTCCATTCATCTGAGGTTTGTAGGCTGTGGAATTCTTGTGTTTGATCTTGAAAGTTTCGCACATAGCTTTCATCAAGTCGCTGTTGAGATTGGAGCCATTATTAGTAATGATTGATTCTGGAATTCCGAATCGACAAACAATGCGATCGTGGACAAAGTCTGCCACGACTTTCTTAGTCACTGCTTTGTAGGATGCTGCTTCGACCCATTTGGTGAAATAGTCGATGGCTACTAGGATAAACCTGTGTCCATTGGAAGCAGTAGGCTCAATTGGTCTAATAACGTCCATTCCCCAGGCGGCGAATGACCATGGTGAGCTTGTTGTGTTGAGCTCGCTAGGAGGTACCTTTATCATGTCTGCATGTATCTGACAGCGGTGGCATTTTCGGACATACTGGATGCAGCCTGTTTCCATAGTCATCCAAAAGTAACCAACCCGGAGTATCTTCTTTGCTAAGACAAAACCATTCATATGTGGGCCACAGGTCCCAGCATGAATTTCTTCTAGTAGCCTGGAAGCTTCCTTTGCGTCGACACATCTCAATAATCCTGAATCGGGAGTCCTCCTATACATGATTCCTCCGCTGTGAAAGAAGTTATTGGACACTCTCCGAAGTGTGCGTTTCTAAGTAGGATTAGCAAGCTCCGGGTACTCTCCTTTTGCTAAATATTCCTTGACATCATGAAACCAAGGCTTTCCATCTGCTTCCTCTTCGACATGGGCACGGTAAGCTGGCTGATTATGGATTTTCCCTGGAATGGGATCAATGAAATTCTTGTCGGGATGTTGTATCATAGATGATAGGGTTGCCAATACATCGGCGAACTCATTCTGGATTCTGGGAACACGCTGGAATTCCGTCTTTGTGAACCTCTTTCTCAATTCCTGTACGTGATGTAGATATGGGAGTATCTTGGAGTTCTTGGTTGCCCATTCTTCTCGTACCTGGTGTATAAGTAAGTCTGAATCTCCAATTACTAGCAGCTCTTAGACGTTCATGTCAATGGCCATTTTGAGTACTAAGATGCAGGCTTCATACTCGGCCATATTGTTGGTGCAGGGGAACCTGAGTTTGGCAGACACCGGATAATGCTGACCAGTTTCTGATATTAGGACTGCTCCTATGCCAACTCCCTTGAAGTTTGCTGCTCCATCAAAGAACATTCTCCAACCGTCATAGGATTCTGCAATGTCTTCTCCTATGAATGATACCTCTTCATCAGGAAAATACGTTTTCAAGGGTTCGTATCCTCCATCCACGGGGTTTTCAGCAAGGTGGGCTGCCAGTGCCTGTCCCTTGACCTCTTTCTGAGTCATGTAAACAATGTCGAATTCACTCAACATGATTTGCCACTTGGCTAGCTTGCCAGTGGGCATGGGCTTCTGAAAGATGTACTTCAAGGGATCCATTCTCGATATGAGATATGTAGTATATGCACAGAAGTAATGTCTTAGCTTCTGAGCTACTCAAGTCAAAGCATAACAGGTGCGTTCCAATAGAGAATACCGGGCCTCGTACGGGGAGAACTTCTTACTGAGATAATAAATGGCTTGTTACTTCCTCCCTGTTTCATCATGCTACCCCAGAACGCAGCTGAAAGCTCCATCTAACACTAAAAGGTAGAGTAATAAGGGTCTACCTGGCTCGGGCGGGACTAAGACTGGTGGTGTTGACAGCTACTCCTTGTTTTTGTCGAAGGCCTTTTGGCAATCATCAGCCCATTTAGTGGCGGCGTCCTTCTTTAACATCTTAAAGACTGGCTCACAGATAACTGTAGATTGTGCTATGAATCGGCTGATGTAGTTAAGCCTCCCTAAGAAACTCATCACATCTTTCTTGTTCTTTGGCGGTGGTAGTTCTTGAATGGCTTTGACTTTCGTGGATCCAGTTCTAATCCTCGGCGGCTCACAATAAACCCAAGAAATTTCCCAGCAGGAACCCCAAATGCACACTTTGCGGGGTTTAGTTTCAGGTTGTATCACCGCAATCTATTGAAGAACTTTTTCAGATCTTCTATTGTCACAACCCAAACTGGAGGGCCATGACTAGCAACCGGCCATACTTACCGAGCACCAACATACATTTTATCTAACCTTCTTTATTATCTTTTAAGGCTGACGAGATCAATATAAATGGTAGACATGGGTCATGGACAACCAACAATAAAATATGATGGCATGAACATACATAACATGGGATGACTAGACAATCAAGAAACTATATATAAGGTATGAGCTACCACAGTACCATGAGAGACTATACAACAAAAACCAGCCGACAAGGCCTACCAAACTATACATGAGTCGACACTTGTCTATGAGCCTCTAAAGGAACATAAGTGTTGCAACATAGCCGGAACTGGGCCCTGACATACCCATAATATCTATAACAAAAATGCATACCAAGACCACGGCAAGTCCGAAGAAGGGATCTCGCCAATCACCGCTGAACTGGATAGCCTACTATGGTGGGGGAGCTGCGCCTGCCTGTCTATCAGGACCTGCAGCACGACATGCAGCGTCCATAAATAAAAGGACGTCAGTACGAATAAAGTACTGAGTATGTAAGGCAGGGAACCATAAGTACGAACAGTAATGTAAGCAGGGATAGAGAATAAACAACCTGTAACATCTGGGTACCTCTAAGGGCTACTGACATGAAATGCGTGATACATATGTATATATACATAAACTTTTAAAACATACGCCTCTGTGGGCATCATCATCATCATATCGTACCCGACCGTAATAGGCTCGGTAAAAATGTACCCGGCCACGTGGAGCTCGATAAAATCCAACTGATCAGTGGTTGCACAATAGGTGTCGTACCCGGCCGACTATATCGCGGCTCGGTAGAGTAAAATAGATACATATATATAATGCATGCTCGACTCATGGACTCACGTTCTAAACCTTTCGGAGTGACGTAAGGTCGGTATCCTCTGTACACGTTATTAGGACTAACTCTTCACCATGAACCTTATAAGAATCAGGAAGTACCAATAACATTGATAACATAAGAATAAGAGAAGCAACATCAACATCAATCGTTCCATAAGAGGGGAAACAATGTAAGTACTGCTAGCTTCTAAGAGTAGAGTATTTTTGGAAGCTCGTTCATTACATTATGTAAAATCAGAGTCGTGCAAAGGAAGGAAAGGGATAGCCTCACTTACCTAGTATATACTGCCCCAATCTCAAGCTATGTAATTTTCACGACTCCTTAGTCTACAATAAGAGAAACGATACTATAGTTACCATTCAAGCGTCATAACTATTATGTATCGACCACAACCTATTTTACGATGAAACGGACAACACCTCCCCTATATATATGACTTCACACAATTCCAAACAATCACCAAACAGCCCAAACAACATCAATAATAATCATATTGAGCCTCCCAAAATAGTCCACGCACAACCAAATCACTTCATACATACAACGGCCACTGTAGTCGTGTCAAACGACCCGGAAATGTTACGAAGAACTACCAGCCCACAACCCTACATCTATATGGTGTTTCTCCACAACCTTCCTCCTCCAAAACTCCACAAAACAGTAGTAAAACACGCAGCCCAACAGCAACACAAAACAGTCCGCAAAACAGTCCGCTACAAGTGAATAACTCGAACTCACGGCTTCCGATCACCGTCCCGTGAGTTCTTACATGTATAGAACGAATTACCATGAATTCACAGCAGAATAAATGTATGAAAGATAGCAGTAAACTCACCTTACTTGTTGGATAACTCAGCCCTTATCTTGGTTCTTCAAACTCTAGGGTTTACCCCCAATTTGAACTTGAAAGAGAGGGAAAATCAATTAGGGTTTGTGGATAATTTTTGGGAGGAAGTTTGCAGGGGTTTAGGTCTGGTCATTTGTGAAATATAATGAGGGATATATTGCAGAAGATAAGACTTTTAATGGGCTCTTTGTCTGACCCGAAATTGCCTCTTTTTGGGCTATCATTTAACCAAGTAGGTGACCCACCTACTTGTCACCTAGCAGCTTGTGCAGTCTTGCAAAAATGTCTATATCTCTCCACTCCAATGTTGTATTGATAAAAGGTTTAATGCATTGGAAACTAGACTCATAGATCTTCAATTTGGTGGGTAGATCACCCCTTAATTCCAAGTATATTGGGAGAAAAGCTTAATAACATTTGACCTAAAGTTTAAGTAAAACTATGAACCTAAGTTGCAACAACTCTTGTCGACTTTTGTTTCATAACTCGTTTGACTTCAAGACTATTATAAGGATATTTTATGATTCATATACCTTAAAATACGACCTCTTGAGAGTATTAAGCACCCCTAGGTTTACCCGAAAATACGGCTGACAACATCCTTGATTCGTTTAACTTCTAGTACTTGTTAACCACCCTTATACACCTTTGTATCATTTAAGACCAATAGGATTAACCTCTTATCATCTTAAAGATAATCTCTTCATGGATTTACGTCGACGACCTTATGGCATGAACTAACGTATGTGAATATGGGTTGTAACAGCTACCATTCTACCTTCCAATTTGCATAAGGCTACTATTCTGCCTTTCGAGTTTAAACGCTGTCTCCATCTGCATCTGCATTCCATAAGGCTACCATTCTGCCTTCCAATTTGCATAAGGCTACTATTCTGCCTTCCAAGCCTAAACGCTATCTCCATCTGCATCTGCATTGCATAAGGCTACCATTCTGCCTTCCAATTTGCATAAGGCTACTATTCTGCCTTCCGAGACTAAACGCTGTCTCCATCTGCATCTGCATTGCATAAGGCTACCATTCTGCCTTCCAATTTGCATAAGGCTACTATTCTGCCTTCCAATTTTCATAAGGCTACCATTCTGCCTTCGAATCTGCATAAGGCTACCATTCTGCCTTCCGAGGTTAAGCTCTACCTCCATCTGCATTCGCATCTTTGCGTAAGGCTGCTCTCCTACCTTTCGAGGCTAAGCTCTGCCTCCAATTTTTCTTCGAAACTAAGCGCTATCTCAAGCACTATTTATCTCACTTTTCTTACGGGCTAAGCTCTGCCCTTCAATTCGCAAGACTAAGCTCTGTCTTGTCCACATCATACTACTGCATCCTTCATGGGCTGAAATATCGCCAACTCGTCCAAAGGCGTCATCGTTCGGAGGCACCATCTTCATGGCCCGAGAACACCACGTCATGGCCTGAGGATCTCTTTCAATCTTTTGCGTAACATTATTCAAAGGCGTCATGGTTCGGAGGCACCATCCTCGTAGCCCGAGAACATCATTTCATGGCCTGCGAATCCTACACCAAACAACCCATGGCCCAGGACATCATGGTCTGAGGACGCCATTCCTAACCGTCCAAAGACAACATTTATGGTCCAACGAGAATTTGCATCATGTTTAAATTACGCAATATATGCTTGTATCATTTATTTGCAGGTAACCCGGTGAGCAATGCTATCCCAGCAGGAGCAATCCCGCTCCAGTTTTCCCAGCCATATCAAACCTTACCATTCCCGTAAACCGTTCACTCACCCGGCCCTAGATGTGCGTCCGCTCTTGAGATGACTTCACCGGTAAACTTCGCCGATGAATCCAGAACTACACACGGCCTAATTCCTATAGAACCAGGGATATGTAGGCAGCTCAAAAGCCATGGTGCGGCCTAATTTCTCAAATCGTTTCGCTCGGTCAAAATTGGCCATCATTTCTTTACCCGAAAATTCATTCATCCTTCTCGGGTAAAGAGGGGGAGCTGTTGATACCCAATTTTTCCCTATTTTTTTAAATATGCAAAAATACCTTCGAAATAGCATATATATGCATATATAAGCATGCCCAAGATTTTTATTATTTTTCCCATAATTTTAAAGGTTTAAATTGATTTGTTTTCTCCCTTTTTATCCATAAAATCCCCAATAATTATTTCTAAAATTATTATTTTGATGATTCATTTATTGGATTACTATATTTATGCCAAAATATGGCTAAGGTAATTTATATATATTTTTTGCAATTATATTTATTATTTTTAAAGCTAAATTGCACATAATTTCAATATTAGCCCTTTTAATATTTAATTATGTTTTATATGCATAAAATTGAATCCTGTATTTAAATTTGCTAATTATGCATCCTAAATCACTTTAGCATTCTAATTATTTTTTCAGAAATTATCTACTATTTTTTTATAAATTAAATAGGGAAAAACTGGCTATTTAAATTATAGCCAAATTGGCTTTCAATTATAGCCAAATCAGGACCCCAATTCCCAGCCCAATTTTACAATCAAAACCCGACCCACACCCTATTAACCCATACCAGAACCCGGAACCCAACCTACCCTTTTTAATATCGACCGTTGTTCTCCTAGATCAACGGTCCACGTTATTTCTTTCCTTTTTTAATCCAACGACCCCCCAAACCCTGCCCCATTCTCTCATTTGCACCGCCCTTGAATCCCTTCCTCTCCAAATTCTCTCTGAGACCTAACTCAAACCCTAATCGCCGTCACCGGCATGAACTCCTCCTACGATGTTTCTACGTCTTCTCCGACCGGGCCTGGTCTTCCACACGCCATGGCTCTTCGATTTCTTGGATCCTTGAGATCTTCTCAAGGGAACCCCAACTGGTTCCGGTTTGGAACTTTGTTTATCAGCCTGTCTCAGGCCATTTTCCGTTTGTGAGTAAGAACTTCTTGTTTTATTACGGATCTATGGGTTCTTGACCTATTCTATTATCTCTACTACTTTTTTGGAAAACCCTAGCTTTAAATCCTCCGATCCTTTTAGATCTGTGATGGATCTATGTGTCTTTAAAGGTTCTCACCTGTTTTCCTCAAAAGATTTCTCTGATTTCAAACGATTTCCTCATTTTCCAGACTAGGGTTTCAAAACCCTTTTGCAAAAAACGATTCCTTTCTGATTTTTAGCAATTACTTTGTGATTTTTAACATGTCTAAACATCACTTGAGTCTTTCCTTTTGCTCGATTCATTTTCGTTAAGAAACCCTAATACTTCTGGATTCGATTTGAAGTTTGAGTCTGTTTGCGATGTGTTTGCATGTCTCTCATGAACATTCTAGGTTTCATGTATGTTCTATATGCTCTTGCGCTTCCTGCTCTAATCCGTTCTTAGGGTTTCTCTGATTTTGTTCAAACATATTTTTTTTTCGCTTAATAGGTCCGACTATTTGTTTTATTGATTGTTCATATGATAATTTATATTGATTTTTGTGTAATCTCCTTAGACCTGCGATATCTCCCCTGAATCTGTGATTTTGTGTATTTTCCTTGTAATTCTGTACTGATTTTTCGAATTGCTTCCTTACTTTTGTGATACTTTCCTTAGTTAGTGCTGATTCCCTGTGATTTTCAATCTCATTCGTGATTCTTTGAACTAACTTTCAAAATTAAAATTGTACTCTACCTTATTTATGTGCACAAATATGCTGTTAGTTATTTAGCGTGTACTTTCCTTACTTGAAAATATTCTGTACTTAGTCCTTATTACATGCCACATGCTTTTACTACTCCTACTGTGGAAAAATCAGTCTTATAAGTAATTCTTTTCCCTATTTGATACAACTTGCACCCGTTTGACCTATGACTCCCTAATTGAAGGAAGTCCGGGTCTTTAATTGATTCTGATTTGTATTATTTCTATAATTGTGCTAAGTCAGTACCTATTACCTTATTTTCCTTCCTGTTCTAAAACTATAAATACTCTACCCTCTCTTTAGCATAAGAGACGAACAATTACACTGTTCTGAACTCTCTCTTACACACATACATACTCTCTTACTTGATACTCAGTTGGCTGCAAGCCAAAATTGAGTGGTTACATTGCCCTGCTGCTCTATTGTTCTACTACTCTACTGCTTTACACACTACTGCTCTACTTCCCTTCATTGTACTGCTCTTCACTCCTCACTTTGCACCTATTCTCTCATTTTTTACTGGTACTTTTTCAGTTTAATTTAAAACCTCCAAAACAATATGTCTCTATTTGTATTGCACTTCCTTTTGTTTCTCTTATGCTTCTACTTGTGGTTCTGCTGCCTTCCTTGCACTGAACATGCCTATTTTGCCATGTGATTACCCTGTAATTCAGCATGTCTACTGCTTTCTTACATTTTCTACTACTATTCTGCCCTACCCCCTAACCCCCAATACATTATAAGCATGACACCTAGTTACTATGTGATCCTGAACCCTTTCCCCTAAACCTAATATGTAACTCTGTTTAGCACCCCTTAAATATGATGCTGTTAAGCTCATGGCATGAACACTTTGTGATAGACTATTGCTGGGACTATTTAAGTTCTGTAGTACTTTTCTGGTGTTAACCTGTGTGCAAATATGCTTTCGCATATGAACTACCTGTCCCCAATTCCTCCTTTCCCTGTTTGTGTTTGAACTATGTATGTTGATTTGGTCTTGAGTTGCTGATTGTCCTGTTTCTTTTCTTCTTCAAGCTGGTTTTCACTAAGGCAAACTCTTCTATTGCCTTTCAAAACGTATTTCAAACTAATCATTGTCAAAATTATTTCCAACTCAACTCTTTTAAATCTATGTGAAGCACTCTCACATATACTCTTAGACCACTAGGTTCTGCCCCTTTTGTGTGAGCCTTGCCTTGGGGCCCTTGAGTTCCCTCTGAACTTGGAAACATAAAAGCTGGTCTTTCCACACTGCACTTACTCTGTCTTGGTTATGCAATCTGGGTGTGAGCACTGCCCGGGATCCCTTAGGTCCTTAGGGAACTCTGACACACCCAGATATGAGAAAGGCTATGGAACAATCTTGGCACTTGAGGTGGTTTATTACATAACTCAGGAAGGAAGTCCTAATCAGGTGCTGAAAGTCTGGGCCTATTTCAGGCTCTCTATAGTGTAATTTTTACATTTCTTATGTAATTCATTCACATGGTCTGTAATAATTTGTAAACGAAGGGTAACTAGTGAAAAGGAAAAGTATTTACATGTTTGTGGGGTAAGGCAGGTAGAAACCATGCCTATAAGACTTTACATTTCACTATGTTTGGCCTTACCATGTTAGAAACCATGCCTATAGGACTTTACATTTCACTATGTTTGGCCTTACCACGTTAGAAATCATGTTTAGTAAGATTTTACTATACTTGCCTTACCGTGTTAGAAATCATATTTAATAGGTCTCAAAATCAGTTTCACAAATAGATGTCATACCTATAGGATATAATTTAACCCAGCTTCTGCTATAACAAGTGTTACATGTTTTCTTTCATTGGTCATCATGCCTGCAAAGTTTTTGAAATCAGTGTTAAACAACTAGATTTCATGCCTATAGGGAATAACTCTAGAAATTCTGCTTATAGATCTTAACTAGTTTAGTTAAATAAATCAACCCAGTCCACGTTTTAGTTCGTTTGAAAACTGGTTTAATTAATGGTTTATTTTCTCTAAAACAAGTTCTTCAAAAACTGCCTTGATTTGTCATTAGATATCATGCCTATAAGGATTCAAGAGTCCGCTTTAAAAAAACCCGCCTTGTTTCACTATATAAAATGTAGTCATCTGTATTCCGCGCCTAGGCAAGCCTTAGGAAATCATCTTTAAATAAAACCAGAACCGACTTTGTGATTGGTGTTTAACTGTCAACGTGTTAAAATCAGTAGGCAAGCCTGATTCGGACTTCTTTTCTGAGTCATGTAATAAATCTGGTCCCACTGTTATCACTTAAATACCTTGTTAGGATCTGAATTTAGACCTTAATTGCGTATGAGTCGTGCTGCCTATGTGCATTACTTGTGGAGGTATATCTGAGCCTTCTATCTGATTTCTGTGTTTTACCCCCTAAATGTAGTCCTATGTATTTTTATTTGTCGCCTAGTATTTTGCCC
>NC_031989.1:50793889-50795009 GCF_001879085.1 Nicotiana attenuata
CTGGGCGATGGTCGAGCCGAACGAACATGACGAGAACTACATAGTGACCATATCTAGTCCTGAAAGTAGTCTTCACAATATCTGAATCCCTGATCTTCAACTGGTGATAGCCCGAACGGAGATCAATCTTGGAAAACACCCTCGCTCCCTGAAGCTGGTCGAACAAATCATCAATGCGAGGCAGGGGATACTTGTTCTTAATTGTTAACTTATTCAATTGCTTATAATCGATGCACATTCTCATTGAGCCATCCTTCTTCTTCACAAACAGAACTGGCGCACCCCAAGGTGACACACTGGGTCGAATGAACCCCTTATCTAGGAGTTCCTGAAGCTGCTCCTTCAATTCTTTCAACTCTGCTGGGGCCATGCGATAAGGCGAAATAGAAATGGGCTGAGTTCCCGGCACCAGCTTAATACCAAAATCAATGTCCCTGTCCGGCGGCATGCCCGACAGGTCTGCAGGAAATAAATCAGGGAAGTCCCTCATAATTGGGACATAATCAATAGTGGGAGCCTCAGCTCCAACATCCCGCACAAATGCTAGATATGAAAGACAACCCTTCCCAACCATACGCTGGGCCTTCAAGAAAGAAATCACTCTACTCGGAACATAATCAATCACACCACGCCACTCGATCCGCGGTACACCCGGCATAGCCAAAGTGACTGTCTTAGCATGATAGTCTAGAATAGCATGACACGGAGAAAGCCAATCCATGCCCAAAATAACATCAAATTCCACCATGCTCAATAGCAATAGATCAACTTGGGTCTCCAGACCTGCAATAGTCACAACACATGATCGGTACACACGGTCTACAATAACAGTGTCGCCCACCGGGGTAGACACATGAACAGGTAAAGCAAGAAACTCACGGGGCGCGCCCAAATGATGAGCAAAATATGAGGACACATAGGAATAGGTGGAACCGGGATCAAATAATACAGAGGCATCTCTGTGGCAGACTGAAACATTACCTGTAATGACAGCGTCTGAAGCAATGACATCTGTCCTGCCTGGAATAGAATAAAAATGAGCCTGGACACCGCCTGATCGACCTCCACCTCTGGGGCGACCCCTGGCTGCCTGATCTCCACCCCTGGCTGCTTGATCTCC
>NC_031989.1:50795744-50799544 GCF_001879085.1 Nicotiana attenuata
ATTTGAACCAGCGCGGGAAACCAAGCGCCGGAATTGCTGAGTTCCTACCTCGAGAATATGCGTAATGATGACATCTGCAGTTGTCGACGTCACATCAGGGAAGGCCCACGCCTTGATGGCCTGACTGTCATGATGACTGCCTCCCATATGTCACGTCACGGTCTCCTGGCGGGGTCAAACTCCCTAAAAGAACGAGGGCATCAATTCCGCCCATCAAGGACGCGTCGTACTGCGACCTCGACGAGCGGAGAGACTAACTGTATAGGGTCGAGTTTGACCAACCCCGTCCTCAAAAGGGACACGACCTGTCATGTGGACAAAGGTCGGGTCCAAGGGACGACCATGTAATCACGTCGGCCCCTCTGTAACGAGCACTTTATCTTTAGTTTATATATTTTATCTTTATATGGTAAATAGGAGAAAAGGGGAAATCCCTCCGCTATATAAGGGGGGTTCCCAACTGTGTAAAGGGAGGATTTTTTTCCGATCAATAATATTGCTACTTACTCTCTCTATCTCTCTGTCTCAATTTCTATCTCTTTCTTTCTCTGAAAAACGGATACCTCGGATCTTTGTAACATTATCACGCAACTTTGTCCTTTAACTGCTCCGAATCACCAAACCACAAAGGATTACTCATACTCTAGTGTCGATTATCTTTGATTACGATTTACCTCTCCTCCATATATTTGATTGATTTGCTTAAACACTGTTCGTTAACATTTTAAGTCAAACAGTAATCTTCTAGTTGTTTATGTTTAAGCCCAATTATGAGAGGAACTATACCAAAGACCGCTAATTGTGCAGGATGTGGATGGAAAATTCATGCGATAGACTTTTCGCCTCCAATTAAAGATTCTTCTGGTGTTATCCAACTCCTCTCAGCTGCACAAGGCTGGCCAAGTTTCTATCAAAAAGATGGTTTTAGTTGTTAGAATCATAAGTATATTAAATCATTAATGACAATGCACATTCATCTGAAAGTACTGTAAACATCGATACATCCAAAAAAGGGCAGCCCGGTGCACTAAGCTCCTGCTATGCGCAAGGTCCGGGGAAGGGCCGGACCACAAGGGTCTATTGTACGCAGTCTTACCCTGCATTTCTGCAAGAGGCTGTTTCCATGGCTTGAACCCGTGACCTCCTGGTCACATGGCAGCAACTTTACCAGTTACGCCAAGGCTCCCCTTCCGCCAAGGCTCCCCTTCCAAACATCCAAACATCATGGATCAAAAAGCCTTATGCAATCATGATGGTACATTTTCTATATTAGAGAAAAAGATATTGTACAACAAATATGACAAAAAGAATTGTGAGTAATGTCAGTACTTTAAAATATGCTAAGCATACTGTTCAGGAAGTGAATATATTCTTGTGTAGACTATGTCCTTTATCATGTTACAGAAAGACATGGCTTACATTCTTAAGTATCTTTTGGATTTGCAATCCACATTTCATTTGGAGTATAGAGTTTATAGTTATTTGATTCTGAACCGTAGTTCAATTACCAAGTACTACACAGTTTATACTTACATTTATGAGCTTTAAACTAATGCATGTTGTTAAAACTAATACCCTGTGCATTTGCATAGCTTGATTTATAAAATGTAAAAGCAAAACTGGCATTCAAGGATATCTCATTAGGAAAGCTAGAAATTAAGCTTCTGGCTTTAAAAACACATAATAACTTGCTATCTCAATGTGGAGTAGAAACCGAAAAATTCCCAAGAAATATCAAAAATCCACTTTTACCATATTCAACGAATAATCACTTTCTCGCTCTAACTCGCGCATCATCTCTGTCGTCAACCCAAACCATTCATCAATCCAGGCAAAGTAATTACGATGACTTTCCAGGAAAAGAGCCCTTTCCCCCTGAAAAAAAGTTATATGAAGGTTAGGTAGAGAAAGAAGAGAAGAACAACATAATATTGTTACTCATGTTGGTTGAGAGGACAGGGATCGTAATTGAAGAAGCTTCAAAATCTTCCAAAATTGAGAACTTTAAATGTAAAACCAAGAGAAGCAGTTAGGAAGCAAATTCAGCTCAACCCTTACAGCAACGGTACTCCGCCAATCTGCTTGATGACACTATCAGATAGTTAAACAGTCAAATTTAGTACATAACATTCAAAATTGGGCCAATATTTTTAGTGATCTGCCACAATCAAACACTGAATGCACCAGGATCTCATTCTAAAGAGTTTCTTTCTGAGGATGAAAGTCCCTTAAAAGAAACTAAATGACTTCTTCTAATCTCAATATGTTCTCTAACCTCCTTCAATCTATCTCGGTAATATGAAGCTCAGTATTTCAACAGTCACTGAATGTTTCAGTTTCTAAGAGAAAGCAATTTTACCATATATTCTAATAGCTCGGACTAGCTTAACTACTTGCTAGTGCACTAATACTGTTCAGAGCACACAGGATATTGTAATTTCTATCCAACAGACAATGCAGAATACATATCAATATGCCACAATGCACAAATTTAATGGTCACTAACCATAAAGTCAGTCAGTATTGATGGAATCGGTTCCACCAAAACCACGAAAATGATGCAGTCCAAATTATGACTCAAGTTTTGAAGCCTTGGGTTCGTTTCAATCAGAAAATGTACCAGATAAGACTTCTAAGTTTGAATCTTTAGAGGATAATTTAAGATGCATACCGCCATCAAAGCTTGCTCCAATTTTCCCCCAAAGCCCCAGTATGGAACATCTATTGTCACCAGTTTGTATGCTGTCATAACGGGACTACATTGGTCCTGAAAATACCAAGTAAGTCTCAAGTTAATAGAACTCTTCTTAATATAGGTCGGCGAGTAGAAGTCGAAATGCATATTATTGAAATCTTCAAACCCTGAAGCAAACGTTCAGTTCCTGTAGTCCATAGTTTAAACATGAAAGGCAGAAAAGCTTGTTAAAGTTATACAGTAGTTGAAACTTCAGTACAAGGGAAAAAACCCCTCATGATCCCACTTGGAAGCAAATAAAACTTGAGTTTCAAGGAAATTTAGCTAGCGTTTGGCCATAGATATCCCAAATTTGTTTTGAAAAATCTGATTTGGGTGAAGTTTGGTTTGAAGATGAAAATGTGTTTGGACATACGTTTTCAAAACATATTTTCCAACTTTATTTTGGAAAAACATGTATATAATTCCCAAGTTTTGGGATTTTGGCCCAAAATCAGCTCAATAGCTGATTTTGGGATTTGAAATTTGGGATTCGGGATTTGGCCAAAATATGGGCAAAATTTATGGCTAAACATGAGTTTTGAAAATAAATCCCAAATTTATTTTGGCAAAACTCATGGCCAAACGGGGTCTAAGTGTCTCATTTCCCACTAAAATCAATCCAAACCAACTCGATCACACAAGACACTGATAATGAAGCATAACGAAGCAGAAAATGGGAAAAACGGAGCGGTAACTCATGAGACGACGGGTCGGGTCGTCACAGAATCTCTTCTCTCTTGCTCCCTACATTTTTGTCTATTTTCTTGATTTATATTATTACTTTGAGCTAAGTTTCGTAACAGTTATGAAATAATTAATTAATAAAAATGGAAAAGAAGCACCACTGTTTTAAAAAATTATTAATTATTTCATATCAAATTGGTAATGCAGAAAATAATCCAATAAACTAATAATCAATCTATAATGATCACTTATCTAAACAAAAAGAACGGATCCATCAGGTTAAGTTAGTGAACTATGGAGTTATTTGTATTTGTATTGGTGAAAAATCAAAATGAATGGAGAAAATAAAATAGATGGTAAAATGATTGAAGAAGTACAA
>NC_031989.1:50803356-50807810 GCF_001879085.1 Nicotiana attenuata
GCTTGAGGTTGTACCTGCGGAGTCTCTGGAAGAATTTCCTCAAATCCCTGACATGGTCACATCCTTTTCTCGACTTTATGATCACGTCGACCACATAGACCTCAATTTCCCGATGTATCATGTCATGGAACATGGTGGTCATCGCCCTCATATACGTTGCCCCTGCGTTCGTCAACCAAAATGGCATGACTCTGTAACAATACGTTCCCCAAGGCGTGATGAATGCCGTCTTTTCCGCATCCTCCTCATCCATCAAAATCTGGTGATAGCCCGCATAACAATCCACGAAGGAACCAATCTCATGTTGGCACAATTGTCAATCAATATGTGGATGTTTGGTAGTGGGAAGTTATCCTTTGGACTTGCCTTATTGAGGTCACGATAATCTACGCACACTCTGGTCTTTCCATCCTTCTTTGGCACAGGCACAACATTAGCTAACCGGGTGGGATACCGCGAGACCCGGATGACCTTTGCCTCAAACTGCTTGGTGACCTCTTCTTTGATTTTCACACTAATGTCTGTTTTAAATTTCCTTAGCTTCTGCTTGACAGGAGGGCATGCTGGATCAGTGGGCAATTTGTGAACCACCAAATCAGTGCTTAAACCTGGCATGTCGTTATACGACCATGCAAAAACATCCTTATACTCAAAAAGTGCTTTAATTATCTCTTCCCTGAGCTGTGGTTCCAAATGGACACTTATTTTCGTTTCTCGTACATTCTCCTGATCCCCTAAATTGATTGCCTCTGTGTCATTCAAATTAGGTTTGGGTTTTTCTTCAAAGTGGCTTAATTCTTTACTGATTTCCTCAAAAGCTTCCTTATCATCATATTCTATTTCGTCCTCACACTCAACTTCTTGTATTATTATGTCTGAGTTAGATTGGCTTTTAAGACTGGGCTGAAGACTCCTCATGCATGACACATCACTGAAACCAGCATAAAAGGGACTGTACAAGAAAGAAAAGAAAAACAAAATGAAAACTATCAGGAATGAAAAAGAGGGAAATTGCATTTCATTAATATTTAAGATAACAAGGTTTAACTCATCCAAACGGACGGAACATAGCATCCGAATTACAACCTTGGAAATAATCCAGATGAAATTGAAAAGAAAATCAAAACTAACTACCAAGACTCCCTCCGGGTAGGAAGAGGAGTTGCTTCCCAATTGTTAAGCTTTGCCTGGGGCCCCACGAACTGAACATCTGCCTTGCTTGGACCTTCTCCGGCCTCCAACACATTCACCTCATAAAACAGCTTTTCAAACCTCTCAATCAGCTCCTCATCGGGGTCAACCACACCACTGGGCATTTCCGTTGCTAGGTGCTTCTTAGTACCAGACCTGATAAAGGAACGGGAAAGGCGGGGGATAGGTTTTGGAAGGGTTCATGCTTTCTTTTTCATCTTTCTAGCTCGCCTTATGTCTGCAGCGGTAGGTTTGAAGCCTAAGCCAAAAGTATCCAGGTTTGCAGGAAGGGTTACGGGCTGTACGACGCCTTGTAAAGAAGCACCCAAGCCTTTTCCAGGTACAAATCCGTTCTTCAACATTTCCGACGCGACCATGACGGATGCAACAGTTACCTTTGGCACAGGAGTACACTTCCCTTCCGGGATCTTCTCAACCGATACCGTATCGTAGACTTGATAAACCCATGGGCCTTTGTCATTCTCAGCTTCTATAAAAGGCACAATGGCGTCACCCAGAATACACGAACTATCTTCCCCATGCACCACAATCTCTTGCCTGTCCCATTCGAATTTGACCATCTGATGCAAGGTAGACGGCACTGCCTTTGCTGCATGGATCCAGGGTCGGCCTAACAAGAGATTGTAAGAGACAGCCACATCGAGCACCTGGAACTCCATAGTGAATTCAACTGGGCCTATTGTCAGTTCCAGCACTATATCCCCAACTGTGTCGTTGCCTCCCCCATCAAATCCTCGCACGCAAATGCTATTCTTATGAATTCTCTCACTGTCCACTTTTAACTTTTCCAGGGTGGAGAGAGGGCAAATGTTTGCACTGGGCCCACTATCAACAAGCACCCAGGTGACCATGGAGTCTTCACATTTCACCGTGAGGTAGAGTGCTTTATTATGTTCAGTGCCTTCCAAAGGCAGCTCATCATCAGAAAATGTAACCCTGTTGACTTCAAAGATCTTGTTTGCTATTTTCTCTAAATGGTTCACAGAAATCTTATCGGGAACGTGGGCCTCATTCAGAATTTTCATCAATGCCTGGCGGTGCTCATCTGAGTGAATCAATAATGATAGCAAAGAGATTTGGGCTGGGGTCTTTCTCAACTGTTCTACAATGGAATAATCCTGGGCCTTCATTTTCTTCAAAAATTCTTCTGCCTCCTCTTCGGTTACAGCTTTCTTCTCTGATGTTGGATTGTCTTTGGTAAGTCTAGCCTTTCTCAACTCATCTGGAGCAAAACATCTCCCCGAGCGAGTCAGACCATGTGTTTCACAAACTTCTTCCTTGACTTCCTTTCCTTGATACATCACTGTCACTCGGCCGTAATTCCATGGGACGGCCTTTCCAGTGAGTACCGGCAGCTGAGTCACTGGCTTGATGACAACCGGCTCTATGCGAGCCCCTTTCACAATCACAGCGGGCTTAACAGCTGCCCTAGACACTACCACCTTAACTGGTTCTTGTTTTTCTACGACACTGCTCAAAAGCTCTTTATTCATCACTACAACTGGTTTGCTAACTGTTTCTCCTACCTTGATTGATGTTCTCTCCTGTGCTAGTTTCTCATTTGGTTTATCCTCACTAGCCCTGATCATCATTACGGTCTGTGACGGCTTCTTATGCTCTCCCTTTTGGATTAGCTCGATCATATGGGTCTCGTGATGAGTTGGTAATGGATTTTGGTAATGAGCTCTTGGATAGCCGTTTTCAAGTGCCAACATTTTTCTGTGTCATGTCCCGGCGCACCTGAGCAATACTCACAACTTACCGAGTGGTCCAGATTCCTTGGGGGAGGATTTGGCAATTTGGGTTCGATCGGGTTCAACATGCCCAACTGTCTTAGTCTGTGGTACAAGCTGGTATAAGATTCACCCAAGGGAGTGAAAGTCTTCTTCTTTTGCAACCTATCATTCTTAAATGCGGGATTGGGTCGAAAACCGGTTCCAGCAGGATTTCTGTTGGTTCTTGGGGGTGGGTAGGTGTTTTGAGCTGAGTAAGTATTTTGTGGAGTGGGTGCGCGCCATTGTGCATGAGTAGGTGGTTGGGGGTATGTCTGGACATGGTGGACAGAGAAATGGGGAGCGGGAGGTGGGTAATAATGCTGCGGTGGGCCATATGGGGTGTGTGGGTTGGTTTGGGGGTGAGGGCGAGGTTGGTGATAATAAGGCGATGGACCTCTAGACCAAGCTCTCGATTCCACTACTGCAACTTCTTCTTTCTTCTTCTTTCCCAATACGCCTCCAGTGCCGCTCTGAATAGCCTAAGTAGTTGCTTTGATTGCTGAATAGCTCATAATCTTGTTAGACTTGAGACCCTCTTCCACCATACTTCCCATTTCACGACCTCATTGAAATGTTTTCCCACTGCGGACACCAGATGACCATAATAGGTTGGCTCCAAAGCCTGAAGGAAATAATCAACCATCTCATTCTCTTTCATTGGAGGATCGACTCTTGCTGCCTGCTCTCTCCACCGAAAACCATACTCTCTAAAGCTTTCTCCGGGCTTCTTCTCAATTTTAGTCAATGATAGACGGTCCGGGACAATTTCGAGATTGTACTGAAAATGACATGCAAATGCTTGAGCCAAGTCGTCCCAGGTGTACCATCAGGCATGGTCCTGTCGTGTGTACCACTCCAACGCTGCTCCACGTAGACTTTGACTAAAGTAAGCCATCAATAACTCATCCCTTCCTCCAGCGCCTCTCATCTTGCTACAGAATCCCCTTAAGTGGGCCACCGGATCACCATGGCCATCATATAAGTCAAACTTGGGTAACTTGAATCCTGCCGGCAATTGGACATCAGGAAACAGGCATAGGTCCTTGTAGGCTACACTCACTTGTCCTCCGAGTCCTTTCATATTTCGGAACGACTGTTCTAGGCTCTTGACCTTCCGGATCATCTCCTCTTGTTCGGGGTTTTTGGGAAGCTTTTCTTCCTCAGCTGAGAGATCAAGGCGGGGAGTGTAAGGGCATGGTTCAGGCGGTTTGAAAGTGGCTTCGGGCGGGTAATACTGGTTATCATGGGTTTGGAACAAAGGTTCGCTAGAAGACCTGTGTAGTGTGGCAGGTGGGGGAGCCACGAACACAGGGGTGATTGGTGGTGGAGGACATGGGATTTGTTTGGGTAGTAGAGGTGGTGGTGTTTGAGAGGTGGTTCCATAGTACTGCTGGTAAGTAGGGAAAGCTGGAGATGAGTTCACTGTGGGAGGATCTTGAGGCTGAGCTAGTGGTGGGAGATATGTGG
>NC_031989.1:50812848-50832084 GCF_001879085.1 Nicotiana attenuata
TGCCTTGGTTATTTAATTGTATTATTCATTACTTAATATTGTTAAATTGACATATGAATTATTAATAAATAACCAATTTAGTATAATCACTACTAAACGATCCCAACAGGTGGGGTCTGGGGAGGGTAGTTTGTACGCAGACCTTACCCCTACCTAATGCAGGTAGAGAGGTTGTTTCCAGTAGACCCTCGGCTTAGGAAGGGCAAGAAGAAGAAGAGGAAAGCAAGGAAGGAAGAAAGATGGAAGATAAAAGAAAAAGGGAGAGATAAAGGATAAGTGGTACCAAATAATAGCAAAAGGGAGTACAATACCTGAGGCGAACAAAATCACATAAACGTAATAAAAATCTAAGAATATGAAGGGACATGCATGCTACTAANTTAATGGATTCAAATTATGCAAGTACAAGATAATTAATCAGCCCTTCAGAGATCCAACACAACTTATAATCGACAGCACCCATATGTAATTAGTCAAAATGCAACTACCAGTTACATCTCCAATCAATCAATGAACTCAAATCAGAGCAGGCCTATTTCAAATACTTAGCAAGACTCCTAAAGCTATCATGCAAATCACTAAGATCTCAACAAGATTCCTAATCCTTTATTCATGCAGATCCACACCCTAACGAATGAATGCAAAAAAAAAAAAATCGATATCACTTATGGAATACCGGCTTGGATCTGATGCCATTACGTGCATGCTCACTCGACAGACCCTAGAGCTACTCCATGCCATTTCATAACAGAGAACTCTTAGCATAGATTGAAGGAATAGACCCCAAGCAAAGTATAATTACAAATCCCATAATAAATCCCAAGTGTTCATTGCATTAATTCAAGTACCTTAGCTAGAAAAATATGACTTAAGCATTTGAATGAAAAACAGAACCAAAGTAACAAGGAGAAGGAGAATAATCAACAGATATGGAGATCCTCATTTCTTCACGACAAATGAAATGGCCCTTACACTTAGGATCAGGGTATGTACCTGGAAATATAGGGAAAGCAAAAGAAGTGAGGGGTCAATAGAGCCAACAGTAGCAGCACAGGAATCCAGCAACAACAATGAAGCAGTAGAGGATCAACAACCCAGAATCACTTGTGAAAACCCAAATCCCAACTCCAAAACCCTTTTAACCAAATGTCATGACTTACAAATAACCCCTTCTGAAGTTTTAAAAACCAAACACGAGAGATTCGAAAACTGAAACTTAATGTGATGCAAGCAACTTTACCAAAAAAGTTCAGAATTTCAAGTGTTATTTCAAAGTTCACTCACAAATGCCTAGCCGTCTCCAATTTTATGTATTTGTTTAGCATCTAGAATCTGCCTTGAAAGGCAAGGAATGATGCCTTTTATAGGCAAAAAGTAGGGCATCCTCACATTTTTTTTTGCCCTTTAGTCCCTCATTTTGTGACTTGTCTGCCAAGTAACACCTATTTTCAGCTTCTAAGAAGCTTCTTCAGGTGGTTACCAAAAGATTCCCTTCCCCAATTACCTAAACTACCCCTACAACCCCTGGATATTACTTCAGAATTCCAAATGGAATAACTTGACCAAACTACCCAACCCAAAATGAAGAGGTGCATTTTGCAAAAAATGGCCAGAAACAATACTAAAGCCCAAACAATAAATTAAACCCACTAAATTTATAAACCTCTGAAAAACATAATAACCCAAATACTGAAACAGTTTTCACAAATAAAAATCTAGACTAAATTACTGTTTAATTAGCACAAATAAAGGGAACTAAGCTAACAAAATAACTAGTTAACTAATTAAGGAAAGACTCCGAGTTACTCGTGAACAAATAAACTCCGGAACAAATAAAAATGATTCAAGAAGAAGAGACGAAGCCGAAAGATAGAAGTAAAGATAATAAAAGAATAAGGAAGATACCTAAAAGTCTCAGACAATACAAACTGTGATGAATCTTCAACTCCACATATTTTCGGCCGAATCTGATGTTAATCGTGTGCTCTTACAAAGAACACACGAATAAAATCGGATTAGACACGAAATTTCATCCAAAAACTTGACTTGGAATTCCTAGGGTTCATCTCTGATCTAAGATTCGAAGGGTTCAAGGAGTATTCGAGGGACAATATTCGTGGATTCAACATGAGGGAGGTGTGGGGATTTCAGGGTGTTAACTTTGTGAGGATTGGGGAAGGCGCCGCCGGTGGAGGCTTGGGGATTCTGGGGCAGCGGCTTAGGGTTCTTGGGTCTGAGGGGGTGAGTTGAAGAGACGAGAGATGGTGAGGGGGTGTCTGAGGGGGGGGCCTGTTCAGACACTTTTATAGTGTCAACCCAATTAGTTCCCCTCCGTTGATTCCACAGGATCGAACGGCTCAGGGACTAGACCACCAAACGGGGTCGTTTGATTTAGTGGGAGGGGAAGGACCGGGTCAGGGGCAGAACTGTGCTGGGGTTTGGCGGGTATTCAATTGGGCTTTAAGAAAAATTAAAGAACTTGGCCCAAAACATTTCAACTCTTCTTTTCTCTTTTCTTTTCTTTTCAAATTAACTCTTTCTAATTTTTTTTAAAAAATAAAACTAAAAAAATAAACCTAAATTGATTCCTACTCAAATCATCCTAGCAAATTAATCACCACAATTAATAAATTAAAGAAAAACTACTAAAAATCCACATTAGAATTAAAAGATGCAAAATGACTATTTTTTGTGATTTTCCATTTTATAAAATATCTAATTACTAATTAATCCTTAAAAATGCGAAGTTAAATCCTAAAATGAAAATGTACATATTTTTTATATTTTTCACTAATTAAAATAAACATGCACAAACAAATGCAAATAATTAACAGAAAATGCACGAAAATCCACAAAATCACAAATAAAGAATTTTTTTTTTTTGAAATTATGGGAGTAATTCATATAGGGCAAAAATCACGTGCTCACAGCCGCAGCGGTATTGTATTGATATTGAGGCCGAGGGCCTGGTTGGTGCCACGAGATGGCTTGATTATTTGCGCTTGGGCTGTAGGAGCCCCTCCGGAGTCTGTACACACCCCCAGTGAGCGCCGTCGACGTTACATATATGGATGGCTCGGGCTGCACGCTGCAGTGGGTACCGGATTGTACCGTCATATGCATTGCATTGCACTCATGCATTTGTTCCTATTTGTATTATTTGTCATGACATTCCAGCACTCGCATTTCATTGGCTTCCGTGCTATTTCTTGCACTGTTTACCTGATACCCTGGTGTTATTGGTTAATGGAGTGCTGTGCCCGAGGGGCTGAATTATGTGATGTCTTGCACTATCTGTTTCGCATTCATTTGCTTAACTGTTGGAAAAAGATATTTTCGAAAGTGGTTTTTAAACTGAGCCCAGATATTTCTAAAGATTATACGGTTTCACTATTTTCTCAAAGGGTTACACTGTTCTATATAACATTATGGCTTGCTTTACGTGGTTTCTTGCTGCTCAGTTATTATTTACCTTTATTACTCACTGAGTTGGAGTACTCACTTTACTCCCTGCACCTCGCGTGCAGATGCAAGTATTGGTTTACCTGGTAGCGGGTTTGAGCTGGTTGAGGATTTGCTATCGTAGCTGAGCAAGGTGACCGCTAGCGTTCGCGGCACCGGATTTCTTCCTTTGATTCCAGATTGTATTCTATGTATTACATGCTTTGTAGTTGTATCAAAGATCCTTCTAGATGCTCGTGACTTGTGACACCCCGATTTCGGGCTGAGTCGGGATGGGTTCTCTTTTTTTATCACGTTTATTCCGCAATATGATTTCATTATCTATGATTCAGACTTAATCATGCTAAGTAACTGTTAAAAGAGGCGTTGTTGTTCTGTTGGCTGGCCTTGTCTTCACGAGAGGCTCCATCACGACCGGGTTTTTGGGGAATTGGGTCGTGACAAGTTGGTATCAGAGCCTAGGTTACTAGGTCTCACGAGTCATGAGCAGGTTTAGTAGAGTCTCGCGGATCGGTATGGAGACATCTGTATTTATCCTCGAGAGGCTGCAGAACCTTTAGGAGAACTTCACTTTCTTGGAATTCTTATCGTGCGTACTTGATTCAGCTCGAGATATAACCCTTGAAATTTCTTCCACACGTCTGTATGCGCACGCGAGCGCTCAGTATTATATGTTCCTTGATGGTTTGTGATTCCCCGATCAAGGGGCGAGATGTGATCTTCGTGAGTATGTTGGGCCAGTCTGGAGGACTTGAGGCCGGATCTTGCCTATGGCTTGAGCACTGAGATGCTGATCGTGTGAGCAAGTGTTTTGAACTTATATGTTCGGTATTGTCCCTATTAGCCGGAATGGCGGTTTGGTATTCATGTGATGAGTATGTTAGTACTGTGAGATGTAATTATGGGACTTGGTAGTGATGAAGAAGTTTGCTGGATAATAGATGAACTGTTAAGCGATTCGTTTCCTATTGTGATTTGATGTGTAGCCCGAATATGGGCGCGTGAAGGATATTTTCGTGTCTCCTAGTTGGAAAGTAAAGTGCAATACATGTGGCGGTATGAGTTCAGACTCAGGAAGACTAAATGACTGTGTAACGTATATGATGGTGGAAGGTGTGCGGGAATAATAAATTAAGGCGGAGCAGGTGGGTTATCTCCTGCGGAGTGTTCTTAAGTGGTATGATCCTTATGCGTATGTTAGAAGATCTCATGTGTAATTGAAGGGTACGTGTTGAAATTTGAGAATTTGGGTAGCTTAAGAGAGTAGACTCAACTGATGTGGGAATGAATGCGAGGTTTGCAGAGGATTACAGTACTAGATGATCTGTGTTTTCACAAACTAGTGGATGATTTGAGTTTAATCTCACTATGATATTGTGGCATCATTAGAGTAAAAGTATTATGGGTTATTGAGTGTGTCCTGATATATGGCTTCAAGCCAAGTTGGGGAGTTTGCTATTGATTAGCTAATTGTACGGTTATGTGCTATGTTGGTTCCGGTTTGAGGCATGCTGGCGAATCAGTTCTGGTTGCGGAAATTGAGCCGAGGATGGCACGATTGAAGCAAAATTTTGACAAAGGTTATATGGTGCTTCGTAGATGTGCGAGAATCACAGGATGTCTTAAGCTGTTGTTGGTAAAGAATGCTCAGTGCATGGAGCAGGAAGATGTTTGTTTGTATTGGGATGAGGTCATATCCTGCGGTGTCAGAGTGCTATTGAGGCACGGGTGGTTATGTTCGTTTTATCAGGTGAATTGCAGTTTGAATAAGAAGTAAATGACTCTCGAGAATGATTTTAATGTGTTCAAGATTCTACATGTAACAATCAGGTGTCTTAAGGTTGTGTATGTGGTTAGAGACTGTGTTTTCATTGGAAAAGGTCAAGACCTGTGGTATTTTTATGTAATTATGGGATTCTATGTATCAGTAGCTGGAAAGTAAAGGTAACAGATTTAGATTCGCAGGAAGTTCTTCAGAGTAAAGTATTTTGGAATGTGGTGTTTCTGGGAATATTTGAGAGAGGATTCAGTGGCTTATGGGTCTTAGACAGTGTGGTCTTGTGCTTGGGTCTCGTGTAGTGAGCCTGGGTTGAGGAACTGTGGTGCTACAGCAAGAGGGAATATCAAGTTGATGATGAATCAGAAGGGAAATTAGATAGATGGGATAACTTGATAGTAGAACGAATCGGTATGGTAAGGATATGATTAATTTTTCGTATGCGTTCGAGATAATGAGCCCTTACAAGTATTGTGCAGCAAAGCTCTTGAGTTTTGATAGCTTGCTTAGCTTGATTTGGATAGAAGGATTCAGTCCTGGCAGTTTAGCTTGTGCAAATGGAATTGGGAGAGAGTTCTTGTTGAGTTTTACCGTGGTTTGGAGATGTATATATTTTCCATGGGCATGCGAAGCATGGAATATGTAATGATTCTTTTCTTCTAGATGGGATTGATGGGAGTTCTCGACTACTTGAGTGAGTAGATGTCTGTGGCTCGGAAGGGAGATAAAGGTTTTCTTGCTACCCTTGGATGTCGTGGTATACGCGGTATGTTGTGGAGAATTGAGATTTGCGTGTGCGAGGTTTCAGTCCAGTTTTGAAAGGAAGTTCATAAAATTCTTAGGTAACGGGTAGCCTCAGGTAATCAAGGAAATGATACTGCTAATTGGAAGTGATTTGACGAAAGTATATGTCTCGGAAAAAAGGTAATGTGATTAGACTAATGATACTTCGGTAGTGTTGCGGCATTTTCTTGTTAGATCGACGGTTGATATCTGAGTTTGTGTGATGGCACAGGGGAATTTTAGAATATCTTTCGTGGAATGATTGGGTACTTGGGGTGTGATATGTATTCATACTGCGGAATTTGGGATCAGGCATGGTGATTCGTGTGCTATATGGAGTGGAGACTGGAAGTTCGCATGTACATCCTATGTAGTGGTTGTGGTGCGTGTGTATCGACACCGTTTAGCGGCTGTTGGGATTCATAGGCCCGAGTGGATCTTTCTTTTCTTGGTATATTAGATTTTGGATATGATATTGGGGTGTAGACTGGTTGTCTCAGTGTTGGGTTATTCTAGACTATTGTGCTATAGGCTATGCCGGAAAATGCCACAGGTTGCGTGGGGAGGTGCATCGGATTTTGTTCTAGCAGAGTGGTTTGTATTCCAAAGACCAGCGGACGGCTGGGAAGGACTGCTTTTCTTAATTGGGCCTTTGTGACGGATGTCAGTGCAGAGGTTTCTACCATTGATTCAGTTACGGTATTGAGGGACTTTTTCGGATGCGTTTCTTGTGGCCGGGCATGTGGCCGGGCGAGATTGTGGATTTCGGTATTGATTTGGTGCAGGGCACCGTATCGTACGGCTCCGGCAGGAGTTATAGTAGTGGAAGGAGCAGCTTCAGGCTTCTTGGTATTGAGTTCGTTGGCAGGCCGATGTGGCTACGTACGTATTTAGCTTGAGTTAGCTTGGACGACCCCGAGTTGTATTGTTGAGGGGTAGGTTGATTCAATCGTTATTGAACTTGTTAGTGATCTGGGGAGATCTATGAGTTGCTTTTCGATGTTGTGAGACGTTATGATTTGTTGGATATGGGCACATGTGGTGCGGATCTATTGATGATTTATAGAGAAAGTCGAGCGGGAAGAGTGATTGAGTGTTGCTCGGTAAATGGAATATTGGTTATGAACTTTCGGGGTAGATTTAGGTATTCTATTTCTATGATGTGAGATGGGGTCTCAGCCTTGTGTTGTAATGGTACTGATGAGCTTGAGGTACAGCTCTTTCGTTTGAGTTATTTGTCATGATTTGAGTATGTTCAGACCGTTTCTTATTGGTGCGTGTATTATGCAAGTCGTGGCTTAGGCCTGTATTGAGGTGTCATATCACCAAAGTGGTGTGTTGGATTCGAGGTGATCGTTGGAGTCGTTAATGAATACGAACAGATTTGGTTTCAGCTTGTTAGAAGGATAATATCGAGGTTCGGCCCGGAAATTTGTTGTGGTATTAGTCAAAGGGGAGTGGCTTCATGAATGGTTGATCTGAGAAATGGTTACGGTTTATCGCGTGTTTCATTTGTCGTTGGCAGTATATGAAAGTGTTGGAATAAGACTTTAGCTAATAAGAGGTTTTCTACCGGTATTTGGTTATTGTGGGCAACTGCTGTGAATAGAGGCTATCATTTCGAGTGTTTGGATTATGTGGTATATCAGATGGTCTCACCTGAGGTTGCAGGTATGGGTTATTACAGCTGGTTTGGGTTTATTCTGAATATAGACGTGAGGTTCTGATCTTGTGTATGATTTCGGAAAGTGCAATGTGGTTCTACGGTATATGGTCTAGATGGATTGTGAGATTTCAACTATGTTGTATTATCGAACCTATGCGAGATAGGGTGACGTGGGATCACCCCGGGTGTATGCTTGGTAAGGTCATTCAGCTATTGGTTGGCTTCTAGTACAACTCTGGGTACGCTCGAGGACGAGCGTTTGTTTAAGTTGGGGAGGATGTGACGACCCGACCCGTCGTCACGTGAGTTAGCGCCCCGTTTCCCCATTTTCGGTTTCCTTATGTGTTATTATACTAGTCTTGTGTGAATGAGTTGATTTGCATTGATTCTGGATGGAAATGAGACACTTAGTCTCTTCAAGGAAGGTTTGTTTTGGAAAAGTCAACCTGATGTTGACTATTGAGTTAGAGGGCTCGGATGTGATTTTCGGTGATTCGGTTAGCTTCGAGGGATGATTTGTGACTTAGGAGCATGATCGGAATTTATTTTGGAAGTCCGGTGTAGAATTAGGCTTGAATTGGCGAAGTTAGTATTTCGGCGAATTCCGGTTGATGGGTGAGATTTTGATCCGAGGATCGGAATGGAATTCCGAGAGTTGCAGTAGCTTCGTTAGGTGATTTTGGATGTGTGTGCAAAATTTCTGATCATTCGGAGGTGTTTTGGTCGGATTTTTGATCGAATGCGTATTTCGGAAGTTTTTGAAGAACTTAGGCTTGAATTCGATGTAATTTGATGATTTTGGTGTTAGTTGATGTGTTTTAATGATTGGAGCAAGTTCGTATGATGTTTTAGGATGGGTTGGCACTTTTGGTTGAGGTCCCGAGTGCCTCGGGGTGATTTCGGATGGCTATCGGAATGAAATTTGAAGTTTTGAATTGCATGTTTTTCGCAGCAACAGGTATTTCCGCATCTACGGAAAGAAAACCGCAATGCGGTTGCGCAGAAGCGGGGCAGACGTCGCAGGTGCGATAGGGCTAAGGTCGAGCATTTTCCGCAGAAGCGGAAAATTATCCGCATAGGCGGGTCCGCATAAGCGAAAGGTTTACCGCAGAAGTGGTTTTTGGATTTTTATGAGGATCCGCAGAAGAAGAGAGAAGGCCGCAGAAGCAGTCCCGCATAAGCGTAAACGGGACCGCAGAAGCGAAAAATGGCCTGGGCAGAAGGGTTTTAAAATATCATTTTCATCCGCGAGCTTGGGATATTTTTCCACCATTGTTGAGCATCTTGAGAGCTTTTTGGGAGCAATTGAAGAGGGTTTCGACTGGAGTTTATTGGAGGTAAGATTTTTGAGTTAAAAACATGATTATTATGTGAAATTAACCTAGAAATTCATGGAATTAAGCCTAAAAAATTGATGAACTAGGGCTTGGGATTTTGAGATTTAAATTTGGGATTTGAGGGAGCACTTGAGCTCGGATTTTGGTAAATTTGATATGTATAGACTCGTGGCGAGATGATGAATCCATTGATGTGAATTTTCTGATTTTTCGAGAAGTGGGCCCGGGGCTCGAGTTTTGCTAATTTCGAGATTTTCGCTATTTTTCTATTGTTTTCGATTGGGTATTGTCCCGTTGGCATATTGTGATGTATTCGCTCTAATTTTGGATAGATTCAACGCGCGTGGAGGCCGATTTGAGGGGCAAAGGCGTCGCGAGCTAGAGATTCCACCGGTTCGAGGTGAGTAATGATTGTAAATGATAGTCTGAGGGTTTGAAACCCCGAATGTGCACTTCATAGTGCTGTATTGAGGTGACTTGCACGTCGGATATCGAGCGTAGGGTAGAGCACCGTTGAGGATTGTGACTTGATCCGTCCCGATTGATGAAATTACTACTTATTTGACTGAAACTACTTGCTATCATCATAATTTGGGCTGATTTCCATGTTTGGGCTTCGTGCCAACTATGTGAATCCTTCAGGGATTGATATCACTGTTTTCGCATTACTTTGCATATTATTTGATCTCGGTCCAGGGTTTTAATACTGTTTTGCAAACTCAGCCATTTTTTTTAAGATTTGAAAATTTAAACAATATTTTATTGACGTTTTGAGCTGAGAACCATTATTTTGATATTGCCCAAGAGGCTTATGTGCATTTCTGGACTAAGCATGGATCGGGCTGCGCGCCGCAGCAGTGTTATAGTAATTTCTGGATATATGGATGGCTCCGGCTGCGCGCCGCAGCGGTATTGTATTGATATTGAGGCCGAGGGCCTGGTTGGTGCCACGAGATGGCTTGATTATTTGCGCTTGGGCTGTAGGAACCCCTCCGGAGTCTGTACACACCCCATTGAGCGCCGTCAACGTTAAATATATGGATGGCTCGGGCTGCACGCCGCAGTGGGTACCGGAGTGTACCTTCATATGCATTGCATTGCACTCATGCATTTGTTCCTATTTGTATTATTTGTCATGACATTCCAGCACTCGCATTTCATTGGCTTCCATGCTATTTCTTGCACTGTTTACCTGATACCCTGGTGTTATTGGTTAATGGAGTGCTGTGCCCGAGGGGCTGACTTATGTGCTGTCTTGCACTATCTGTTTCGCATTCATTTGCTTAACTGTTGGAAAAAGATATTTTCGAAAGAGGTTTTTAAACTGAGCCCAGATATTTTTAAAGATTATACGGTTTCACTGTTTTCTCAAAGGGTTACACTGTTCTATATAGCATTATGGCTTGCTTTACGTGGTTTCTTGCTGCTAAGTTACTATTTACCTTTATTACTCACTGAGTTGGAGTACTCACTTTACTCCCTGCACCTCGCATACAGATGCAGGTATTGGTTTACCAGGTAGTGGGTTTGAGCTGGTTGAGGATTTGCTATCGCAGCTGAGCAAGGTGACTGCCAGCGTTCGCGGCACCGGATTTCTTCCTTTGATTCCAGATTGTATTCTATGTATTACAGGCTTTGTAGTTGTATCAAAGATCCTTCTAGATGCTCGTGACTTGTGACACCCCGATTTCGGGCTGAGTCGGGATGGGTTCTCTGTTTTTATCACGTTTATTCCGCAATATGATTTCATTATCTATGATTCAAACTTATTCTTGCTAAGTAACTGTTAAAAGAGGTGTTGTTGTTCTGTTGGCTGGCCTTGTCTTCACGAGAGGCGCCTTCACGATCGGGTTTTTGGGGAATTAGGTCGTGACAATGCTAAATTATATAACGAAAAGACAAAAAAATGGCATGACAAGCTCATCCGCCATAAAGATTTTAAAGTTTGAGATCAAGTTTTGTCGTACAATAGCCGACTGAGATTATTTCCAGGAAAGTTTAAGTCATGCTGGACAGGACCGTATACTGTAACAAAAATGACCCCCTATGGTGCCATTGAAGTACAACATGCAGATGGGGAGACAAATTCAAAGTAAATGGTCATCGTTTGAAGCCTTATATCAGCAGATTCTTAGACAAACAGGCTTCAACAATCCTTTTTGCCTAATTTTTAAAATAAGTCGAGCTGGCGACGTCAAACTCAGAACTATTTTCTTCCCCTCTCTTTAATCTTTTAAGTAATTATTAGTAGTAACAAATAATATTTCCTTTGTGGTAAATATATATATAATTAAATTAGTTTTTCTTCTTATAAAAAAAGAAGTTAAAAAATAATAATAATTGCATGTTTGTATTATATTATATATATAGATGTGTATGTAGTATTTATTAATATATTTTGCCATGATGGAAAAAATACTCCCATGATTTAGACAATGAAAGGTTTCTCCTATCATGAAAAAGAACATTTCTTTGCTATAATCTTGTCTTTGTTATATGAGAGAAACCACTCAAAAAAAAAAAAAAAAAAAAAAAAAAAAAAAACTGGAATTAGCTACGAACGTCGTTGCTAATCTGTCGCTAAAACGCTCGTAGCTAACAAAATTTCTTGATAATCCGTTGCTAAGCTATCGCTAAATGAGATTAGCGATGGATTTTTCTATTTAGCTACAGAATTTGTCCGTCACTAAAACCTGATTTTTTAGTAGTGAACTTTGAGAAGCCAAAAAAAAGGAAATGAGGCTAGAATCGGAAAAAATCAGGGAAGCTCCTTTATCTCCTTTTACTGTTAATTTATTTTGTCATGAGGACATGACATTATTTATGCTTGGGGGTAGAGAAATATATTTGTTATATGTGTTTTTTTTTTTGAGTTATACATATAAAAAAAAATTTAAAAAAAAAACTAAAAAAATAAAATAAAATTTGAGTTGCCTTATTCCTAAGGCAACTTACTTCATGTACTTCCATGGATTTCTTGTTCGGTTCTTTGCCATGGTCGTAATATTTTGAACCGAACATTTTTTTAGGACTTTTAGTTGTTTTAACTTATTTTGGTAAAGAAGTTGGCTAAACTTGATTTGACTTGAAAAGTATGACACTTAAAAAAGACGAATTTGATTAAGTACACGGGTTTTATGATCACTTTTCCAAGCTCATACTTATTGGTGATTGAAATCATAGTTTTCGTTAGCCCAAGTGTATTGTGTTGTTAGCTTATATTGTCTCGTTCTCCTGCTTATCTAGAAATCTAGAACTTGCCCTGAATGTGGATTGAGGCGAAATTCTAGGTAGATCTTTGAGTTAAGAAATGAACGTAGGCCTTTTTTGTTGAGCCATAACCTAAATTGACCTACCTTAATGATTTTTATCCCTAGTTAGCCCAGTTGAGCCTACATAAATTATCTCATATTTTGTTGATCACCAAGCTTTAACCCTTAGCCTGTTTGTTGTTATGACTTGTTCTTTGTTCACCCAATTCCCTTTTGGGCACTTTAAGAGTTGATCTGAATGTAAAAATCTAGGCGTGAAAAAAAGACAATTGTGGAAGGGAGAGGATAGCAACAAAGAAATATCGGCATCTCCGTAAAAAAAAATATGAAAGGGATGAAACAAAATAGAGGTTATTGTTTAAATCATAGCAAAGACAATTTGTGCTGAAGTGATAAAATAAAGTGTAGTGCCCATAGGAAATTTAAGTCACTATTATCCATATGTATCATATCTACCCCTAAACCTACATTACAACCTTGCAAAAGTCCTACATGATCTCGACTCAAAGACTCCTACATTAGTGGAGAACCACATGATAGTCAAGCATATGGCAATTTCCAGTAGCTTGAGGTACTTCTTTGTTGAGAGTGAGTGAATTTTTTATCTATGCCCTTCTTTGTTCTACATCTATATATTGTGTGATATATGGGCATCTCTCTTCATTTGGTGAGACACACTAGGGATTAGGAAATATTATGATTTCAGTTCTCAATAGGTGAATATGAGTACGGTTAAAAGTTGTATGAACTTGTGAATTGGTCTTAGTTACTTTTTCTTTGTCGAAAGGTCTCATAATTTTGGTTAAATTATTTAACTGATATGTTTAGTTATTTTATTTGCTCGAGGACGAGCAAATATTCAAGTGTGGGAGAATTTGATAAGTGCATTTTACTTGATTTTTAACATATAATTTCTTTGAAAAACACAAAAAAAAAACTATCATATTTCTTCCATACTTTGTCTAAATTATGCAAGAAAGGTTAAAGAAGTATTGGTCTGGTAACGAGAAGATTAAAGAGGAAAAATTAGAAAAACGGACAAGCTAAAGCAGAGTAAAATATGGTACTAAAGAAAGACGTGATCTGCCATGACAGAGGACAACCGACTCACAACCGGCTACAACAAACTATAACCGACTCACAACCGGCTACAATAAACTATAACCGATCCATAACCAAAGAAGCTCATAACCAAGCATAACAAGGCCACAACAAGCCATGACAAGTTCATATCCAGAAGATAATTGAAAACCTTGTCATGGCTTGCCTATAAAGATGCATCGTTCGTGAAGGAGCAGAAGGAAGAAAAATGGGAGAAGTGAAATATTGAGCAGAAAGCTTTTCCTTTCTCTTTGTTCTTTAGTTTTATTTCTTTTTCATCTTTTAGCCATTACTCTGGCTTCATCTTTAGTTCCGAATAAATTATAGTATTGAAAATTACTCTAGCTCATGTTTTTAATTAAATAGGGGGAATTATTCTCTTGAATATTTCTTTCTATTTTCTTATTTAACGGCAAGAATATTTCCGTTGTCGGTATTAACTCCATTATGGAGTAACTTTTCTTGTGTTGGGAAAATGACGGATCTTAATATTTTATATAGTAGTAGATATTATTCTTCAATTTCACATACTTGAGCTGAAGCTTTTTATTTTAATTTTATCTGCTTTATAGATGGATGTATTTAATTTGTTAACATCTATCTATTTAGTACTACATATTAACTTTTTACTAATTCTGTAATTGAAAGAGGCAGAAAAGGTAATAGTTAATTTTGGTATTGATAGATGTTAACCTATATTTAGTGACATCTAGCTCTTATATGTTAAAATTGATTCTACACTTATCTGTAATCGAAAGAGGCGAATATTATAGTAATCAGTTATAACAAGTAGGGTAACCGAAAGGGACTTACTAAAAAAAGAGCATGTTTTAGTTCAAGTATATATTTCTGGTTCTTTAATATTACCATTTGACAATTAATTTGTATAACCGAGAGGAGTACACTTAATTGTTCAACTATAGTAATAATATATAAATATAATCGCGAGAGGCATTTATACATTTATGAGAAATAGAAGTTGAAGAATAAATGTATTTACTATATAATAAAAAATATTAAGTGAAGTCAGTATCCCAACACCTTTTTATTATATCTGTGAAAAACAAAAATATTTTCTATGCGCCATTCGTGCATTTTTAGTTAATTAATTTAAAACTCAACTCTTTCTGATTTTCTCAAATAGTAACTAAAACAAGAAACATTTGTAGAATTGATAAACCAATCTTTGTGGGTTCGACATCTTTCTATACTATTATTTGACAGAGTACGAGTTAAAATTTTATATACGCTAGACGCTCGTAAAATTTTTAATATGCAAAATACTTTTAAAGTAGCATATATATGCATATATAAGTATGTCCAAGCATTTTATTATTTTTTCCATAATTTTTAAGGTTTTTAAAACTGATTTATTTTCCTTTTTTATCCATAAAATCCCAATAATAATGTCCAAAATTATTATTTTTGATGATTTATTTATTGGATTCTTATATTCATGCCAAAATATGGGAAAGGTAGTTTTTACATATTTTTACAATTTCATTTAGTATTTTTTAAGTTAATTGTGCATAATTGCAATATTAGCCATTTCTAGGTTTAAATTTGTCTCATGTTTATAAAATGGGATCCTATAAATTTAAATTATCTATTATATATTATAAATCATTTTAGTGCTTTTAATTTGTTGTCAGAAATTAAATTATTATTTTTTATAAATTAAACAGGGAAAATGGCTATTTAAAATCTAGCCCAATTACATTTCAATTTTAGCCTAATTGTAAACCCAAATTAAACCCAATTTCCCCGGCCCAATCCCAATTAAACCCCGACCCAATTTCAAATTTGTAACGACCCGACCGGTCGTTTTGAGCTTTTGCACTTTGATCGCCAGTTCTCAGGCATGACTTACCCCATGTTATGTATTATGACGAATGTAGATCGTTGGTTTTGTTATTTGGAAGTGATTTGACGAGAGTATAGGTTTCAGAAAAAAAGGTAATGTGATTAAGTTGATAGCACTTCGGTAGTATTGCGGCACCTTCTTTTAGATCGACTGGTGATATTCAGGTTTGTTTGGGGGCACAGGGAAATTTGAGAGTATCTAACGTGGAATGATTGGGTATTAGAGGTGTGGCATATATTCGGACGGCGAAATTGGGATAGGATATGGTGATTCATGTGCCGTATGGACGTGGAGACGGAAGTTCTCATATTCAGGCTATGTTGTGATTGTAGATCGTGTGTATCAGCACTGTTTAGTGACTACCGAGATTTGGAGGCCCGAGTGGATCTTTCTTTGCTTGGTATGTTAGGTTTGGGATATGATATTGGGGTGTAGACTGGTTGTTTCCGTGTTGTGTTATTCTGGACTACTGCGATAAGATGGCGCGGATGGCTATGTCGGGAAATGCCACGGATTGAGTGGCGATGTTTGCCGGATTATGTCTTATTGGGGATTTTTATATTTCGAAGACCTAGCGGACGGCTGGAAGGACTGCTTTTCTTATTTGGGGTCTTGTGAGTGAGTGTTCATCTTGAGTCAGCTTTGGTTGGCTCCGAATGGCATCGTTGAGGGAGGTATTGATTCGACCGTTGTTGAGCTTATCAGTGATCTGGGGAGATCTGTGAGTTACCTTTCTGTGTTGCGAGATGCTAGGATTTGATGGTTATCGGCACATATGGTGCGGTTCAATTGGGGTCTCTTAGTGGAATTCGAGCGGGAAGAGTAATTGAGCGATGCTTAGTGAACGGCGTATCGGTTGTGTCCTATCGGGTGGTGTGGCATATGTTATTTGTTGCACCGTGGGTGTAATGATTTGCTTTGGCTCCAGACATCAACTAGGCATGGTTGTGGATTTCGAGCATAGTGACTTGAGGTGTTTCATGTGGAGCAGTATTTGGATAGGATCGCGCGTTGCAGCAAAGCTGTGTGGAAATATGACCTTGCGGGTCAAATTTGTGTGTTCTATTTCTATGATGTGAGACGGGTTCTCAGCCGTGTGATGTGATGATATTGGTGAGCTTGAGGTACAGCTCTTTCGTCTGGGGGTCATTTTCATGATTTGAGGATATTCAGACCGTTTCTTATTAGTGCGTGAATTATGTAAGTTGTGGCTTAGGCCTGTATTGATGTGTCATGTCACCACAGAGGTGTGCTGGATTCGAGGTGATCGTGGGGTAATTAATGAATACGAACGGGTTTGATTTCAGCTTGTTGGAAGGATAATATCGAGGTTCGGCTCGGAAATGTGCGGTGGTATTAGCCAAATAGGAAGTGACTTCATGAATGGTTGACCTAAGAGATGGTTACGGTTTATTGCATGTTTCATTTATCATTAGCAGTATATTGAAGTGTTGGAATGGAATGACCTTGGTTGATAAGAGGTTTTCTATCGGTATTCGGGTGTTGTGTGCAGCTGCTGTGAATAGGAGTTATCGTTTCGAGTGTTTGAGATGTGTGGTATATCATATAATTGCACCTGAGGTTGCAGGTATGGGTTATTACAGCCGGTTCGGGCTTATTCTGAATAGAGATGTGAGGTTCTGGTCTTGTGTATGATTTCGGAAAGTGAAATGTGGTTCCAAGGCTTATGGGCTAGACTGGATTGTGTAATTTTAGTTAAAATGTGTATCGGATCTATACGAGATAGGGTGATGTGGGATCACCCCGGGGTTTACGCTTGGTAAGGTTATTCAGCTATTGGTTGGCTTCTAGGACAACTCTGGGTACGTTCGAGGATGAACGTGTGTTTAAGTGGGGGAGGATGTAACGACCCGACCGGACGTTTTGAGCTTTTGCACTTTGATCGTCAGTTCTCAGGCATGACTTGCCCCGTGTTATGTATTATGACGAATGTTGATCATTGGTTTTGGTTTTCAGGAAAACTTGGGATGAATTTGAAAGAATAGTTTCAGTTGAAAGCTTTGAATTTGAAAGGTTTGACCGAGAGTTGACTTATTTGTATATGAGCTCGGATCGGAGTTTTTATGATTTGGTTAGCTTCGTTAGATTGTTTGTGACTTAGGAGCGTGATCGAAAGTGATTTTGGAGGTCCGGTGTAGAATTAGGCTTGAATTGGCAAAGTTACTATTTTGGCGAATTCCGATTGATAGGTGAGATTTTTATCCGAGGGTCGGAATGGAATTTCGAGAGTTGTTGTAGCTTCGTTAGGTGATTTGGGATGTGTGCGCAAAATTTCAGGTCATTCGGAGGTGTTCTGGTCGGGTTTTTGATCGAATGCGTATTTCGGAAGTTTTAGAAGAACTTAGGCTTGAATCCAGTGTAATTTGATGGTTTTGGTGCTGTTTGTGGTGTTTTGATGATTGGAGCAAGTTTGAATCATGTTTTAGGATGGGTTGGCACTTTTGGTTGAGGTCCCGGGGGCCTCGGGGTGATTTCGGATGGTCATCGGGAAGAATTTGGACTTGTAGCACTGCTGATAGTTGCTGGAATCTGGTATTTCCGCATCTATGGAAAAGGGGCCGCAGATGCGGTTCCGCAGATGCGAAGATAGGAACGCAGGTGCGGATTTTGGGCCATTGGTGGACTTCCGCAGAAGCGGATTGTGGTCCGCATATGCGGCGTCCGCAGAAGCGGATATAGACCGCAGAAGCGGTCCAGGCGGTTGAGTGAAGCACCGCAGAAGCGGAATAATTTCCGTAGAAGCTTAAACCGCAAATGCGGTAATCGGATCGCAGAAGCGAAAATGAGGTCTGGGCAGAAGGGTTTTAAAAATAATATTTCATCCGCGAGCTAAGGTATTTTTCCACCATTTTTGAGCAACCTCGAGAGCTTTTGGACGGAAATTGAAGGGGATTTTGACTGGGTGTGATTGGAGGTGAGTTCTATGACCTAAATTCATGATTTAATGGAAGAATTAACCTAGAAATTTATGGAAATTAATCAAAAAGGGAGAAAAGCTAGGGCTTGGTTTTTGGTATTTTAAAGTGGGTTTTGATTGGGCATTTGGGCTCGGATTTGGGAGTTCTTGGTTTGTATAGACTCGTGGCGAGATAAAGAATCCAATGATGTTAAACTTTCTGATTTTCGAGAACTGGGCCCGGGGCTCGTGTTTTGCAAATTTCGTGAATCTCGATATTTTTTGAGTCTTTTCGATTGGGTTATGTTCCCTTAGCCTATTGTAACGTATTCGTTGTGGTTTTGATCAGATTCGACGTGCGAGGAGGTCGATTTGCGAGGCAAGGGCATAACAAGCTAGGATTTTAGCTGGCTTGAGGTGAGTAATGATTGTAAATGATATCCTAAGGGTTTGAAACCCCGGATTTGCACAACGTAGTGCTATATCGAGGTGAAACACGCGCTTAATGGCGAGCGCGGGGTTGTTTACTACTGGGGATCGTGACTTAGTCCGTCCCGTTTGATATTTACCGCGTATTTGACTGAGCTGTTCTGTTTATCATCATGATTTGGGCTTATTGCCATATTTTGGGCTTAATGCCGACTACTTGAATCCTTCGAGGATTGTTATCACTGTTTCCTCACTGTTTTGATATAATACTTGAACTCAGTCCCAAGANTGATTTCTTACTGCTCAGTTGTTATTTACCTTTATTACTCACTGAGTTGGAGTACTCACTTTACTCCCTGCACCTCGTGTGCAGATGCAGGTATCTATTCACCCGATAGCGGGTTTTAGCCGATCAGAGGCAGAGTTACATGAGTTAAGGAGGTGACTGCCAGCGTTCGCAGCACCATCTTTCTCTCTTTTGTTCATTATTCCGGTTTTGTATATTTTAGGCCTTATAGTGGATTTACATTCTGATAGATGCTCGTGACTTGTGACACCCCGATTAGGGCTGTGTTGGGTTGTATTTCCGCTAATTAATACTATTAAGTCATATTTAAGCTGTTTATTT
>NC_031989.1:50832939-50885441 GCF_001879085.1 Nicotiana attenuata
TTTTGCAGTATCGGAGTGCCAATGAGGCACAGGTGGTTCTGTTCGTTAGGTCAGGTAATTTGCAGTTTGAATAAGAGTGAATGACTTTCGAGAATGGTTTTAATGTGTTCAAGATTCTGCAGGAAACAATCGGGTATTTTAAAGTTGCATGCGTGGTTAGAAACTGTGTTTTCATTGGAAGAGGTTCAGATTTGTGGTATTTCTATGTTAATTATGGGGTTCTTTGTATCAGTATCGGAAAGTAAAGGTAACGGATTCGGATTCGCAGGAGGTTCTTCAGATTAAAGTATTCGGGAGCGTGATGTTTCTGGTAATATTTGAGAGAGTATTCAGCGGCTTATGGGTCCTAGACAGTGTGGTCTTGTGCTTGGGTCTCGTGTAGTGAGCCTGGGATTGAGAGATTGTGGTACTACAGCAAGAGGGAGCATCAAGTTGAAAATGAATCAGAAGGAAATTCAGTTAGATGGAGTAGTTTGATAGTAGACCAAATCGGTATGGTAAGGATATGATCAATTCTTTGTATGTGTTCGAGGTAATGGGTTCTTATAGGTATTTTGCAACAATGCTCATGGGCTTTGATGGCTTGCTTAGCTTGGTCTAGTTAGAAGGATTCAGTCCTGGCAGTTTAATTTGTGCAAACGGAATTGGGAGAGTTCTTATTGATTTCTACCGTGGCTGGAGCGGTGCATTTTCTACGAATATGAGAGGTATGGGATGTGTAATGATTTTTCTTCTAGATGGGATCAATGGAAGTTCTTGGCTAGTTGAGTGCGTAGATGTCTGTGGTTTGGAAGGGAGATAAAAGTTTTCCTGTTATCCTTGGATGGTATGGTATATGCGGTATGTCATGGAGGATCGAGATTTGCGTGTATGAGGTTTCAGTTCAGTTCTGAAAGGAAGTTCATAACACTCTTAGGCAGCGGGTAGCCTCAGATGATTAAGGAAATGGTATTGTTATTTGGAAGTGATTTGACGAGAGTATAGGTTTCAGAAAAAGGGTAATGTGATTAAGTTGATAGCACTTCGGTAGTATTGCGGCACCTTCTTTTAGATCGACTGGTGATATTCAGGTTTGTTTGGGGGCACAGGGAAATTTGAGAGTATCTAACGTGGAATGATTGGGTATTAGAGGTGTGGCATATATTCGGACGGCGAAATTGGGATAGGATATGGTGATTCATGTGCCGTATGGACGTGGAGACGGAAGTTCTCATATTCAGGCTATGTTGTGATTGTAGATCGTGTGTATCAGCACTGTTTAGTGACTACCGAGATTTGGAGGCCCGAGTGGATCTTTCTTTGCTTGGTATGTTAGGTTTTGGATATGATATTGGGGTGTAGACTGGTTGTTTCCGTGTTGTGTTATTCTGGACTACTGCGATAAGATGGCGCGGATGGCTATGTCGGGAAATGCCACGGATTGAGTGGCGATGTTCGCCGGATTATGTCTTATTGGGGATTTTTATATTTCGAAGACCTAGCGGACGGCTGGGAAGGACTGCTTTTCTTATTTGGGGTCTTGTGAGTGAGTGTTCTATCTTGAGTCGGCTTGGTTGGCTCCGAATGGCATGGTTGAGGGAGGTATTGATTCGACCGTTGTTGAGCTTATCAGTGATCTGGGGAGATCTGTGAGTTACCTTTCTGTGTTGCGAGATGCTAGGATTTGATGGTTATCGGCACATATGGTGCGGTTCAATTGGGGTCTCTTAGTGGAATTCGAGCGGGAAGAGTAATTGAGCGATGCTTAGTGAACGGCGTATCGGTTGTGTCCTATCGGGTGGTGTGGCATATGTTATTTGTTGCACCGTGGGTGTAATGATTTGCTTTGGCTCCAGACATCAACTAGGCATGGTTGTGGATTTCGAGCATAGTGACTTGAGGTGTTTCATGTGGAGCAGTATTTGGATAGGATCGCGCGTTGCATCAAAGCTGTGTGGAAATATGACCTTGCGGGTCAAATTTGTGTGTTCTATTTCTATGATGTGAGACAGGTTCTCAGTCGTGTGATGTGATGATATTGGTGAGCTTTAGGTACAGCTCTTTCGTCTGGGGGTCATTTTCATGATTTGAGGATATTCAGACCGTTTCTTATTGGTGCACGAATTATGTAAGTCGTGGCTTAGGCCTGTATTGATGTGTCATGTCACCAGAGAGGTGTGTTGGATTCAAGGTGATCGTGGGGTAATTAATGAATACGAACGGGTTTGATTTCAGCTTGTTGGAAGGATAATATCGAGGTTCGGCTTGGAAATCTGCGGTGGTATTAGCCAAATAGGAAGTGACTTCATGAATGGTTGACCTAAGAGATGGTTACGGTTTATTGCATGTTTCATTTATCATTAGCAGTATATTGAAGTGTTGGAATGGAATGACCTTGGTTGATAAGAGGTTTTCTATCGGTATTCGGGTGTTGTGTGCAGCTGCTGTGAATAGGAGTTATCGTTTCGAGTGTTTGAGATGTGTGGTATATCATATAATTGCACCTGAGGTTGCAGGTATGGGTTATTACAGCCGGTTCGGGCTTATTCTGAATAGAGATGTGAGGTTCTGGTCTTGTGTATGATTTCGGAAAGTGAAATGTGGTTCCAAGGCTTATGGGCTAGACTGGATTGTGTAATTTTAGTTAAAATGTGTATCGGATCTATACGAGACAGGGTGACGTGGGATCACCCCCGGGTTTACGCTTGGTAAGGTTATCCAGCTATTGGTTGGCTTCTAGGACAACTTTGGGTACGTTCGAGGATGAACGTGTGTTTAAGTGGGGGAGGATGTAACGACCGGTCGTTTTGAGCTTTTGCACTTTGATCGCCAGTTCTCAGGCATGACTTGCCCCGTGTTATGTATTATGACGAATGTAGATCGTTGGTTTTGGTTTCCAGGAAAATTTGGGATGAATTTGAAAGAACAGTTTTAGTTGAAAGCTTTGACCGAGAGTTGACTTATTTGTATATGAGCTCGGATCAGAGTTTTTATGATTTGGTTATATTCGTTAGATGATTTGTGACTTAGGAGCGTGATCGGAAGTGATTTTGGAGGTCCGGTGTAGAATTAGGCTTGAATTGGAAAAGTTACTATTTTGGTGAATTCCGGTTGATAGGTGAGATTTTGATCCGAGGGTCGGAATGGAATTCCGAGAGTTGCTGTAGCTTCGTTAGGTGATTTGGGATGTGTGCGCAAAATTTCAGGTCATTCGGAGGTGTTCTGGTTGGGTTTTTGATCGAATGCGTATTTCGGAAGTTTTAGAAGAACTTAGGCTTGAATCAAGTGTAATTTGATGGTTTTGGTGTTGTTTGTGGTGTTTTGATGATTGGAGCAAGTTTGAATGATGTTTTAGGATGGGTTGGCACATTTGGTTGAGGTCCCGGGGGCCTCGGGGTGATTTCGGATGGTCATCGGGATGAATTTGGACTTGTAGCACTGCTGATAGTTGCCGGTATCTGGTATTTCTGCATCTGCGGAAAAGGGGCCGCAGATGCGGTTCCGCAGATGCGAAGATAGGAATGCAGGTGCGGATTTTGGGCCATTGGTGGACTTTCGCAGAAGCGGATTGTGGTCCGCATATGCGGCGTCCGCAGAAGCGGATATAGACCGTAGAAGCGGTCCAGGCGGTTGAGTGAAGCACCGCAGAAGCGGAATAATTTCCGCAGAAGCGTAAACCGCAAATGCGGTAATCGGATCGCAGAAGGGAAAATGAGGTATGGGCAGAAGGGTTTTAAAAATAATATTTCATCCACGAGCTAAGGTATTTTTCCACCATTTTTGAGCAACCTTGAAAGCTTTTGGACGGAAATTGAAGGGGATTTCGACTGGGTGTGATTGGAGGTGAGTTCTATGACCTAAATACATGATTTAATGGAAGAATTAACCTAGAAATTTATGGAAATTAATCAAAAAGGGAGAAAAGCTAGGACTTGGTTTTTGGTATTTTAAAGTGGGTTTTGAATGGGCATTTGGGCTCGGATTTGGGAGTTCTTGGTATGTATAGACTCGTGGCGAGATAAGGAATCCGATAATGTTAAACTTTCTGATTTTCGAGAATTGGGCCCGGGGCTCGGGTTTTGCAAATTTCGTGAATCTCGATATTTTTCGAGTCTTTTCGATTGGGTTATGTTCCCTTAGCCTATTGTAACGTATTCGTTGTGGTTTTGATCAGATTCGACGCGCGAGGAGGTCGATTTGCGAGGCAAGGGCATAGCAAGCTAGGGTTTTGGCTGGCTTGAGGTGAGTAATGATTGTAAATGATATCCTAAATGTTTGAAACCCCGGATTTGCACAACGTAGTGCTATATCGAGGTGAAACACGCGCTTAATGGCGAACGCGGGGTTGTTTACTACTGGGGATCGTGACTTGGTCCGTCCCGTTTGATATTTACCGCGTATTTGACTGAGCTGTTCTGTTTATCATCATGATTTGGGCTTATTGCCATATTTTGGGCTTAATGCCGACTACTTGAATCCTTCGAGGATTGTTATCACTGTTTCCTCACTGTTTTGATATAATACTTGAACTCAGTCCCAATGATTATACTGTTTTACAAACTCAGCCGCTTTAACTGAATTTCGAGACTTTAATGATATTTCCACTGTTGTTTGGGCTGAGCACTATTATTTTAATGATGCCCGAGGGGCTTATGATGTTTCCTGGACTGAGAAGGCTTTCAGGCCTTAAGTGTGATGTGAGGAGGCTTTCAGGCCTCGAGTGTTATGTGAGAAGGCTTTCAGGCCTTGAGTGTGGTGTGAGGAGGCTTTCAGGCCTCGAGTGTGATGTGAGGAGGCTTTCAGGCCTTATGTGTGATGTGAGAAGGCTTTCAGGCCTTATGTTGATATAACGCTTGGGCTGTAAGGGGCCCCTCCGGAGTCTGCACACCCACAGTGAGCGCGGGTACCCATATGATTTGAGAGTGAGCCCGAGGGGCTGATGCTATGCTGAGTGACCGATACTGAGCCCTAGGGGCTGATACTGTTCTGAGCGATTGATATTGAGCCCGAGGGGCTGGTATTGTTTTGAGATATTGCCCGAGGGGCGAACTTTTATGTGCTCATCTTCAAAAGAGATTTAAGCTGAGCCAAGATATTTCCAAAGATTTCACAGTTTCACTGTTTTCTCAAAGGATTGTACCCTGCTTCTATACAGCATGATGGTTTGCTTTACGTGATTTCTTACTGCTCAGTTGTTATTTACCTTTATTACTCACTGAGTTGGAGTACTCACTTTACTCCCTGCACCTCGTGTGCAGATGCAGGTATCTATTCACCCGATAGCAGGTTTTAGCCGATCAGAGGCAGAGTTACATGAGTTAAGGAGGTGACTGACAGCGTTCACAGCACCATCTTTCTCTCTTTTGTTCATTATTCCGGTTTTGTATATTTTAGGCCTTGTAGTGGATTTACATTCTGATAGATGCTCGTGACTTGTGACATCCCGATTAGGGCTGTGTTGGGTTGTATTTCCGCTAATTAATATAATTAAGTCATATTTTAGCTGTTTATTTTTGTTTAACTACTTTTGAAAAGACGAGTTGGGTTAGTTGGCTAGCCTCGTCCTCACGAGAGGCGCTATCACGGCCAGTGCGGGGTTTGAGTCGTGACAAAATTGACCGATCCAAACCCGGACCCCTACCTATCCTCTTTAATCCAGGCCGTTAATCATTCAGATCAACGGCCAGCATTCACCCTTTCCATTTTTAACCCTGAACGACCCCTAAACCTACTTCATTTTTTACCGCCCGCCGCCTCTGAATCCCTTTCCCTCTCAATTCTCTCTGCAACCCCTCATGAACCCTAGCCGCCGCCATCTAATCCAACCCTAATACCTACCTAATCCATGGCCTCTCGTGGCCATTTGAGATGTGTATCGACCTCCTATGGCTCCTGGGCGTTTGTTTCTGTGGTTTCATGCCCAGACCTCGAAGGAATCTGATCCAGTCCTTGCTCGACTTCTGTTCATGGCCTTTCTCCGGCCATCCATGACCTTTCTCCGGCCATTCATGGTCTTTCAAGGCAGATCCTTGACTTTTTCTGGTTAGATCGTTAACTTTCAAAGTCTTTCTCACTTTTTTGGGTTCTCTGAAACCCTAATCTCTAAGACCTTTCAATTTCTTTCAGATCTATCTTAGATCTGTGCTTACTATGAACTTTTTTAAGTGTTTCTCGAGGGTTCTTTGACTTTTCTTTCAAAATGACTCTTCATTTTTCAACGATTAGGGTTTCTCTTAACTTTTTAAAGACCTCTTCTCTGATTTTTAGTGTTGTTTCATGATTTTACTATGTTCAAACAACTTGTTTATGCTTTCCTTCTATTTGATTCAGCATGTCAAAAACCCTAGTTCCCTTTTTGGTCTTATCCGAGTTCTGAAATTGTTTGTTTAAATGTGTACTTGTTCGATTAAGTTCTTTGTTTCTGACTTTCTTCTCCTTGTTTAACTTATCTGATTTGAGCTCTTATCATCTCTTAAATTTGCTACTGTTGAAGCCCTAATTTCTTAAAAAGTTTTGCCTCACTTGTTACTGTGAGACCTTTACTTGTTTCTGACTCTCTTTACATGTTGCTAAGTTCTTCTTCATTGTTGATTCTATGTGACTACTTGACCTACTTGACTACTGTGCTTCGAATAATTTCTTACTACTGAACCCTAGCTTACCCTTACTGCTACTGTATGTTTGTGTTGCTTCTTTTTGTCAACTCGTTTAACTCTGCATGCTTGTTCATTCCTTGCTATTTATATGGTGAAGTGCAGAGTCATGTTCCTTTCTTGATTGATCTTGATTTCCTCAATCTTCCTACTAATTGCAAAAGCGGTTTTCTTAGGAGCCCTAATTTTTACTCATCTATTTAAAATTAATTGATTCCTTTCCTTTACTGTGATGTTTTACCTTGCTGAATCCTTTCCCAAAACAAGCATATTTTGTACTTAGACTTGATTATTTACTTCATGCTTTTACTGCCCCTTTATATGGCAAGAATCAATCTGTCCCAAACTGATTTTTCTTTCCTTAATTAAAACCTGTTAGTATCCGTTAAGCTGTGATTCCTTAATTAAAGGGAATCACTCGTGTTAATTGATTCTGATTGTGATTACTTCCATGTTTGTGTTAATACTTTACTTATTACCTTATTCTTCACTCGTTTTCAAAACTATAAATACCCTACCCTCTCTTCTTTTAAACACACGAACAAAACTTGAGTTCAGAACACACACTTACACTCAAAACTCTCTCTTTCTTTATTGTTACTTGTGCTATTGCTTTGTCTAGCCGGCTGAAAGCCAGGGCTAGACTGTGGAATCTTGGTTACTTTTCCTTACCGCACTTTGCTTCTCCACCGGTATGTCCTAGTTAATATTTTAAGTCTCAACAACAACATGTTTCTTTAAGTTGCTTCAGTTTCTCATTCATGTTTACTTCTGCTCATGTTTCTGCAGTCCAGTCATGTTACTAGCATGCTGAAATATGTTCCCTTCCCCTTTTAAATTAATGCTCCACTATGTGTGCACTCTGTCAGTCATTTGTTATGAACCCCAAACCCCCATATCCCCTATATGTGTTTGTGTTCCTTTGGATGGTTTGTGTCCATGCCAGCATCAGCTATTGCTGTACATGACCAAATCAGACCCCTGCTTGGGTTATACAATGAATCCCATAATCCCTTGCCCCTTTGAATGATTTCTGATTCTATTTCACCACTACAACTGTTTTCAAATCACCCTTTACTACTTATTATTTCCAACTCAGTTTTAATAAATCTCTATTCTGCACTTCTGCTATACTCTTAGAACCTAGGTTTTACCCCTCTTGTGTGAGCCTTGTCTTGGGACCCTAGAGTTCCTCCTGATCTTGGACACATAAGGCTTGGCCCTTCCACACTGCACTCCTTCTATTTGGTTATGTAAACCTGGTTGTGAGCACTGCCCGGGATCCCCTAAGATCCTTAGGGAACTTTGACACATTCCGGTATGAGAAAGGCTTTGAAACATTGGCATTGAAGTGATTAATTATATAACTCAGATAGGAAGTCAAGATCAGGCTTCTTTTGGTTGTAATATCTTATTTCTGCACTTCTTTTGTAATTCAATCGTTTGGACTGTAATAATTTGTAAACAATATCGGGGAGACTAGTGAAAATGGTGGGTAGTTGTACATTGTGGGTAGATTGGGTAGCTAACATGCCTATAGGGTTTATTTGCTTCAATTGTGGTCTGTTAGATAGCATGCCTATAGGATCAGTGCTTTGTTTAAAATAAATTCTGCATGCTTCACTTTCATAACTAGAAACCATACCAATAGGATCAGTGCATTGTTTAAAATAAATGTTGCATGCTTCATAACTAGAAACCATGCCTATAGGATCAGCAATAAATTCTACATGCTTCATTTTCATAATTAGAAACCATGCCTATAGGATCAGCAATAAATTCTGCATGCTTTACTTTCATAATTAGAAATCATGCCCATAGATATAAATGGTTTTAATAATAGATAACATGCCTATAGAGTCCAAAGTCAGCTTTTAACACTTAGATACCATGCCTATAGGATCTAAATGGCTATAATAGAAATCATGCCTATAGAATTTAAAACCAGTTTAGTTGGAGAAGCCATTTAGTTCATTATTCTGAATGGGATTAGTTAATTAATCTTCCGTTTCTTTAATAAGTTTCTCAAACAACTGCCTCGATCTAATTCCATTAGAAAGCATGTTTATAGGATCCAAATCGCCTATTTAAAATTAATCACTGCTTTACAACATCAATTAGATATCATGCTCATAGGATATCATTATTACGCCTAGGCAAGCCTCAGGTAATAGCTTGAATAAAACTGGAACTGCCTTCGTTAATTATCAATTGTTACAACCAACAGGCAGGCCTGATTCGGACTTCTTATCTGAGCTATATAATGAATCTGTTTCTTACTCAAATTCCCTGCTTTAGGACCTTTTAAAATTTAGACTTTAACTGTGTTTGAGTCGTGCTATTTATGTGCATTATTTGTGGAGGTTTATATGAGCCTTCTAATTGCCTACATGTTTCCCCTTTAAATGCAGTCCTACGTGTTTTTTGTATGTCGCCTTAGCCTTTTTACCTTTAAGCCTAAGAGTCAGCCTAAAATCCTCCCTCTTATAAGAATAGTAGTCCTAAAATTCCTCCGGGACTGATAGGAATGGGACGGGTAATAGCACGCAATAGAGGTCGAGACCAATCCGCGCTTTAATACCCTTACGGGGTGGGAAGGGTAGATATAGATATGATGACCGGTGCGCTAATGCCACGTGTAGCCCCTCTTTGAGGAGTGATTACCGGTCATTGCATTGATGTGATCCATATTGCAAATGGACCCCTTTACATTTATCAGCATGCCTAGATTATAACTCTTTTCAAAACCTTGCTTTATTTAATAATTTTCAAACACTTGTGTATTTAAAATCCCCTCTTATTTGAGCCTTATTTGTTAATTGCACAAATTCACAAAGAACTATCTGGCCGGGAACCACACTAGTGGATCCTGAGGGGTGCCTAACACCTTCCCCTTGGGATAATTTCAAGCCCTTACCCTATCTCTGGTTATCAAATGTAGTTGTAGTTGAACCCCATAGGTGCCCTAACGCACCTTAAAATCGTTAGGTGGCGACTCTTCAAAAAAATTGCAAAACCCCTTTCCCAAAAGGAAAGAGTTATCCAAACCAAATGTCATAAACCCGATTTCGCGAGAAAAAGGGGGCGCAATAGCATGGCGACTCTGCTGGGGATTTTTAGGCTCTTACCATTTTCAGATTATTCTTGTGAATTGGTGCCTCTCCTTATGTGCAATTATCTGTTTAATCCCTTTAAGCATTTGATTTCTTCTTTAAAAGCAAAACTGACATATTTTCCTTGTTTTCTTTCCTTTATTGCTTTAAACTATGAAACTGCTGTATTTATCGCTTTCTTAATGTGCAAATACATGTCAACATGATTTTAATTATTGCATAATCGTGCTCAACATCATAGTCCACTCGTGCCAAACAAATCCTATAGCAACGCTTATAATGAGTTGTTGCACTCTTCCTATATCATTACCCCTTAAATTCGAAAAGACATATTTGCGGTAAAACTAGTCGATCAACGGTGCAGTCGACAGTTCCGAGCCTTCCCCCTTGGGTTGTCCGCTCAAGGGTACCAGTCTAAGGCCCCATAGAAACCTTACTCTGTTCAAAATTATGCATGCATCATGGTCAAACCTAGCCGGATCAGTTATGTTGTCCACATATTGATCCTTTAAGATAGCCTTGTCCAAAGTCCATTGGGTTTCCCTAAACCCAAAACGGACGTCGTCACGTTCTTTGCATTTATTTGGAGAACTAGATGCTTCATGCTAATTGTTGATATTAAATAGTCGATTCTGGTGAGGGTAAGGGTCTAACCTTATTTGCCTTGCAGAAATATGTGGCACGAAGTCCCCTGATTCGGCATGGTTACCAACATCCACCCAAGGTTGCTAAGCTGGTGGAAAGATTTACAATACAAGAATCCAACCAGAAGCTGATCGAGGAATGGAAAGGCATGGCTACCAACGCCAACAAAAGGCTGGGATACTTGGAGCGAGGCATAGTGGAACTAGAAAGAAAGTTTCTCAAAAGGGTTGAAGATTTTCAAGAGGCTAAAGGGGATGAAGGTGGATATCTAGCCAGAGCGTTCCTGTTGCTAGGACTTCACGAGTTGGGGAGGCTGTTCGACAGAGCCAAGGATGCCGAATCTAGGGAAGGTTCTTCTGGGACCAAGTAGATAGGAATTTATCTTTTCACTTCAAAATGTAACAAGGCCAATGGCCTTTAGTAACTTTTATTTCCTGTTTACTTAATGTCGATTTGGGATTCGTCTTATATTTATCAATGAAATGAGGCATTTAGCATTCCAATTTCTCCAAATCAAATTGTCGCTAGGTCCACCTCGGGCACAACGAGGTTCCCAAATTAGGACACGCTTTACATTCTTGCACTACGTGTTTAAATATTGAAATATTTTTCATGGTCCTCACTGACTTGGTTACCTTTTTGTTTTATTTTTGTTTTGTTATTCCCCTCCCCAAAGGTTAGTTCGTGCACTCTGGCAACATCATCTTATTCCACGAGATCCAGGGGCCCTCCACCCACTCCTCCTCTTAGTCCTGTTAAGAACAAGAACAAAGGCAAAATGGAAGATTTGAGCATCAGAAAAGAGAATACAACAGCAGAGGCCACTGATGGCCATGGTATTCAGGTTCCCAATGAAAATGTGTCACAACTTGAGCAGAAATTGTTGAAGTTTCAGGAAGAGCTCGATCAGGTTTGGAATCTGGCCAACCTATCCTTCTCCCTCAGCACCCCAGACACCAATTTCCCCAATGTTCAAAATCCCACACCTCCTCAAAAACAACCGTATCATCCCACTGCTCCAACAAAGAACCAATGCAACACTTGCCATACTCCAAACAACATTCCACTACTCATCCCAGAACCACAAAACTCCGCAAATGACCATTTCCACGCACACACACCAGGCCATCACAACAATCCCATCTACGGGGAGACCATGCCACTCTCCACCCAACCTATATCCTGCACACCTGAGACGGAGGAAAATGACCTACTCATCAGAAACTTGGCTGATGAACTTAAGAAACTAACCAGCCGAATTCAGGGCGTCGAAGGGAGTAAAGGGATCGAAGGGTTGAACTATGAAGACCTCTGCATACAACCAGATGTCGAACAACCGGAGGGGTACAATCCTCTTATGTTCGAGATGTTTGATGGTACAGGTGATCCAACGGTCCATCTGAGAACATATTGCGACAAGCTGGTCGGGGTAGGAAAAGATGAAAGGATCCGTATGAAGCTGTTCATGAGGAGTCTGAAAGGAGATCCGCTATCTTGGTACATCAGCCAAGATCCCAAGAAGTGGTCGAGCTGGGTAGGTATGGCATCTGATTTTATGGACAGGTTCAGGTTTAACAAAGAGAACGTGCCAGACGTGTTCTATATCCAGAATCTAAAGAAGAAGCCCACAGAGACATTTTGCGAGTATGCTACTCGCTGGAGGTCTGAAGCTGCTAAGGTCAGAACCGCCTTAAGAGAAGAACAAATGAGCAAGTTCTTTGTCCGGGCTCAAGACCCGCAATACTATGAGCGATTGATGGTGATTGAGAATCATAAGTTTTTCGACATTATCAAACTGGGGGAACGAATTGAAGAAGGTATTAAGAGCGGTATGGTTACAAACTTTCAGGCCTTGCAAGCTACAAATAAGGCCTTACAGTCCGGTGGTGTGTCCAAGAAAAAGAACGTAGGGGCCGTGATGGTTGCGCAAAGGACTAAGTTTCCCCTAAAATACCAAACTTACCCAACACCTCCACTCACATATCAGCCTACCCCAATTACCAAGCACCTTCACCCTCATACCAAATCCCACCACCAACTTATTAGTCACTTCCACCTCCCACATATCAACCTACTTCACCCAGATACTCCAAACCCGCTCATGTCTGCCAAACCTATAATGCTCAACCGTCCCACTATCAGTCGCCTCCTGCACGCCAAAACTTCCCTAGACCTCGACCTAATTTTGATCGCAGACCTCCAAAATAATATACAGTCATCGCCGAACCTATTGACCAGTTGTATGAGATACTCAAAGCCGTTGGTTATGTCAACCTCATCCCTGCTGCAACCCCTGAGAACGCTTCTCAATGGGTTAACCCAAACAAGTCTTGTGCATACCACTCCGGCATGAAAGGACACACCATCGTTGAATGCCGCTCCTTAAAAGACAAGATACAGTCTTCGATTGATAACAAAGTCACTGTGGCAAATGAAGCCACCCCAAACATCCGCAACAACCCTCTGTCGGACCATAAGGGTAGGAGAATCCACATGATAGAAGTAGAGGACGACTGGGATCCCGAGGGATCCATCAGGTTGATCGCACAAGGCGATGACCCGAAAAAACCAGCAGTTACTCTCAATCCGATTATAGTCCAGATCCAACCGTCTGAGGATGCTGAGATAAATATGTCCATACCATTTGAGTTTGAGGCAGCGCCATCCGCAAAGGCACCGGCACCAGTTGAGGTTGAACTCACATCTCCAGCAAGTGCACCCGCACCATTTGAGGTCGCGATCCTACCGCCCAAGGCACATATTCCATTTGAAGTAAGGATAGTCGCGCCTATCCCAGTGGCAATGTTGACCATGACACCATTCCATACAAAAGCCGTACCCTGGGACTATACAGCCGAGGCTAGGAGGAAAGGAAAGGTCAGGTTCGAAGAGACTGTCGCAGCGCAGGGTATGATAAGAACTGGTAGAATCTATACCCCTGAACATCTGGCTGAGTCAAGCAAGCAGGCCTCCAACCGGCTACCCATCATTGAGACGGGACCATACAACCTTTGGAGGAAAATACAGGCCAAGGAGTATTCGGTCATCGACCAGTTAAACAAGATGCCGGCACAAATCTCCATTCTCTCTTTGCTGCCAAATTCTGAGACGCACAAGAATGCCCTGCTAAAGGTGCTGAGTGAAGCGTACGTACCAAGCAACATCACTGGCGGGGAAATGGCTAACATGGTAGGACAAGTGCTGGAGAGCCATAAGATCACCTTTCATGAGGACGAGCTGCCACTTGAGGGGCTGGGACACAACAAAGCACTGCACATCACCGTGCAATGCGAGGACTATTTCATCACCAGAATCCTGATCGATGGGGGTTCCAGCCTTACATATGTCCATTGGTGACGCTCAAGAAGTTGGGTAAAGGACTGCACGAGATAAAAGAATGAGCAATCAATGTGAAAGCTTTTGATGGTTCTCAGAGGTCCACCATCGGTGAGATTAGTCTGTGTCTGCAGATGGGACCAACCTGGTTTGAGGTTGATTTTCAAGTAATAGATGTACCAGCGTCCTACAACTTGCTGCTAGGACGACCTTGGATCCATGCTGCTGGGGCTGTGGCATCAATGCTACATCAGGACGTAAAGTTCGAATGGAATCACCAGGAAATGATCATTCACGGTGGCGGCAGCAATCCTATATACAGTCGCCAGACCATTTCGACGATCGGACGAAGAAGAAAGCTAGGTGGGGAGACTTACCACCACATCGAGCGGGTCAATGCTGTCGACAAAGACAAATGGTGGGATAACAAGATCGAGATTATACTGAATTGGAGTTGGTACGATCCTGGCAAGGGACTCGGCAAGAACCTCCAAGGAATCGCTAAGCCCATAAAACTCAAGAAACACGGCACTACCTTCGGGTTGGGATATGATTACACTTGGGAAGAATTCAACAATTGGTCGCCACCATGGCGCGGTCCTTACTACCCACTGGAGCAACCAAGACCGCGTCTGGAGCGGACTTTCCAATAAGCTGACGTTATTTATGGGTCAGATAAAGAAGAGGCACTGGTAGCGGTGAAGAACTTGTTCCTAGAGGACAATGACATGGACTGTTGTGTTATTCTCAAGGAGGAGGGGGAGGAAGGCCTTTCCATACAGGCTGTGAGCAGAGGGGCACGCCTCAATAACTGGACCATCAGGACAACCAGAGCCCGTCGAGCCTCGGGGTAGCAAGGCTTAAACAAGCATTATCCATTGTTTTTGCTAAATGATTTTCTTTTCGCATATTTCAATTTCTGCAATAAGATCTTCAATGTTCAAAACAATTACTCAATTTATCAAAGCATGTTTGATTTTTCCAATGAATTAATATTTACTTCTATCATTTTCCTCCTTACTTTACCAATACAGCATTAGTATTACTTATCTTGATGAACCAATGACTGTGACATGCAATGAGACAACGCAGCAAACGGACATTGATTCAGAAGAAGATGACATACCTGACGAGAATGTCAAAGAAGTTGAGAACTTTGAGAACAGACCAAAGTCCAACCTGGACGAAACCGAAATTGTTAACCTGGGAGGTGCAGAAAATGTCAAGGAAAAATGAATCAACATTCACTTATCGCCATCAGAGAAGAATGAATTCCACAGCCTACAGGCCTCAAATGAATGGAGCTATGGAAGCCGCCAACAAGAATATCAAGAAGATATTGAGGAAAATAGTGGAGAAGCATAAGCAGTGGCATGAGAAGTTATCGTTTGCTCTATTAGGGTATCGCACCACAGTCTGCACATCAACCGGGGCAACCCCCTATATGCTGGTTTATGGTACAGAGGCCGTCATTCCCGCTGAAGTAGAAATTCCTTCCCTAAGGATCATACAGGAAGCTGAGCTCAATGACGCAGAGTGGGTGAAGAGTCGTTACGAGAAACTAGCTCTTATAGACGGAAAGAGAATGAACGCAGTTTTCCATGGTCAACTCTATCAGAACAGGATGTCCAGAGCCTTCAAAAAAAGAGTCAAGCCAAGACAGTTCACGCCGGGGCAACTGGTGTTAAAGAAAAATTTTCCACATCAGGATGAAGCCAAAGGGAAGTTCTCTCCCAACTGGCAAGGTCCGTACATGGATCACCGGGTTTTGACAGGAGGAGCCATCATACTTGCAGAAATGGACGGAGAAGTCTGGCCAAAGCCGATTAATTCAGATGCAGTCAAACATTACTATGTGTAATCTTTACGCTTTCCTTATATGATGTAAATTGAACTACGCCTGACCTGATTCCCGTTTAAGAGGGGATACGTAGACAACCCTATGGGTTCGGTCACAATTCAATAAATTTTTCATTTTCCCCCGAAATTGGAAACTGGGGCAGAATTTTGAGGAGGAGCCTCAAAATTCCGAAGTAATTTCAGCCGATCGCTGCATGAGCAACAGTCAGAAGTGTCAACCCATCAAACTGGGACAGAATTTTGAGTAGGGCCCTCAAAATTCCATAGCAAGGGAGGTTGCAATGTCTCGAACCACGTCACAGTCGTCGGTTCATCTAAAAACTATTTTAATTATACATTTATGTCATACTTTTACAAAAAATCACGCATGTTTATTATTGAAACTGCTTCGTTCAGCAACGCTACCCCAATGATACAAATGGTATCACCAGATCAAAGCAGAACGAGTCAGGCAAAGCTAGCGGGGATACGAACTAACCTTTCCCCCTCTACAAAACTCACAATTTTTCTTTGGATGCAGGCACAATGATTGCGAAATCATTAAAACATACTGCACGCTCATGGAACAAACGTTGTTCAAAGAATACAACTCTCTTAACCGTTACACTTGCCAACATTTGCTATTAGCGCGCACCCGTAATGTTCCGTACGTCACAATGCTCCCAGTAATCACAACACCGCAATCTGCTATCAGCTAAGAAAACTTTACTGTCATTTGTTATCTTAATTATCTCTTGCATAAGGCTACTATTCTGCCTTCCGAGGTTAAACTCTACCTCTATCTGCATTTGCATTGCATAAGGCTACCATTCTGCCTTCCCACTTACATAAGGCTACCATTCTGCCTTCCAACTTGCATAAGGCTACTATTCTGCCTTCCGAGGTTAAGCTCTACCTCTATCTGCATTTGCATTACATAAGGATACCATTCTGCCTTCAAACTTGCATAAGGCTACTATTCTGCCTTCCGAGGTTAAGCTCTACCTCTATCTGCATTTGCATTGCATAAGGCTACCATTCTGCCTTCCGAGACTAAACGATGTCTCCATCCACATTGCACGGCCGAAAGATCGCCACATTGCACGGCTGAAAGATCACCACATTGCACGGCTGAAAGATCGCCACGTTGCACGGCTGAAAGATCCCCACATGCTATTGCATCCTTCATGGGCTGAAATATCGCCAACTCATCCAAAGGCGTCTTCGTTTGGAGGCACCATCCTCATAGCCCGAGAACATCATTTCATGGCCTGTGAATCTTTTATTATACGCGTCATGGCCCAGGACATCATGGTTTGAGGACGCCATTCTCAACCGTCCAAAGACAGCATTCATGGTCCGATGGGAATTTGCATCATGTTTAAATTTACGCACAATATATGCTTGTATTGCTTATTTGCAGGTAAAGCGGCGAGCAACAGCCATTACGACTAGAGCGGCTCCCCTCCAATGGCCACATCCATATCAAACCTAACCATTCCCGCAAACCGTCCACTCACCCAATCCTAGGTATTGCGTCCGTTCTTGGAAAGTACCATCGGCATACTCCGCCGACGGATCCTAAACTACATATGGCCTGATTCCTGTAAAACCAGGTATATGTAGGCAGCTCAGAAGCCAGGGTGTGGCCTAAACATCTTCAAACCGTTTCGCTCGGTCAAAATTGGCCATCATATCTTTACCCGAAAACTCTTTCATCCTTCCCGGGTAAAGAGGGGCAGCTGTTGACACCCAATTTTTTCCTATATATTTTCAATATGCAAAGTAGTTTCAAAGTAGCATATATATGCATATATAAGTATGTCCAAGCATTTTATTATTTTTCCCATAATTTTTAAGGTTTTTAAAACTGATTTATTTCCCTTTTTTATCCATAAAATCCCAATAATTATGTCCAAAATTATTATTTTTGATGATTCATTTATTGGATTCTAATATTCATGCCAAAATATGGCTAAGGTAGTTTTTACATATTTTTACAATTTCATTTAGTATTTTTTTAAGTTAATTGCGCATAATTGCAATATTAGCCATTTCTAGGTTTAAATTTGTCTCATGTTTATCAAATGGGATCCTATAATTTTAAATTGTTAATTGTATATTATAAATCATTTTAGTGCTTTTAATTTATTTTCAGAAATTAATTTATTATTTTTTATAAATTAAACAGGGAAAATGGCTATTTAAAATCTAGCCCAATTGCATTTCAATTTTAGCCTAATTGTAACCCCAAATTAAACCCAATTTCCCCGGCCCAATCCCAATTAAACCCCGACCCAATTTCCAAATGAACCGACCCAAACCCGGACCCCTACCTACCCTCTTTAATCCAGGCCGTTGATCTGAAAGATCAACGGCCAGCATTCACCCTTTCCATTTTTAACCCTGAACAACCCCTAAACCTACTTCATTTTTCACCGCGTGCCGCCTCTGAATCTCTTTCCCTCTCAATTCTCTCTGCAATCCCTCATGAACCCTAGACGCCGCCATCTAATCCCACCCTAATACCTACCTAATCCATGGACTCTCGTTGCCATTTGAGATGTGTATCGGCCTCCTATGGCTCCTGGGTGTTTGTTTCTGTGGTTTCATGGCCAGACCTCGAAGGAATCTGGTCCAGTCCTTGCTCGACTTCTGTTCATGGCCTTTCTCCGGCCATTCATGGTCTTTCAAGGCAGATCCTTGACTTTTTCTGGTCAGATCGTTAACTTTCAAAGTCTTTTTCTAGGTTCTCTGAAACCCTAATCTCTAAGACCTTTCAATTTCTTTCAGATCTATCTAGATCTGTGCTTACTATGAACTTTTTTAAGTGTTTCTCGAGGGTTCTTTGACTTTTCTTTCAAAATGACTCTTCATTTTTCAACGATTAGGGTTTCTCTTAACTTTTTAAAGACCTCTTCTCTGATTTTTAGTGTTGTTTCATGATTTTACTATGTTCAAAAAACTTGTTTATGCTTTCCTTCTATTTTCAGCATGTCAAAAACCCTAGTTCCCTTTTTGGTCTTATCCGAGTTATGAAATTATTTGTTTAAATGTGTACTTGTTCGATTAAGTTCTTTGTTTCTGACTTTCTTCTCCTTGTTTAATTTATCTGATTTGAGCTCTTATCATCTCTTAAATTCGGCTACTGTTAAAGCCCTAATTTCTTAAAAAGTTTTGCCTCACTTGTTACTGTGAGACCTTTACTTGTTTCTGACTCTCTTTACCTATTGCTATGTTCTTCTTCATTGTTGATTCTATGTGGCTACTTGACCTACTTGACTACTGTGCTTCGAATATTTTCTTACTACTGAACCCTAGCTTACCCTTACTGCTACTGTATGTTTGTGTTGCTTCTTTTTGTCAACTCGTTTAACTCTGCATGCTTGTTCATTCCTTGCTATTTATATGGTGAAGTGCAGAGTCATGTTCCTTTCTTGATTGATCTTGATTTCCTCAATCTTCCGACTAATTACAAAAGGGGTTATCTTACGAGCCCTAATTTTTACTCATCTATTTAAAATTAATTGATTCCTTTCCTTTACTGTGATGTTTTACCTTGCTGAATTCTTTCCCAAAATAAGCATATTTTTTACTTAGACTTGATTATTTACTTCATGCTTTTACTGCCCCTTTATATGGCAAGAATCAATCTGTCCCAAACTGATTTTTATTTCCTTAATTAAAACCTGTTAGTATCCGTTAACCAGTGATTCCTTAATTAAAGGGAATCACTTGTGTTAATTGATTCTGATTGTGATTACTTCCATGTTTGTATTAAGACTTTACTTTTTACCTTATTCTTCACTCGTTTTCAAAACTATAAATACTCTACCCTCTTTTCTTTTAAACACACGAACAAAACTTGAGTTCAGAACACACACTTACACTCAAAACTCTCTCTTTCTTTACTGCTACTTGTGCTATTGCTTTGTCTAGCCGGCTGAAAACCAGGGCTAGACTGTGGAATCTTGCTTACTTTTCCTCACCGCACTTTGCTTCTCTATGGGTTTGTCCTAGTTAATTTTTTAAGTCTCAACAACAACATGTTTCTTTAAGTTGCTTCAGTTTCTCATTCATGCTTACTTCTGCTCATATTTCTGCAGTCCAGTCATGTTACTAGCATGCTGAAATATGTTCCCTTCCCCTTTAAAATTAATGCTCCTCTATGTGTGCACTCTGTCAGTCATTTATTATGAACCCCAAACCCCCATATCCCCTATATGTGTTTCTGTTCCTTTGGATGGTTTGTGTCCATACCACCATCAGCTATTGCTGTGCATGACCAAATCAGACCCCTGCTTGGGTTATACAATGAATCCCATAATCCCTTGCCCCTTTGAATGATTTCTGATTCTGTTTCACCACTACAACTTTTTTCAAATCACCCTTTACTACTTACTATTTCCAACTCAGTTTTAATAAATCTCTATTCTGCACTTGTGATATACTTTTAGAACCTAGGTTCTGCACCTCTTGTGTGAGGCTTGCCTTGGGACCCTGGAGTTCCCTCTGATCTTGGACACATAAGGGTTGGCCCTTCACACTGCAATCCTTCTATTTGGTTATGTAAACCTAGGTATGAGCACTGCCCGGTATCCCCTGAGATCCTTAGGGAACTTTGATATATTCAGGTATGAGAAAGTCTTTGAAACATTGGCATTGAAGTGATTAATTATATAACTCAGATAGGAAGTCAAAATCAGGCTTCTTTTGGTTGTAATTTCTTATTTCTGCACTTCTTTTGTAATTCAATCACTTGGACTGTAATAATTTGTAAATAATATCGGGGAGACTAGTGAAAAGGGTGGGTAGTTGTACATTGTGGGTAGATTGGGTAGCTAACATGCCTATAGGGTTTATTTGCTTCAATTGTGGTCTGTTAGATAGCATGCCTATAGGATCAGTGCTTTGTTTAAAATAAATTCTGCATGCTTCACTTTCATAACTTGAAACCATGCCTATAGGATCAGTGCTTTGTTTAAAATAAATGATGCGTGCTTCATAACTAGAAACCATGCCTATAGGATCAGCAATAAATTTTGCATGCTTTACTTTCATAATTAGAAATCATGTCTATAGGATATAAATGGCTTTAATAATAGATAACATGCCTATAGAGTCCAAAGTCAGCTTTTAACACTTAGATACCATGCCTATAGGATCTAAATGGCTATAATAGAAATCATGCCTATAGAATTTAAAACCAGTTTAGTTGGAGAAGCCATTTAGTTCATTATTCTGAATGGGATTAGTTAATTTATCTGTCGTTTCTTTAATAAGTTTCTCAAACAACTGCCTCGATCTAATTTTGTTAGAAAGCATGTTTATGGGATCCAAATTGCCTGTTTAAAATTAATCACTGCTTTACAGCATCAATTAGATATCATGCTAATAGGATATCATTATTACGCCTAGACAAGCCTCAGGTAATTGCTTGAATAAAACTGGAACTGCCTTCGTTAATTATCAATTGTTACAACCAACAGGCAGGCCTGATTCGGACTTCTTATCTGAGCTATATAATGAATATGGTTCTGACTCAAATTCCCTGCTTTAGGACCTTTTAAAATTCAGACTTTAACTGTGTTTGAGTCGTGCTATTTATGTGCATTATTTGCGGAGGTTTATATGAGCCTTCTAATTGCCTACATGTTTCCCCTTTAAATGCAGTCCTACGTGTTTTTTTGTATGCCGCCTTAGCCTTTTACCTTTAAACCTAAGAATCAGCCTAAAATCCTCCCTCTTATAAGAATAGTAGTCCTAAAATTCCTCCGGGACTGATAGGAATGGGACGGGTAATAGTACGCAATAGAGGTCGAGACCAATCCGCGCTTTAATACCCTTACGGGGTGGGAAGGGTCGATATGGATATGATGACCGGTGTGCTGATTCCACGTGTAGCCCCTCTTTGAGGAGTGATTACCGGGTATTGCATTGATGTGATCCATATTGCAAATAAACCTAGGACCCCTTTACATTCATCAGCATGCCTAGATTATAACTCTTTTCAAAACCTTGCTTTATTTAATAATTATCAAACACTTGTGTATTTAAAATCCCCTCTTATTTGAGCCTTATTTGTTAATTGCACAAATTCACAAAGAACTACCTAGCCGGGAACCACACTAGTGGATCCTGAGGGGTGCCTAACACCTTCCTCTTGGGATAATTTCAAGCCCTTACCCTATCTCTGGTTATCAAATGTAGTTGTAGTTGAACTCCATAGGTGCCCTAACGTACCTTAAAATCGTTAGGTGGCGACTCTTCAAAAAAATACAAAACCCCTTTCCCAAAAGGAAAGAGTTGTCCAAACCAAATGTCATAAACCCGATTTCACGAGAAAAAAGGGGCGCGACAGCATGGCGACTCGGTTGGGGATTTTTAGGCTTTTACCATTTTTCAGATTGTTCTTGTGAATTGGTACCTCTCCCTATGTGCAATTATCTGTTTAATTCCTTTAAGCATTTGATTTCTTCTTTAAAAGCAAAACTGACATATTTTCCTTGTTTTCTTTCCTTTATTGCTTTAAATTATGAAACTGCTGTATTTATCGCTTTCTTAATGTGCAAATACATGTCAACATGTTTTTAATTGTTGCATAATCATGCTCAACATCATACTCCACTCGTGCCAAAAAAATCCTATAGCAACGCTTATAATGAGTGGTTGCGCTCTTCCTATATCATTACCCCTAAATTCAGAAAGGCATATTTGCGGTAAAACTAGTCGATCAGCAGTGCAGTCGACAATTCCGAGCCTTCCCCCTTGGGTTGTCCGCTCAAGGGTACCAGTCTAAGACCCCATAGAAACCTTACTCTGTTCAAAATTGTGCATGCATCATGGTCAAACCTAGCCGGATCAGTTATGTTGTCCACATAATGATCCTTTAAGATAGCCTTGTCCAAAGTCCACTGGGTTTCCCTAAACCCAAAATAGACGTCGTCACGTTCTGTGCATTTATTTGGAGAACTAGATGTTTCATTCTAATTGTTGATATTAAATAGTCGAGTCTGGTGGGGTTAAGGGTCTAATCTTATTTGCCTTGCAGAAATATGAGGCACGAAGTCCCCAGATTCGGCATGGTCACCAACATCCACCCAAAGTTGCTAAGCTGGTGGAAAGATTAACAATACAAGAATCCAACTAGAAGCTGATCGAGGAATGGAAAGGCATGGCTACCAACGCCAACAAAAGGCTGAGATACTTGGAGCGAGGCATAGTGGAACTAGAAAGAAAGTTTCTCAAAAGGGTTGAAGATTGTCAAGAGGCTAAAGGGGCTGAAGGTGGATGTCTAGCCAGAGCGTACCTGTTGCTAGGACTTCGCGATTTGGGGAAGCTGTTCGATGGAGCCAAGGATGCCGAATTTGGGGAAGGTCCTTCTGGGACCAAGTAGATAGGAAGGTCCTTCCTAGTATTGATTCTGTTTCGGTTGTGAGGGATTTTCCCGATGTGTTTCCTGCAGACCTGTCGGGCATGCCCCCGGACAGGAATATTGATTTTGGTATTGACCTGGTGCCGGGCACCCAGCCAATCTCTTTTCTACCGTATCTTATGGCACCAGCGGAGCTGAAGGAGTTGAAGAAGCAGCTTCAGGAACTCCTTGATAAGCATGGGGGTGCGCCTGTTCTGTTCGTGAAGAAGAAGGATGACACTATGAGGATGTGATTGATTACAAGCAGTTGAACAAGGTTACCATTAAGAACAAGTATCCCCTGCCTCGCATTGATGATTTGTTCGACCAGCTTCAGGGAACGAGGGTGTTCGCCTAGATTGATCTCCATTCAGGGTATCACCAACTGAAGATCAGGGACTCGGATATTCTTAAGACAACTTTCAGGACCAAAAATGGTCACTATGAGTTCCTTGTGATGTCTGTTGGGCTAACCAATGCCCCAACAACGTTCATGCATTTGATGAACAGCGTGTTCCGACCGTATCTCGATTCATTTGTCATAGTTTCCATTGATGATATTCTGGTGTATTCGCGTAGTCAGGAGGAGCACGCGGAGCATTTGAGAGTTGTGTTGCAGAGATTGAGGGAGGAGAAAATTTATGCAAAGTTCTCTAAGTGTGAGTTCTGGCTCAGTTCGGTGGCTTTCTTGGGGCACGTGGTGTCCAGTGAGGGTATTCAGGTTGATCCGAAGAAGGTAGAGGCGGTTCAGAGTTGGCCCAGGCCGTCCTCAGCCACAGAGATTCGCAGTTTTCTTGGTTTGGCGGGTTATTACCGTTGGTTCGTTCAAGGATTTTCATCTATTGCATCACCCTTGACCAAGTTGACTCAGAAGGGTGCTTCATTCCAGTGGTCGGATGAGTGTGAGGCGAGCTTTCAGAAGCTCAAGACTGCCTTGACCACGGCTCCAGTGTTAGTTTTACCATCAGCTTCAGGTTCATATACAGTGTATTGTGATGCTTCGAGAGTGGGTATTGGATGTGTGTTGATGCAGGAGGGTAGAGTTATTTGTTATGCCTCTCGTCAGTTGAAGCCCCATGAGAAGAACAACCATGTTCATGATTTAGAATTGGCTGCCATTGTCACGCATTGAAGATTTGGAGGCATTACTTGTATGGTGTGTCATGTGAGGTGTTTACTGATCATCGTAGCCTCCAGCACTTGTTCAAGCAGAAGGATCTCAATTTGAGGCAGCGGAGATGGTTGGAGCTGCTAAAGGACTATGATATTACTATTTTGTACCATCTGGGGAAGGCCAATGTGGTGGCCGATGCTTTGAGCCGGAAGGCGGTGAGTATGGGCAGTCTTGCATTTATTCCTGTTGGGAAGAGACCTCTTGCAGTTGATGTTCAGGCCTTAGCCAATCGGTTCGTGAGGTTTGATATTTTAGTGCCCAGTCGGGTATTGGCTTGTGTGATTTCTCGATCTTCCTTATTCGATCGCATCAAAGAGCACCAGTATGATGATCCTCATTTGCTTGTCCTTAAGGACAGAGTTCAGCACGACGATGCCAGAGATGTGACCATTGGTGATGATGAGGTTTTGAGGATGCACGGCCGGATTTGTGTGCCCAATGTGGATGGGCTTCGGGAGTTGATTCTGGACGAGGCCCATAGCTTGCGGTATTCCATTCATCCGGGTGCCGCAAAGATGTATCAGGATCTGATATAGCATTATTGGTGGGGGAAGATGAAGAAGGATATTGTGGGGGTTGTAGCTTGGTGTCTCAATTGCCAGCAGGTGAAATACGAGCATCAGAGACCGGGTGGCTTGCTTCAGCAGATGGATATTCCAGAGTGGAAGTGGGAGCGTATCACCTTGGACTTTGTAGTTGGGCTCCCACGGACTTTGAAGAAGTTCGATGCTATTTGGGTGATTGTGGATCGGCTGACCAAGTCCACGCACTTCATTCCTATCTGTACTACCTATTCTTCAAAGCATTTGGTAGAGATCTATATCCGAGAGATTGTTCGTTTGCATGGTGTCCCAGTTTCCATCATTTCAGATAGAGGTTTACTTTGCAGTTCTGGAGGGCCGTGCAGAGAGAGTTGGGTACTCAGGTCGAGTTGAGCACAACTTTTCACCCTTAGACGGACGGGCAGTCCGAGCGCACTATTCAGATATTGGAGGACATGTGGCACGCTTGTGTGATTGACTTCGGTAGTTCTTGGGATCACTTTCTACCGCTCGCAGAGTTTGCTTATAACAATAGGTACCAGTCGAGTATTCAGATGGCTCCATATGAGGCTCTATACGGGAGGCGGTGTAGATCTCCAGTTGGATGGTTTGAGCCGGGTGAAGCCAGGCTTTTGGGTACAGACTTAGTGCAGGATGCTTTGGACAAGGTGAAGGTGATTCATGAGAGGCTTCGTATAGCGCAGTCGAGACAAAAGAGTTATGCTAACAGGAAGGTTCGTGATGTGTCCTACATGGTTGGGGAGAAGGTTCTACTGAAGGTTTCACCCATGAAGGGTGTTATAAGATTTGGGAAGAAGGGTAAATTGAGTCCTCAGTTCATTGGGCCTTTTGAGGTGCTTCAGAGGATTGGGGAGGTGGCTTATGAGCTTGCTTTGCCACCTAGTTTGTCGAGTGTGCATCCGGTATTTCATGTTTCTATGCTCTAGAAGTACATTGGAGATCCGTCTTATGTTCTGGATTTCAGCACTGTTCAGTTAGAGGGCAATTTGACCCATGATATGGAGCCAGCAGCTATTTTGGAGCGTCAGGTTCGAAGGTTGAGATCAAAGGATATAGCTTCAGTGAAAGTGCAGTGGAGAGGTAGGCCCGTGGAGGAGGCTACCTAGGAGACCGAGCGGGAGATGCGGAGCAGATATCCTCACCTATTTGAGGCTTCAGGTATGTTTCTTGACCCGTTCGAGGTCGAACGTTTGTTTAAGAGGGGGAGGATGTAATGACCTGGCCGGTTGTTTCATGTGTTACCGCTCTGTTTCCCCCATTTCTGCTTTCTGATGCTTTGTTTATTGGTGTTATGTGGTATCGGGTTAGTCGGTTCGAATCCGGAATGGTTTTGGTAAGGTTTGAGATACTTAGTCTCTTTTGAGTAAGCTTAAGTTGGAAAAGTCAACCGGATATTGACTTATGTGAAAAAGGGCTCGGATGTGAATTCCGATGGTTCGGATAGCTTCGAGAGGTGATTTTGGACTTAAGAGTGTGATTGGAATGTGTTTTGGAGGTCCGGAGTAGCTTTAGGCTTGAATTGGCGAAGATGAATTTTTGGTGTTTTTCGGTTGATAGGTGAGATTTTGATATACGGATTGGAATGGAATTTCGGGAGTTGCAGTAGGTCCGTTTTGTCATTTGCGATGTGTGTGCAAAATTTCAGGTCATTCAGACGTGATTTGATAGACTTTTTGATCAAATGCGTAATTTGGGAGATTTTTGGAACCTTAGGCTTGAATCCGATGTGAATTGGTTGATTTGATGTTGTTTGAGGTGTTTTGAAGATTTGTATAGGTTTAGATAGTGGTATGTGACTGGTGACACCCCGATGTCGGGCTGTGTTTGTTTCCGCATTTGTTCTATTTCACTCTACTTTGGGATTTATCACTTACTAATGACTTGATTATAAATCATTATAACTGTTAATTGGATTTGGGGGTTTGTGTTGGCTGGCCTTGTTTCGCGAGAGGCGCCATCACGACCGGTTCCGATTTGGGGTCGCGACACTAGTAGAATATACAAAAGAATAATCCATCCTATAGTCTGAACTAGAATAGACAGCCAAAAAATGCAGAAAGACTCCATTACGCTGCTGGACGGCATAGGAAAGGAGCAGCTCACCGTGGAATCTCGGACTATGATCAAGTGTGCGCATCCGACTGGTAACCAGATGTACCTGCCTCAGGTCCTGTACAATTAAGTACAGAAGCGTAGTATGAGTAAATAACAATATGTACCCAGTAAGTATCCCGTCTAATCTCGAAGAAGTAGAGACGAGAGGTGGACTTGACACTTACTAGGGTCAATTAATATGAGAAAGTGTTATACTACACATGAATGTCACAATTAAATAGCAATTTATAGCATGAAATAATAAGTCATTCCCTAGATAATATCATAATTAGCCACTTCCATTTCAGAGCATTTGGCAAGACAAGTCATGAATATGAAATCACATAGATAGCATGCGCACATTATGCCGAGGTCGTACAGTCCGGTCCAACAATAAAAAGAAATATGCACTGCCAGAGGGTCGAATGGTGCGAATCATAGATGCATCTATTTCCACCGAGGCGATCGGCCCGATCCACAAATATCATTCATCATCAAGAGGGAACATAAAGCACAATCATAATCAAATAAATTCATACAAACTATCAAGTGGGTGCATGCGTCTTTATACATTTATTTCCAGCTTCTAACAAGCCCTAATTGATCTCATTAAATGAAAGGATACCTCAACATACGGGCCCCATACCAGCATTTAAGCCCTAAGTGATCATCTGCCAAACAAAGTCTTAAATGTTATATTTGACCTGTACTGGGCTGCGGAACCAACATACGGGCCCGATACCAGCATGATCAAGCATTATCTAATTTCATTAAATCCTTAGAATTTTAGTTTAATATATTATGAGAGGCTGATGCTGATTGAGAATCATGAATTTTCTGATATCATCAAGCTAGGAGAAAAGATCGAGGAAGGCATCAAAAGTGGTATGGTTACGAACTCTGAAGCCTTGCAGGCTACCACTAAGGCTTTACAATCTGGTGGCACGACCAAGAAAAGGGACGTAGGTGCTGTAATGGTTGCACAGAGGACCAAATCCCCTATCAAGTACCAAACATACCCAATACCTCCAATCACATATCAGCCTACCCCAAATTACCAAGCACCCTCACCCACTTACCAAAATCCACCACCCGCTTATCAGTCATCTCCCACATATCAGCCCACTTCACCCAAATACTCCCAACCAGCACATGTTTACCAAGCCTACAACACCCAACCATCCCACTATCAATCACCTCCCCCACGTCAAAGCTTCCCTAGACTGCGACCAAATTTCGACCGCAGACCTCCCAAACAGTATACCGCCATTGCTTAACCGATCGACCAGCTGTACAAAGGGCTCAAAGTTGCTGGTTATGTCACCCCTATCCCGACTATAACACCTGAAAACCCTTCTCAGTGGGTCAATCCAAATAAAACCTGTGCATACCATTCCGGCATGAAGGGACATACCATTGATGAATGCCGCTCTCTGAAGTATAAGATTCAAACTTTGATTGAGAACAAGATCATTGTAGCAAAGGAGCCTGCTCCAAATGTCCGCAATAACCCCCTACCAGACCACAAGGGTGGAGGCGTTCACATGATTGAGATAGAGGATGACTGGGACCCCAAGGGATCAATAGGTTTGATCACAGAAGTCGACAATCCAAAGAGTCCAATAGTCACCCTTAATCCGATTATGGTCCAGATTCAGCATTCTGGGGACGCCAAAGTAAACATGTCCATGCCACTCGAGTGTGAAGCACCATCCTCTACAAAGACGCCAACACCGATTGAGGTTGAGTTTATGTCACCAGCAAACACACCTACACCATTTGAAGTTGCGGTCTTACCACCTGAGAATCCTGCTCCGTTCGGAGTAAAGATAGCCACGCCAATTCCAGTGGCAATGTCAGCCATAACACCATTCCATACGAAGGATATACCATGGGACTACACAGCCGAGGTCAGAAGAAAGGGGAAGGTCAAGTTTGAGGAAGCCGTTGCGGCTCAGGGTACGACAAGAACCGGCAGGGTTTATACCCCAGAGCATTTGGCTGAGTCTAGCAAGCAGGCCTCTAGTCGTCCAACCATCACTGAAACTGGGCCCGACGATCTCTGGAGAAAGATACAAGCCAAAGAATAATCAGTCATTGATCAGCTGAACAAAATACCGGCACAAATTTCTATCCTTGCTTTGTTACAAAGTTCCGATGCACACAAGAATGCCTTGTTAAGAGTGCTGAGCGAGGCATATGTGCAGAGCAACATCACCGGCGGGGAGATGGCCAACATGGTAGGCCAGGTATTGGAAAGTCACAAGATCACTTTTCATGAAGATGAGCTGCCACCAGAAGGATTGAGTCACAACAAGGCGTTGCATATCACTGTGCAGTGCGAAGATTATTTTATCACCAGGATCCTGGTCGATGGGGCGTCCAGTCTCAACATTTGTCCCTTGGTAACACTTAGGACGTTGGGAAAAGGGCTGCATGAAATCAAGGACGGGGCCATCAACGTCAAAGCTTTCGACGATTCTCAAAGGTCACTATTGGGGAGATTAGCTTGTGTTTGCAAATGGGGCCTACTTGGTTTGATGTTGATTTTCAAGTGATAGACGTGCCGGCATCTTACAATCTATTGTTGGGACGACCATGGATTCACGCCGCTGGGGCCGTGGCGTCAACACTACACCGGGCAGTGAAGTTTGAGTGGAATCACCAAGAGGTGATCATTCACGGCGACGGTAGCAATCCCATATATAGTCGCCAGACCATTCCAACGATTGGAGGAAGAAGAAGGATAGGCGGGGAAACTTACCACCACATCGAGCGAGTCAACGCCGTTGATAAGGATAAGTGGTGGGATAAAAAAATTGAAAGCATATTGAATTGGAGCGGGTATGAACCTGGCAAAGGACTTGGCAAGAATCTCTAAGGAATCGCTAAGCCCATCAAGCTCAAGAAACACGACACCACCTTCGGATTGGGGTATGAGTATACCTGGAAAGAATTCAACGAATGGTCGCCACCCTGGCACGGTCCTTACTATCCATTGGAGCAGCCAATACCCCGTTTGGAGTAGACCTTCCAACCGTCCGAGGTTATCTACGGGTTAGAGGAAGAAGAAGCACTGGCAGCAATGAGGAATTTGTTCCTAGAAGACGATGATATGGATTGCTGTGTCATTTTTGAGGAGGAGGGGGAGGAAGGCCCTTCCATACAGGCTGTAAGTAGAGGAGCATGCCTCAAAAACTGGACTATCAGAACCACCAAAGCCCGGCGAGCCTCGGGGTAGCAAGGCTGAACAAGCATCATGCACTATTTTATTTTACTAGTTTACTTTCCTTTCGCATTTTCTTAATTGTCGCAAGAAAGAGCTCCAATGTTCAAAAACATTTATGGAATTTATCAAAGCATTTCGGTTTTCTTATAAATCTTACTCTTATTATTTTCTCTCATTACTTTACTTATACAGCATTACTATTACTTATCTTGATGAACCAATGACTGTGACATGCAACGAGACAACGCAACAAACGGAAATAGATTCAGAGGAAGATGATATACCGGAAGAGATTGTTAAAAAAGTTGAGAATTTTGAGAACAGACCTAAGTCCAACCTGGACGGGACTGAGATTGTTAACCTGGGAGATGTAGACAACATCAAAGAAACACGAATCAGCGTTCATCTATCACCATCAGAAAAGGAAGAATACACAGAGTTTCTAAGAGAATATGAGGACATATTCGTCTGGTCGTATGATGACATGACTGGGCTAAGTACATCGATTGTGGCACACAAACTGCCGACTGATCCAACACGTCCACCGGTGAAGCAGAAGCTCAGAAAAGTCAAGCCAGATATGAGTTTGAAAATCAAGCAAGAAGTCACCAAGCAGGTCAAAGCCAAAGTTCTTAGGGTAGTAGAATATCCAACATGGTTAGCCAACATTGTGCCAGTACCGAAGAAGGATGGGAAGGTCAGAGTCTGTGTCGACTACCGGGACCTCAACCGGGCCAGTCGAAAAGACGACTTCCCCTTGCCAAACATACACATCCTGATTGACAATTGCGCCAAGCATGAGTTGCAATCATTCGTAGATTGTTTCGCGGGTTATCATCAGATCTGGATGGATGAAGAAGATGCTGAGAAAATGGCTTTCATTACGCCGTGGGGGATGTACTGCTACAAGATGATGCCATTCGGGTTAAAGAATGCAGGAGCCACCTACATGAGGGCTATGACTACCATTTTTCACGCTATGATACACAAGGAGATCGAAGTATATGTAGATGATGTCATCATCAAGTCCAAGAAAGCCACTGATCACATGGAAGATTTGAGGAAGTTCTTCAATAGACTGAGAAGGTACAACCTGAAACTGAATCCCGCAAAATGTGCATTCGGGGTTCCAGCTGGAAAATTACTTGGGTTTATTGTGAGTCGCCGGGGAATAGAACTGGATCCATCGAAGATCAAAGCCATTCAAGAATTGCCACCACCAAGGAACAAGAAAGACGTAATGAGCTTCTTGGGGAGACTTAACTACATCAGCCGGTTCATAGCACGATCAACAATTATCTGTGAGCCGATCTTCAAGATGTTGAAGAAGGATGCCGCCACCGAATGGACTGATGACTGCCAGAAAGCTTTCGACAGAATCAAGGAATACTTGTCAACGCCACCAGTTTTGGTCCCACCCGAGCCGGGTAGACCTTTGCTACTCTACATCGTAGTGTTGGATGGTGCCTTCGGTTGCGTCATGGGGCAGCATGATAAGATAGGAAAGAAAGAGTAGGCCATTTACTACCTCAGCAAAAAGTTCACTCCGTACGAGGCCCGGTATTCTCTGTTGGAACGCACCTGCTGTGCTTTAACTTGGGTAGCTCAGAAGCTGAGGCACTACTTCTGTGCCTATACTACATATCTCATATCAAGGATGAACCCTTTGAAATACATCTTTCAGAAGCCCATGCCCACCGGCAAGCTCGCCAAGTGGCAGATCCTGTTGAGTGAATTCAATATTGTCTATGTGACCCAGAAAGCAGTCAAAGGACAAGCACTAGCGGATCACCTTGCTGAAAACCCTGTGGATGGAGAATACAAGCCCCTAAAGACGTATTTTCCACATGAAGAGGTATCATTCATAGGAGAAGATATTGCAGAGTCCTATGATGGTTGGAGAATGTTTTTTGACGGAGCAGCAAATTTCAAAGGAGTTGGCATAGGGGCAGTCCTAGTATCAGAAACCGGTCAGCACTATGCGATATCCGCCAAGCTCAGATTCCCGTGCATCAACAACATGGCCGAGTACGAAGCCTGCATCTTAGGGCTCAAGATGGCCATTGACATGAACATCCAAGAGTTGCTAATAATTGGGGATTCGGACCTACTCATACATCAAGTACGAGGAGAATGGGCGACCAAGAATTCCAAGATACTCCCTTATCTGCACCATGTACAGGAGTTAAGGAAAAGGTTCGCAAAGACAGAGTTCCAGCATGTTCCCAGAGTCCAAAATGAGTTTGCTGATGCATTGGCTACCCTATCGTCCATGATACGGCATCCAGATACAAACTTCATTGATCCTATTCCTGTGAAAATCCATAATCAGCCAGCTTATTGGTCTCATGTCGAAGAGAAGCAGATGGAAAACCTTGGTTTCACGACATCGAGGAATATTTGGCCAAAGAAGAATACTCAGAGCTTGCAAATACCACTCAGAAGCGCACACTTCGAAGATTGTCCAACAATTTCTTTCATAGCGGAGGAATCCTGTATAGGAGGACTCCAGATTTGGGTTTGCTAAGGTGTGTCGATGCGAAGGAAGCATCTAAACTGCTGGAGGAAATTCATGCCGGGACCTGTGGTCCGCATATGAATGGCTTTGTCTTAGCCAAGAAGATACTCCGTGCTGGTTACTTCTGGATGACTATGGAGATGGACTGCATCCAATACGTCCGAAAATGCCACCGCTGCCAGATACATGCAGATATGATAAGGGTGCCGCCAAATGAGCTTAATGCAACAAGCTCACCATGGCCTTTCGCCGCTTGGGGGATGGATGTTATTGGACCAATCGAGCCTGCCGCCTCCAATGGGCACAGATTCATCTTAGTGGAAATTGACTATTTCACCAAATGGGTCGAAGCAGCATCATACAGAGCAGTGACTAAGAAAGTCGTGACGGACTTCGTCCGCGACCACATTGTTTATCGATTCGGTATCCCAGAGTCAATCATTACTGATAATGGCTCCAACCTCAACAGTGACTTGATGAAAGCCATGTGTGAAACCTTTAAGATCAAGCACAAGAACTCTACAGCCTACAGACCGCAGATGAACGGAGCCGTGGAAGCCGCCAACAAAAACATTAAGAAGATACTGAGGAAAACGGTAGAGAAGCATAAGTAGTGGCACGAAAAACTACCGTTCGCTCTATTGGGGTATTGCACCACAGTCTGAACATCAACAGGGACAACTCCCTATATGCTGGTTTATGGTACGGAAGGCGTCATTCCCGCCGAAGTAGAAATTCCTTCCTTAAGGATCATACAAGAAGCTGAGCTCGATGACGCAGAATGGGTGAGAAGCCGCTACGAGCAGCTGGCTCTTATAGATGGGAAGAGAATGAATGCAGTTTGCCATGGTCAACTTTATCAGAACAGAATGTACAGAGCTTTCAACAAGAGGGTCAAGCCAAGACGGTTCACACCAGGGCAGCTGGTGTTAAAGAAAATTTTCCCGCATCAAGATGAGGCTAAAGGGAAATTCTCTCCCAATTTGCAGTGTCCATACATGGTTCATCGGGTTCTGACATTAGGAGCCTTTATACTTGCAGAAATGGATGGAGAAGTTTGGCCAAAACCAATCAAATCAGATGCAGCCAAGCGTTACTATGTGTAATTTTCATGCCTTCGCTATATGATGTAATTTGAACTACGTCTGACCTGATTCCCGTTTAAGAGGGGATACGTAGGCAGCCATATGGGTTCGGTCACAATTCACTAAAATTTTCATTCCCCTCGCAATTTGAAACTGGGGCAGAATTTTGAGGACCCTCAAAAATCCGAAGTAACTTCAGCCAATCATCGCAAGCAGCCGTCAGAAGTATCAACCCATTAAACTGGGGCAGAATTTTGAGGAGGACCCTCAAAATTCCGTAACGAGAGAGGTTGGAATGTCCTGAACGACGTCACAGTCGTCGGTTCATCTAAAAACTATTTCTTAAATATATACTTATGTCGTATCTTTAACAAACTCATGCATATTTATTATCGAAATCGCTTTGTTCAGCAACGCTACAACCCATGATACATACCGTGTCATCAGATCAGAGCCGAACAGAGCAAGCAAAGTTAGCGGAAACACGAACTAACCTTTCCCCTTTACAAAACTCATAATTTTTCTTTGGATGCAGCCACCAAAGCCGCAAAAACATATATTATACACTCATATTGTTCAGGAATACAACTCTTAGAACTGTCACACCTATTCACAGTTGCTATCCGCTTACAGTACCCCCAACAGCCACGATATCGTAATCGGCTATCAGCTAAGAAATTTTATTACTATTCACCTTTTATTTCTGCATTGCATAAGGCTACCCTTCTGCCTTCTGAGACTAAGCACTGTCTCCATCTGCATTTATGCATTGCATAAGGCTACCATTCTGCCTTCCGAGACTAAGCATTATCTCTATCTGTATTTCTGCATTGCATAACGCTACCATTCTGCCTTCCGAGACTAAGCACTCTCTCCATCTGTATTTCTGCATTGCATAAGGCTACCATTCTGCCTTCCGAGACTAAGCACCGTCTCCATCTACATTTCTGTATTGCATAAGGCTACCATTCTGCCTTCCGAGGTTAAGCTCTACCTCCATCTGCATGGCTGAGATATCGCCACCTTTATTTACCCTTTGCATGGTTGAAAGATCGCCACCTTTATTTATGTCTTGCATCGGCTGAAATATCGCCACCGTTATTTATGTCTTGCATCGGCTGAAAGATCGCCATCATTATTTATGTCTTGCATCGGTTGAAATATCGCCACCTTTATTTATGTCCTGCATCGGCTGGAAGATCGCCATCTTCATTTATGTCTTGCACCGACTGAAATATCGCCACTTTATTTATGCTTTCATGGGCTAAAAGATCGCCACCTATCGCATTTCATAGGCTGAAAGATCGCCAAATTTGTCCAAATGTGTCATTGTTCGGAGGCACCATTCGCATAGCCCGAGAACGCCATGCCATGACCTGAGGACCCCTTTTAATCTCTTGCATATCATTATTCAAAGGCATCATAGTTCGGAGGCATCATTCTCATAGACCGAGAGCATTATTTCATAGCTTGCGAATCCTTTATTATATGCTTCATGGCCCAAGACATCATGGTCTAAGGACGTCATCCTAACCGTCCGAATACAGCATTCATGGTCCGACGGGAATTTGCATCACATTTAATTTTTCCGCACAATATACGCTTGTATTGCTTGTTTGCAGGTAAACCGGCGAGCAACGGCCGTTTCAGCAGGAGCAATCACGCTCCAGTTCCCGCAGCCCTATCAGACTTTAACCATCCATCCCAACCTAAATATCGCGTCCGTTCTTGAAAGATCTCCATCGACATATCCCTCCAACGGATCCTGAACTACATATGGCCTGATTCCTGTAAGACCAGGGATATGTAGGCAGCTCAGGAACCAGAGCACGGTCAACCTCTTCAAACCGTTTCACTCGGTCAAAATTGGCTATCATTTCTTTACCCGACAAATCTTCCATCCTTCCCGGGTAAAGCGGGGCAGCTGTTGATACCCAATTTTTCCCTGTGTATTCTATATATGCAAAATACTTTCAAAATAGCATATATATGCATATATAAGTATGCCCAAATGTTTAATGTATTTTTCCTAATTTTTTAAGGATTTTTTTATCAATTTATTGTCCTATTTTGACAGTACAAAAACCAATAATTGTTCCTCAAATTATTATTTTGGTGAATAACTTATTTTATTCTCACATTTATACCAAAATGTAGCTAAGGTAATTTTTGCGCATTTTTACAAATTTATTTAGTAATTTTAAAGCTAAATTGCATACAATTTCAATTTTAGCCTATTTTGAGATTTAATAGCATTTTATAATTATGAAATTGGTTCCAGTATTTTTATTTTAATATTTATATATTATTAATCAATTCAGTACCTGTAATTTGTTTCCAGAAAATATCTTACTATTTTTTATAAAATAAAAAGGGAAAACGTGGCTATTTCAAAGTTAGCCCTGTTTCATTTCAATTATAGCCCAAATCAACCCCCAATTAAAACCCAATTTCAATCTTAAACGGGCTAACCCAATTTCGATTTAACCCGACCCAGATCCCCTCTTATCCTGAGATCAACGGCCCCTATTCATTCTTGCCTTTTTAACCCAAACGACTACCCTAATCCCCTCATTCCTCATCTATCAGCCGCCTCTAAACACTCCACTCTCTCAAACTCTCTTGAATGTTCTAAAAACCCTAGTCGTCTCCTACCGTCCCGAACCTTGAAACCACCGGAATCCATGGCTTCTCAGGCCATGGGAGGCTTAAATTTACCTCCCTTTGCTCTTATACGCTTGGTGCTCGAAGGTTCGAGGTCTGACCTCGAATGTGTTCGTTCAGATCTCCACCGATCCAAGGTTCCACGGCCATCTCCGGCTTTGCTCCGGCGTATCCTGGTCTTCTGAGCCTGATTCTGATCTTCTCTGACTCAGATCGGACCTTTTCAAAGCCTTTCTCATTTTAGGGTTCTTCTAAAACCCTAACTATTCGAGGTTTTCTCCGATATTTCTTTGATATGTTGTGTACCCATGCTCTATTTGAGTTTTCAAACGGTTTCCCCAACTCTCTTTCAAAAATTACTTTCAAAATCGATTCTTTTTCGATTTAGGGTTTTCTGAAATGCTTAAAATGTTTCTCCAACTTTTCTTTTCCCTTTCTTTGTGTGTATTTGTCTCTAGTGTGCTCATATGTTTCCTTTCTACCACACATGTTCTTCTGTGCTTTTTAATATTTTGTTTTCTTACTGTGTCTCTATGCCCTGCTCTCACATGTTTATCTCACAGTGTTTCCTATATCATGTTCTCGCATGCTTTCTACTGTGTTCTTGTGCTTTTTCTTTTACCATATTCTTGTATGGCCTTTTACTGAGTTTTATACTCCGTTCTTGAATGTTCTTTACTGTGTTCTATATGCTCCACCCTTGTGTTTCTTCTATCATGTTTTCCATATTATGTTCTCATTGGCTTTCTACTGTGTTCTGGTATTTCTTCTACTATGTCCTGCTACACTATACCTTTCTATTGTGTTCTTTGATATTTTCCTTCTACTGATCCTTGTTTAGGTTTTTCTGAGAAAAACAATTTCTTAAGCATGTTTCTTCTACTCTTTCTACTGTGTTTGCATGTGTTCTCATGAGTTTCTGAAAGAAACCCCTGAGCATGTTTCGACCACATGCTTCCTCATCTCTGTACTTGATTCAAGGTGGAAACCCTAGAATTTGGGGGTTCTGCCGAGGTTTGGTCATGTGATTGAACTAGGGTTCTATTTTAGAACCCTTGACTCTCTCAGACTAACTTTTGAGTTATTGAACTAAGTCTGAACTTCTTTGCTTACATACAACTTTGAACTTTTAAATTTTTTCTACACTAGACTCTTCTACTGATTGGCATGACAGTTCTTTCATGTTTAAACGTGTCTGTATGCTTTATATGTGTGATAAATCTTTCTTCAAAGAGGTTCTCAAACTAGTGATTGACTCAGAATTCCTTTTTAGTAGGTCTAATTGATTGTTTACCGATTTTCCTTAAGTGAAAACCTTTTCCATCTTCCTGACTTGGTTTATTCATACCAAATCTCAGACCTTGTGATTTCTTGGCTATTAATTGATTTTCTTTCCTTAAATTGTACAACCGTGTATTTGAGAGACCTTTTCCTTAAATAACCTTTATGTATTTACCCTCAATTGCATGTTTTACACGAGTGTTTGATTAATTTCTTTCCTTAATTGTTTTATACCCGTTTGAATTTGAATCCCTTAATTAAAGGGAGTCTTATGTGATTGATTTACAATCAGTATTCAATTATTTTCTTACCTTATTTCCTTATGACTTCCACACTATAAATACACGACCCCTCTTTTCACAAAAGACACGATTAGCATTTTTCAGACCTCAAAATTTCACAATCTCTCTTGAACTCACACTCATAGTATTTTGTCTTCCTATTTGCACTTTGGCTTTTACAAGACTACTACTCTTTTTACTTGTTTCCTTGAAACTGGTATGTCCTAATTTGAGTTTTCAGCATCACCCCAATGTGTTTACTTACAGTTTTTACATTCATGTCTACTTTACTGTCTAATTAGAGTTCAATATTTAATCTAGCATGCCTATGTTCTATTGCCTGTTTCTACTGTGAATCTTTGCTCCCCGTCCCATTACCCCTATGTGTTTGTGAGTAGTGACTTAGGGCATGGCAACAACAGTTGTTGTCCATGAACTGGGTTCTGAATCAATGAGGTCTTAACCTCTAAGACAGGCTGGAGGGTATGCCAGCACATCCCATTGCTAGGTATGCCCATCAGCCTGCTCTTCTTGTGTTCTTGCAAACTCCCCACTTCCCTATGCCCCTATGTGCACTGATTTTAAGTTATTCCCTTTTCCTCTTCCCTTTCAGATTTCCTCTTCTGCACTTACACTCTCTCCTAGTTTCTAAGTTCTGACCCTCTCTTGTGAGCCTTGCTTTGGGACCATGAGTTCCCTCTAAACTTGGACACCTGAGGGCTGGCCCTTCCACACTGCACTATGTCTTAATCCTGTAATGTATTTGGGTGTGAGCACTGCCCGGAGTCCAAATGAGGCTCTTAGGGAACTCTGACACACCCCAAATGAGAGAAAGGCTTTTGAAATCGGATCTTTGGAGTTGGTTCATCTCATGTTTCAGACAAGGAGCCTGAATTAGGCTCACCTTGGTTGTACTTTTAATTTCTGATGTAATTTTGCTTTTCTTATTCCATTCTGGGCTGTAATAACTTTGTAATAAACTTCTGAGGATGTTTAGTGAAAAGGGAGGGGTGACTATGCATGAAAAGGGTAGATAACTTGCCTATAGGAATCTCTAATTTCAGTTTTTTTTCATATAGTTACCATGCCTATAAGATTTCTGCACTTTCATATAGTTACCATGCCTATTAGATTTTTGCACTTTCATATAGTTACCATGCCTATAAGATTCTGCACTTTCATATAGTTACCATGCCTATAAGACATGCATTTTCATATAGTTACCATGCCTATAAGACCTATGCATTTTCATGTAGTTATCATGCCTATAAGATTTATGCATTTTCATTTAGATACCATGACTATAGGGATTCTGCACTTTCATGTAGATATTATGTCCATAGATTCTGCATACCCACGTAGAGAATATGCCTATAGGTCTTTTTGATTCTTGCATACCCGCTTTTCACTAGGCAAACGTGTTTATAGGCCTTAAGTAAAACAATGCAACATTTAGCTATCATGTCTATAAGAAACTCTGCATTCTCATCTAGATACCATGACTATAGGGATTCTAATTCAAATCTGAATAGCCTCACTTGCTTATGAGTCTAAAATTAGCAGTAATAATGCGTTACCAACAGCAGATATCGTGTTTTCTAAAATTCATTTTTTTTAACAAGCAACTTCCCTTTAAATCAGCATGTGATCAGTTCATTTTCTTATTTCTGAAATCTGTAGACATCATGCCTATAGGTTTTCGTCTATCACTTAGGCAAGCCTTAGGGTAAAACTTATAAACTGCAACAGTCTTTATTAATTACAACCAGCGGGCAGATCTAACTCAGACTTCTTATCTGAAAATATGTGAAAAATCAGCCTGCTTTAACTTTTAAGTTTAATCAGACCCTAATCAGTACGTGTAAGACATGCTAAACTATATGCTTTCTCTGATCTAAGGAGGTCTGTTTGAGCCTTATGTGTTTGAATGCCTTTCCCATATTTGCTCTATGTGTTTTGATTGTCGCCCTAGAATTTTGTCCTTTTAAATCTATAAAACTCATAACCTTTCCCTTTAGGATTAGTAGTCCCTAATGCCTCCGGGGCTGATAGGATTGGGGCGGGTAATAACATGCAATAAGTTAAACGAGACCATTCCGCGTTTAATACCTTAACGGGGTGGGAAAGGGTAGATATGGATATGATGACCACGCGATAACACCACGTGTATAAGTGGTTACAGGGTGTTGTGTGGGGTGATCCATATTATTTATAAACCTAGGACCTCCCTCTCTTTTACTTGTTTATTTCATTGTTTATCTTCAAATTTCTCAAACTATTTTTTCTCTCAAAATTCAGCTTTTCTTTTGTTTCCTTTTCACTCCATCTGTTCGCAACCTTTATGTGAAAATCCCATCTTATTTGAAGCCTTATTTGTCTATATGTTATTTGTACCCTAAAGTCACAACAATAGCTTGGCCGGGAACCACACTAGTGGATTCTAAGGGGTGCCTAACACCTTCCCCTTGGAATAATTTCAAGCCCTTACCCAATCTCTAGTTATCCAAACAAAACCCTTCTTAGTGTCCTAATGCACTTTAATCATTATGTGGCGACTCTTCACTTCTCTTAAACCCAATTCCCAAAAGGGAACGGGTTGTCCTCCCAAATGTCATAAACCCGATTTCGCGAGAAAAAGGGGGCATCGATAGTGTCGTCACTATCTGTAAGAGAATAGAATAACAGAAGTTTAGTACCCGGATCAACAGATTCGCACGACAAGAATTTCAAGAATATGAAGTTTTCCTAAAGGTTCTACAGCCTCCCGAGGATAAATACAGACGTCTCCGTACCGATCCGCGAGACTCTACTAAACCTGCTCATGACTCGTGAGACATATGTAACCTAGGCTCTGATACTAACTTGTCACGACCCAAACCGGACCCGGTCGTGATGGCGCCTCCCGTAAAACAAGGCCAGGCGACACAACCCCTAAACCAATTAAAGCAGTTATAATAATTCATTTTATGTCATTAATAAACTATAAATCCCAAAATAAAGAGTAGAATAGAACAATGCGGAAACAACACAGCCCGACATCGGGGCGTCACCAGTCATGAGCATCTAAAATCCGTCGCAGAGTATGAAAAGACTACATAGTCTATTACAAGCTAGAACAAAGAAAACAAAAGATAGGAAGGAGAAGCACTGGGCTGCGAACGCCGGGCAGCTACCGAATCAACTCCGAACAGCCAGCTGGAGAGCAAATCAGCAATCGCTAGCGTGACCCGAGGCTCCTGGATCTGCACACAGGGTGCAGGGAGTAATGTGAGTACGCCAACTCAGTAAGTAATAAAAGTAAAGGCAGAAACATAAATCAGCCCCTTGGGAAAAACACCAACAGAACTAGCCTCTCGGCTATCTCAAAATCGCTCGTATCAGCCCCTCGGGCAATAGCATGGAACAACATCAGCCCCTCGGGCTATATTACATCTCACACTAGGTACCCGCGCTCACTGGGGGTGTACAGACTCCGAGAGGGGCTCCTTAAAGCCCAAGCGCAATATCAAGCCATCTCGTGGAATAATCAAACAAGCACTCGGCCTTATAACAAGCCACCTCGTGGCATAACAAATCAGGCCCTTGGCCTCGTAATCTTGAATCAGTACAATACCGCTGCGGCGCGCAGCCCGATCCCATAATAACTTCACAACACAGGCCCTCGGCCTCACTCATTCAGAAATCTCTAAAAGCCACTCGGCATAGTAAAACATGATACTCAGCCCACAATATCATTTAAAATGTCAAAACGGAGTAAACATGGATGATTTATGAAAACAGTAGAATACAGCATGACTGAGTACAAATATGAATTCAAAACACTGAGGAATAGTAGTAAAAATCCCCTAAGGGTCCAAAACACAAGGCACGAGGCACAAATATGGCATTCATCCCAAAACATGATGATAGCAAGCAGTTTTCAATCAAATACGCGACTAAACAGTCATACGGGACGGACTAAATCACAATCCCTAACGGTGCACGACCCCACGCTCGTCATCTAGCGTGTGCGTCACCTCAAAGTAGCACAACTATGTGAAATCCTAGGTTTCATACCCTCAGGACAGCATTTACAATCATTACTTACCTTTATCCGGTCCAAACTCTAGCCCGCGATGCCCTTGCCTCTCGCCTCAGCCTCATCTTGCATCGAATCTATCCAGAATCAGAATCATGACGTCAAAATATGCCAAGGGAATGAAGCCCATGTCAAATTACAACACAAATCCCGAAATTGACCAAACCCGACCCCCGGGCCCACGTCTCGGAATCAGACAAAATTTACATCAATGGAATCCTTGTCCCCCCACGAGTTCATTCATATCAAAAGTACCAAAATCCAACCACAAATCCCTAATTTTAGGTCTCCAATTTCAAGCCCTAGTTCATCAATTTTAACCACAAATTTCCACAAATTTCAATCCTAATCAGTGAAATAACACCATAGGAACGAGTTTAGGGTCCAAAAACCTTACCTCTACGAAATCCCCTTGAAATTCCTCTTCAAATAGATCCCTCAAGCTCAAACCCGCATGAAAATGGTTAAGAATAACTCAAAAATCGCGAAGGAGGGTTTATATACTTTCTGGCCTAGGGTTTTCGCACCTGCAGTCCATTTTCCGCACCTGCAGAGCCGCTTCTGCGCTCAACCAAACCGCTCCTGCGGTTTTCACTTAAACCCCTGGGACCGCACTTGCGCAAACCTTCTGCACCTGCGGTCTTGCAGGTGCGCTGAAACTTCCGCACCTGCGCCTCCAAACCATCTCGCCCAATACCACATCTGCGACCCTCTGGGCGCTTCTGCGAGCCCGCACCTGCGGTCCCCAAGCCGCAAGTGTGGTTATGACAGACTTCAGCAGCTTCAGCTGCAACTCTCCAACTTCCAACTTTCTGTTTACCACCCGAAATCACCCCGAGGCCCTCGGGGCCCCAACCAAAAGCACGAACAAGTCAAATACCACTACCCAAACTTATACCAATCTTCAAACACCTCAAACAATATCGAATCAGCCAAATAACATCGGATTCAAGCCTAAGGTTCCAAAATCTTCCGAATTCCGCTTTTGATCAAAAAGTCTATCAAACCTCGCCCGAATGACCTGAAATTTTGCACACATGTCATAAATGACACAACGGACCTACTCCAACTTCCGGAATTCCATTTCGACCCCTATATCAAAATCTCACCTAACAACCGAAAAACGCCAAAATTCCAATTTTGCCAATTCAAGCCTAAATCTACTCCAGACCTCCAAAACACATTCTGATCACGCTCCTAAGTCCTAAATCACCTCCTCAAGCTATCCGAATCATAAAAACCAAATTCCGAGATCAAATGCTCACAAGTCAACTTCCTGTTGACTTTCTAACTCAAAGGCCAACTTTAGAGACTAAGTGTCTCAAAGCTTACCAAAACCTCTCCGAACCCGAGCCAACCAACCCGGTAGCACATAATAGATAAACAAAGCAATAAGAAGTAGAAATGGGAGAAACGAAGCGATAACTCATGAAACAACCGGCCAGGTCGTTACAGTTTCATAGTATAGTCATTTTTACTTCTTGTTCCTGCTTGATACAGGACCTTTCCAGGAAGAAGATTCAGGTTCGTGGTAGACTGCACCAAGGGCTATACAAACCTCATCACCTTCCCACTTCCTCCCCTTCTGGTTCTTTTTTGAATAATGTTGTGCAGAATGTATCTAGATATACTCTGAATAATGATTTGCAGACTCTGAGTCCATCATCTTTGAATACTTCTGTATGTAGTCTAAATGAAAGTATGGTTCCCTCTGTTTCTTCTGTTCATTCTGTACAACATATGAATAATCTTGATATGATTTGGCATAATAGAATGGGACATATTCCTTTTGCAGAATTGAAATGTTTGCCTTCTGTTTCTTCTGGTTTGTCTACTAAACAACCTTTTATTTGTTCTATATGTCATTTGGCTAGACAAGCTAGATTGCCTTTTCCTGATAGTACATCCAGCTCTACTTCTCTGTTTCAACTTGTTTGCATTGATACATGGGGGCCTTACCAAACCTAAACTTATTCTGATGCTAAATATTTTTTGATAATTGTAGATGACTTTAGTAGGGCAACTTGGACACATTTGATGAGTTGGAGAGCAATGCTTTTACTTTACTTAAGCCTTTATTGCCATTGGTGAAACACAATTTAATCTCTCTATACAAATAGTCAGAAGTGATAATGCCTTGGAGCTTGGTTCTTCAAACTTTGCCTGCCAAATTTTTTATGATAATGGGATCCTACATCAAACTACATACCCTCACACACCACAACAGAATGGTGTTGTTGAAACAAAACATATACACGTGTTGGAACTTGTCACGACCCAAAATCCACTAAGGGTCGTGGTGGCGCCGGACACCTCTGTCAGGCCAGCCAACTAGATTATCAAATAAATTCCTCTTTTAATACTTTTGAAAATCTAAGGTTTTTCCTTCCACTTTCATAAATAAAAGTTCACTACTTGAATTCAAATTTAAATAATAACAATTAGTAGAAATCCGTTGAAACCCATCCCAGAAACCCGGTGTCACAAGTACATGAGCAACTATCGATANAATATACAAATGCTGAAAGGAACTACACTAGCTGCGGTCGCCTCGAATGATGCAGCTCACCTAGTCCCAGAAACATCCGTGCTGCTACGCCCAGTAGGCTGCTAGAGGTATATGTACCTGTGCAACAAAAATGCACAGAAGTGTAGTATGAGTACGTAATCAACGTGTACTCAGTGAGTATCCCGCCTAATCCCGAAGGGGTAGAGACGAGATGGCCAACTTCGACACTCACTAGGGGTCAATATCAATATTCATTAATGCGAGGATAATCATGGATTCATATAGTAGTTCTAATTCACGAAGCCAGGAAAACAGGTAAACACCTTCAACAATTAATCAAGGGCTTCCAAGGTTTATTCTTTATTATCTTATCAATTTATATCAAGCCACGAAGGGCAAGTTTCGCGATTACAAATCCTTAAGCGACAAATAACATGCGCAAATCACACCGAGGCGATGGCCCGATCCAACAGGAATGTAAAATGTGCACTGCCGAGGGTCGAGCGGCACGAACCATAGATGCATCTATTTTCACCGAGGCGTTCGGCCCGTTCCATAAATAAACATCTATCCTACTCGCGAATCATCCATGCGACGCAGGCACACATAAAATACATGCTCAAGTAGGGAATTAAGAGTTTACCGGGCTATTTTATCAAATAAAAACCAAATCCTCTTTTAACAATTCAAGAAAACGATGTTTAATCCTTTTGAAATTCATTTACTAGTTCAACTTGATTTTTAACAATTCAAATGTCAATAAGGTTCCAAATATCCCAGGTATAGCATGCTTTGGGTCCTAGACTACCCGGACAATAGCATAATAGTAGCTACGCACGGACTCTCGTCACCTCGTGCATACGTAGCCCCCACAATTAGGGGCACATAATCAATTTAACTCACCTATGGGGTAGTTTCCCCCTCACAAGATTAGAAAGGAAACTCACCTCGCTCCGAAGACTCATAGCCGGCATTCTACATTCTTCCGAAGGCTTGAACTAACGCATAATGCACCAAAACTAGCCAATTAACGACAAACTAATGAGAATATACTCAAATACTTGTTAACAATTCAGATTATACAAATTCCCAACTCCGCTTAGTAAAATGACCAAAATGCCCTCGGGCCCACGTGCCCGGAATCCAAAATTTCTCGAAGATAAAGGTTACCCATGACCTTAGGAACTCAAATATATGATTTTCTCTTAATTCCATACTCAAAATCGTGATCAAAATCCAAGATTATAATTTTCTAGGTTTTCCACCAAAACCCTCAATTTTACACTAATTCTCATGCTTAACTCCATGCATAATTGATGTATTTAACTCAAAAGTGATAAGGATAACTTACCTTAACATTGACGACAAAAATCCCCTCTTGAAGCTCCCCAAAAATCGCCCAAGCCATGAAGGAATGGGAGAAATGAACTCAATCCCACGATTTAAAACAAGCTTCTGCCTCCAGTCATTTCCGCTTCTGCGGAAGCCCTACCGCATCAGCGGTTCCGCTTATGCGGTCAAAAGGCCGCTTCTGCGGCTCCTTCCCAAGCCGCCCTTTCTCGCTTCTGCGATGCTCCTTCCGCAGATGTGATCCCGCTTCTGCGGAACCTTGACCGCATCTGCGGTCCCCAACCGTTGGATCAAAAACCGCTTCTGCGGCTCCCCGTTCGCTTCTGCGGTGCCGCTTCTGCGGTCAACCAACCGCAGAACTGAAAATACCAGCAACCAGATGCCTTCAGCTCTCTTCCAAATTCCAATTTCGATCCGTTAACCACCCGGAATCCACCCGAGGCCCCCGGGACCCCAAACAATCACACCAACCAGTCCCCAAACACATTACGAACTTGCTCGAGGCCTCAAATCACATCACACAACACGAAAATCACGGGTTACACCCCAATTCAATCTTTATGAACTTTGAACTTTCCAACTTCTATTTCCGATTTTTAAACCTATCAAATCATGTCCGATTGACCTCAAATTTTGCACACTAATCACATTTGACATTACGGACCTACTCCAACCTTCGGAATTTGATTCCGACCCCGATATCAAAAAGTCAACCTCCGGTCAAACTTCCCAAAAACCTTCAAATTTCTATCTTTAGCCAAATGGCTTCAAAATGACCTACGGACCTCCGAGTTCACTTCCGATCGCGCTCCCAACACCAGAACCCGAGAGGTATAAGGGAGTTTTTCCAATTAAAGTGATATTATTCGAAATGGGATTATTTATTTAAATCAGAGTCGCCACTTCGGATAGTTTATTTGGTGTCTCAAGTCACCGGTTTATTCTAAATCCCAAATCGAGGAAAATTCGACTTTCCTTTTGGAAGTCTGCGAACCAGAAATTCTAAGTAAGAAATTCTGTTAACCCGGGAGAAGGTGTTAGGCATCCCCGAGTTTCGTGGTTCTCGCACGGTCGCCTAAACTATTATAATTGGCCTATTATCTGATTGATTACACATTTTTAAACCTATTGTGCATTTTAACCTTATAATCGCTTCTATTTAATTATCGTTACATATTGCGAATCATGTCACGGGAACCGTACCCACGATCTACAACATGATTAATTTTAAAAATTAAATTATGGCCGGGTCACATAAATGTACCCCCAAATTTTAGTAATTGGGCGTCACAAACTACGTCACGGGAACCGTACCCGTAGCTATGACAATTAATTAATTCAGGCGCCTAAAGCAAACTACGAAAGGTCAAGGCATTTCTAAACTAATTTTGTATTTATATGAGGGCCATAAATTAAAAGATTTTATTTGTATATGGCACACCCCAATTAAGCAAACGAATTATTTTAAACAATGTAATTAAAGCTATTGATTGCATGACTACTAGTTACAAAAGGGGCGTTGGGCTTCTGGACTGGAATCGGCCCAAGAGAATAAATGGGTGAAGGGCAGTCCAGGAAATTGAGTCTTTCCACTGACTGGGCCAGCATTGAGCCCAACCCTCGGAACAAAATTCATACAAAATTATTTAAACACAGATCAACTAAGGCTTCATGACATCTGAAGTTGAATTAACATTTTTAAAAGGAACTTTTGCCAAAATCCTATTCTTACTGAACCAATAAAATTCTCTCAAGAGCATGAACACATACTGAAGGCCATGGGGTCTCATATCGAGCCCACAAGAGAGCCAAACCTTGTGGCTATAGGCTGATTTTCTCTGGGCTTCATGTTAAGCCCATCAGCCTTGAAGCTTTGCATTTTTTAGCACACATTTGGGAAAAGCAGTAACCTTTGTGGTATTAAACACTTAACCATTTCAAATTACACAACCTGCTTTTATAATTAAAAGAAACACAAGAGCATGCTTTTTCTCGTTCTCAAGACAAAATAAAACCTTCGTTTTCAAAGAACGTACAAACCATATAGATTTGAAAATCAGAATCACTACTAATCATCATTGAACTAGAACCCTTAGTGAATCTACAGTAGAGTGTTATAACCATTCGAATCAGATATCAAAATACAATAGCATGTACTGAATTTGTTCAAATGCCTAAACCAACATCTAAAAGAGGTAAATAACCACAAGTTGATTAACTGTGATCTTGTAATCACTACCATCTTGAACCAATGTGATCAAAAGCCTGACAAAGGGAGTTTTCCATCTTCCCAAGACCACCTTATAATATGTCCACATCCAAACATATGGCAGAGAGTTTCAAACCCAATTGAAATCAAAATGATAAAACCTAAAGTCTAGATACAAACTTTATACACATTTTAACATTCATGGCATAAGTAAATACAATGAGTGATGTATGAAACATAAGCTGATGCATAATTAAGACATGTTTAGTACTACACATAAGTATTTAGCCAGCCCAAGATCTATATTTTCAACAACTTTTAATTCAAACTTCACATATTGTCAAAAATCTAATGAGATACTTGGGTACAGCAACAAAAACAAGGAAAAGTGAGCTTGAAGTTTTAGAGGAAGCAGCAGCAGTAGTCAGCAATGGAACAGTGACAAAAACAGCAAATCAAACCAAACTTCAAACCAATTTGAATCCTTTTAAACCCAGATACACGCTCTTGGAACCCCTTTTTTAGAAATTCTTACTGACAGAAGAAATCAAGGCACCAAAAGCCAAGCAAACTTCAGGCAATTCTCAGTATTTTGGAGCTTGGGAGACAACCAACTGTTTTCTAAGTTTTTAGTTTTTTCAATTCTCCAAAATCTGACTTGAGAGTGAAGTAATCAACTTTTTATGGAGAAGCTTTAGGGCAGCAGAAATGATTTCAGTTTTTGCCCTTTACCCCTTTTAAAATTCTCGTTTTGCTAGTTAGTCCTTAATTTAAAAGTCTGTTTTTTAAACAAGTCCCTAACCCCACCTTCCTAGCAGCTTCCTAAATCAGTTACACAAGATTCCCTAGACTAAAAACCCTGAATTACGCTTTAAACCCCTCCCAATTACCTCAGCAGACCACATGGGTCAAGTCTGACCCAAGACTTAAACCAAAATGAATGGGCTTCCCTCGAAAATGGGTCAGATATGACCCCAAAGCCCAAACCAAATCAGAAATCAATTTTAGTTATTCATGAGAAACAGAAGAAGAAACAACTTGAATGATTTCAAAACCAAAAACTTGTCTAAATGACTGATTCTTAAACTAACATAAATGAGCTATAATTAAACTAGATGACCAATCAATACAGAATCTAAATAAGCTAAATATAAGACTAAAACAAAAATCAGAAGCTTAACATGACCTGAATAAAAACTAAACAGGCAAATGAACAAACCAAACAAAATTAACGAATAGCTTTTTTTTTTAAAAAAATTTTTGAAAAGAAACATGGAAACAAATGGAACAAATATAAACACAAACCATACAAGGGAAAGGCCTAGGTTCAGAATTAGAATCCTCTACCAGATTTCGGTTAGAAGAAAACTACCTAAAGAAAGAGTAGAAGAACGGGAATGGAAGGTGAAACAAAAATAAAGAAGAAAAATTACCTAATTAAACTTGAAACCAACACTGGACGCCCTGATTTAAACAAAACCAATGTTAATCGTTTGTTCTTTGTCAAGAACAAACGACCAACATTATTTTATGCTAAATCACCCTTGAAAACTCAGAAAACTCAGAGGTTAAGCTTTGCATGCCACAGATTCGAAGGCAAGACGATTTTTGGGGCTTTAGGGTTTGGGTTTGAGATCTGAAATTCGAGGCGAGGGAGAGAGATTTGAGTAAGATTGTTTTGGGATTTAGGAAGAGGAAATGCTGGGGACTATGTGGTGTTGTTTTGTGGCGGATTAGAGGTGGCGCCGCCACCGGAGGGAGTGCGGATTTTAGGGGCGGCGCTAGGGTTGTTGATTTGTCTCTGAATGTGGAGATGAATGAGAGAGTTAGAACCGGGGGGGTAAGGCCATTCGGACAGTTATATGTATTTAGGTAAGCCAGTTCCCGACCGTTCGATCAAGTGAGATCGACGGCTCAGATTGCGAGATCGAAAAACGGGGTCATTTGGTTAACAAAAGGGGCGGACCGGGTTGAGGCGTGATTTGGGCCGGATTTGAGCGAGTCTTGGTGATTTAAACACTTGGGCCTGGGGGAAAATTAATTGCAACAACCCAAAATCCGATTTCTTTTATTCCTTTTCTTTTCTCTTTGAATTTCTAATTTTCTTTTTCTCTTCCAAATCAAAAATAAAAATCTAAATTAATTCCTAAAGTAAATTAACTTACCAAATTAGTCTAATTACTAGTCAAAGTATTTATAAAAAATTAAATAACTCCTAAATTGAAGAAAAAACTATAAACTTCAAAAATTAAAAGTTAAAATGCAATGTGAGTTATTTTTTGTGATTTTTTCTATTTTTGTACAACGACTAACTTACTAATTAACCTAGAAATATAAAAAATAAATCCTAAATGCAAATGCAATGTATTTTTGTATTTTTCATGAATTAAATAAAATTAAGCATGCACAGAAAAAATGCAAACAATTAGAAAAATTCTACAATAATTCCTAAAATAACAAACAATTAAAAGAAAAATCTAATTCTTTGGGATTTTGTAGGAGTAATTTATGTGGGGAAAAAATCACATGCTCACTGCTGCCCCTCTTTGCTCGGAGACACGAATGGTTTTCGGGCAAAGATAACATGAGCAATTATGAGGGAATTTTGCCCTTTTGAAACTCCATGGGAAGCATTTTTTTTAAAAAAAGAGCCTGACCGAACCTCGCTTCAGAGGTTGCCTACATATCCTTGGCTATAAAGGAATCAGGTTAGTGCAGCTCTGGAAGTTTCGGTAGTTGGGACTACCAAGAAGCTGTGATTTCACTGTTGCTGCTGCTGCTACTGCTTGCTGAACTCCTTATTACACCAAAATAGAAAATAAAAGCTAAACTAGCTAAACCTATCAACTACGAGTTACAGATTCCTATCTATAATTCTTCTGAAGCTTGATTTTGAGTCTTGGCTAGTTCTTGCAGCAGACTCCGACCTGAATCTTGATGCTCGTCAGCTGTAACTGCTAGTTCATTCTTCAGCTTTTGGATCAAGGCGGGACATGCGAAGCTTGCGACTTACATCATATCTTGAGCAACCCGCATCTTTCTCCGCTTCTGCACTTTGAGTTCACTTCTTTTTGTTCTTTTTCCTTCTTTTCTTTATTCTGGATGGAGACTCATTCTTTTGGCCGTCTCGAACCCTGTGCCTCGATGTCAAACCTGCTCAGACACCAAAACAAACAAACAAATAAAATTTTTCTGCCCCAATTTTCACTAGGAAAATTTCGTGAGTTATTTGTAACTAAAATCTAAACAGTTTCTTTATTTGAAAGCGATAAAATAAGGATTGTGCGTCTTTAAGAGAAAGAGATTAGGGAGTGGAACCCTGTATCTATAAAAACTCAACCAGGGAGTGGAGACCCTGTGTTGGAAAAGGCGACTAGGGGGTGGAGACCCTATGTCTAAAATCTCAACTAGGGGTTGGAGACCCTATGTTGGCAAAAGGTGACTAGGGGGTGGAGACCCTATGTCTAAAATCTCAACTAGGGGTTGGAAACCCTATGTTGGCAAAAGGCGACTAGGGGGTGGAGACCCTACGTCTAAAATCTCATCTAGGGGTTGGAGACCCTATGTTGGAAAAAGGCGACAAGGGGTGGAGACCCTATGTAAAAAATCTCAACTAGGGGTTGGAGACCCTATGTTGGCAAAAGGCGACTAGGGGATGGAGACCCTATGTCTAAAATCTCAACTAGGGGTTGGAGACCCTATGTTGGCAAAAGGCGACTAGGGGGTGGAGACCCTATGTCTAAAATCTTAACTAGGGGTTGGAGACCCTATGTCTAAAATCTCACCGAGGGGTTGGAGACCCTATGTTGGAAAAAGGCGAATAGGGGGTGGAGACCCTATGTTTAAAATATCAACTAGGGGTTGGAGACCCTATGTTGGCAAAAGGCGACTAGGGGGTGCAGACCCTATGTCTAAAATCTAAACTAGGGGTTGGAGACCCTATGTTCGCAAAAGGCGACTAGGGGGTGGAGACCCTATGTCTCAACTAGGGGTTGGAGACCCTATGTTGGCAAAAGGCGACTAGGGGGTGGAGACCCTATGTCTAAAATCTCAACTAGGGGTTGGAGACCCTATGTTGGCAAAAGGCGACTAGGGGGTGGAGACCCTATGTCTAAAATCTCACCGAGGGGTTGGAGACCCTATGTTGGAAAAAGGCGAATAGGGGGTGGAGACCCTATGTCTAAAATCTCAACTAGGGGTTGGAGACCCTATGTTGGCAAAAGGCGACTAGGGGATGGAGACCCTATGTCTAAAATCTTAACTAGGGGTTGGAGACCCTATGTCTAAAATCTCACCGAGGGGTTGGAGACCCTATGTTGGAAAAAGGCGAATAGGGGGTGGAGACCCTATGTTTAAAATATCAACTAGGGGTTGGAGACCCTATGTTGGCAAAAGGCGACTAGGGGGTGCAGACCCTATGTCTAAAATCTAAACTAGGGGTTGGAGACCCTATGTTCGCAAAAGGCGACTAGGGGGTGGAGACCCTAT
>NC_031989.1:50887956-50920456 GCF_001879085.1 Nicotiana attenuata
AAAATCTCAACTAGGGATTGGAGCCCTATGTTGGCAAAAGGCGACTAGGGGATAGAGGCCCTATGTCTAAAATCTCAACTTGGGATTGGAGCCCTATGTTGGCAAAAGGCGACTAGGGGATGGAGGCCCTATGTCTAAAATCTCAACTAGGGATTGGAGCCCTATGTCAACTAGGGATTGGATCCCTATGTTGGCAAAAGGCGACTAGGGGATGGAGACCCTATGTTTAAAATCTCAACTAGGGATTAGAGCCCTATGTTGGCAAAAGGCGACTAGGGGATGGAGACCCTATGTCTAAAATCTCAACTAGGGGTTGGAGACCCTATGCTGGCAAAAGGCGACTAGGGGGTGGAGACCCTATGTCTAAAACTCAACTAGGGGTTGGAGACCCTATGTTGGCAAAAGGCGACTAGGGGGTGGAGACCCTATGTCTAAAATCTCAACTAGGGGTTGGAGACCCTATGTTGGCAAAAGGCGACTAAGGGGTGGAGACCCTATGTCTAAAATCTCAATTAGGGGTTGGAGACCCTATGTTGGCAAAAAGCGACTAGTGGGTGGAGACTCTATGTCTATAATCTCATCTAGGGGTTGGAGACCCTATGTTGGCAAAAGGCGACTAGGGGGTGGAGACCCTATGTCTAAAATCTCAACTAGCGATTGGGGACCCTATGTTGGCAAAAGGCGACTAGGGAGTGGATACCCTATCTCTAAAATAATCTCAACTAGGGAGTGGAGACCCTATGTTGGCAAAAGGCGACTAGGGAGTGGAGACCCTATGTCTAAAATAATCTCAACTAGGGAGTGGAGACCCTATGTTGGCAAAAGGAGACTAGGGAGTGGAGACCCTATGTCTAAAATAATCTCAACTAGGGAGTGGAGACCCTATGTTGGCAAAAGGCGTAAAAATAGAAATTGGGGGTCCTAAGCTACCATTGTTTTTTTTTTTGAATTTTTTTCTTGTCTCTTTTTTTTTTCATTTTCATTTCATTTTTTCATTTTTTTTAGTTTGATTAAAAATGCAGGAAAGAATTTGGAGGAGACTTCCCTTTTTGATTGATTATTGCTGCACAACTGTTTCTAGCCTTTGCGCATTTTCTTTTGGTGGCACCTGCTTCTTGCAAGGTTGCTTATGATTGCACCTGTTTCATGTTTTCAAACAAAGAACAATTGTTAGTTTGAAACGGTGGTTTGTTTTGTGGCCTTGATTATTTCAATCACTCGATCTCGGCCCGGCTTCTTTGATGAAGATATCAACTGCAACTGCTTGTTCCCTGAGGACCGATTTCATTTCGGGTCCCTGGAGAACCTCTGGTTTTTGTCCAGACTTTGCCATGACGGTTGGTCGGCGGAACCCAACCTTTTCGACTTTATTTTGCCTTCGTTGGCCTTTCCCTTCTGATTCTTTTTTTTCTTTTTCTTTTCTTTTCTTTTTTTTCGGAGCATCGGGGAACTTTTGGCTCCTCAAACTTGCTGCAATGGCTAGTCGCGTGGGACTTACCTTTTCCAACTTTATTTCGCCTTCGTAGGCCTTTCATTTCTAGCTTCTTTCTTCCAACTTCAATTTTAGAGCATTTGAGGTACATTGGCTTTTCAAGCTTTTCCGAGACGGTTAGCCACGTGGGGCTTAACCTTTTCAACTTCATTTGCCTTTATTGGCCTTTGACTTTGATTTCCTTTCTTTTCAGGATTTTTTAATTTGAAAACATCAGCCAACATGGCCAGTCGAAGTCGACTTGATGCCTTTGGTGAGGCTGGGTGCCTTATTGCACATTAACTCGTGTCAAATGAGAACCCTGTAAATCAATCTTGCCATCCTTTCTTTGTCTCAGTTTTGGAATAGAGCTAGACCGAAACGGATTCAAAGGAAAAAATAAACAATGGAATGGATAAATGAATTTAAAAAGAGGTATCCCTTTCGGAGAAAGGAAAGGACTTATCTGGAGTACATGCGGACTTCGATGAACATGACATGCCTTTTGGACTGGATGCCTGATCTGTGTAAACTGTCCAACTCTCAGAAATTCATCACAACTTTTGCCTCAAAATCAAGAAATGTTGCCAGGACTCTGTCGGTGCCGATGGCTGTGAGGATCCTCTTTTCGATCAGGGGTGCCCTTTGCGGGTTTTCACGAACTGACCTTTCTCATTTCTTTTCTCACCATCGTCTTATAGTGCCCGTGTGGGTTTTCACTAACAAGACTCTCTCATTTTGATTTCTTTGCTTACTGTCGCCTCACGGTGCCCGTGTGGGTTTTCACCAATAAGACTCTCTCATTTTATTTCTCTCATCTTGATTGCATCGGATCCAAACAACTGCTTTCTCTGATTTTGAACACCTTTCACCGATTGATCGGAAGGACTTGATCAAGGTTTGGGTAAAAAGAAAACGGATCAAATTACAACTTTGGAACCGTTCAGGCGGGATCATCGCCGAACCATTATAACATCTGCCCCAGTTTCACATTTGGGGAAATTTGGATTTTTGTTTTGATGTGACTGAACCCCAGAGAGAGGCTGCCTACGTATCCTTTCGGAATCAAGTCGAACGTAGTTCAGGAAAACTTTGTTTTCGATTTTCTTTTGTTTTTTCTTCTGTTTTGTTTTGTTTCTCCTTCTTTTTCCTTTCGTTTTTCCTCCCTCTTTTGTTTCACTTCATTTTCTTTGTCTTTTCTTCCTTTTTTTTGTATATTTTTTTCTTTATTTTTTTTCTTTTTTCATTTCATTTTTCAATAACACTTTCAGGTTCCAAAGAGGGTAATCAAAAAATGGGAGCCGGCTTAACGGGTTTGCAAAGGGTTGATAGTGTTTGGGTAGCGAGAATGAAAGCCTTCGTCATCCCAAACAGAGAATATTAGAACTATATGGGGGATCCAACATAGTACCTTTGAATGCATTTGCATTGACAGTTATTTCAAGGACATTTCCTTCGATGTGTCCTAAGTACAATGCACTCTTTTGGCAATACTCTTGTTGCAATGTATGGACCATTCCAATTTGGAACCAATTTTCTTTCACTTGTCCCAAATCTTTGTTTTATTTCCTTAAACTTATCCTCATTGCGATCTAATTCTTGATTCATTATTTCGAGGTCTGACAGCTTTTTAGGATCTGGGCATGAAGTCCGCAAGCGTGTCATGTTATTGAAATCTGCATTTAACAGAACTGAAAAGAAAAATAAGAAAAGTGACAAGACTAAGAAAAGAGATATTCCTGGACAATGAAATATTAATTTCATTTGATTTTGATTTTTTGTTTTTTTTTTGATTTTTTTGATTTTTTTTTAATTTTTGAATATAAAAGGGTTTACATCAAAAAGTAAGACAATAAGGTAAAACATCCGGATCACACCCTGAGATAATCCGGACGCAGAAAGGATAGCAAGACTGGCTACTAAGACTCCCGTCTTAATGGGGAACTTTCACGCTTGGCGACCATTTTTGGCTTTTTGTTTGTCTCGACAATGGCTGAATAGCCCTCAGTGCCGGATCAAATTCCTTATCTTCAAATCATTCCGGCCATTGGCCCTATGTTGTGGGCAGGCAACAGATTGTTCATCACATCAGGAGCTTCTTCATCCCGAAAAACAATTCTTTCAGCTTCAATCAATCTTCAACTGCCCTTTTGAGGGTCCAACAGTCCTGAGTACTGTGTCCCACTGCTCCATAGTGGTATTCACATCTAGCATCGGCTCGGTGCGAGGGGGACTCGGGGTTTGGCAGGTTCGGGGCCACTGGTTGCAATAGATTTAGCCCGATTAGCTTTTGGAATGATAACTAGGGATTTTGAAACCTTTTATACTCCTTCTTGATTATGTTTTGATTAGAAATTTGTACAAAATAGTCCCAAAAGGCTCACAAGTTGTGCTTCATTGAAGGTTTGATCAACAAAGTGACAAGATGTCAAAGATTAGCTCAAAAGGAGTGAAACTTGCACAAGTACCAAGACAAGACAAAGCTCAGGCAAAACAAGGCCAGTGCGGCCGCACTACATTCTATGTGGTCCGCACTGGGAGATTCAGAGAGCATGATTTCCAGGCAAAGAGGCAGTGCGGCCGCACTACCATTTTGTGCGGTCCGCACTGAGATCAACGCGGCCGCAGTCCATTCTCTACGGTCCGCAGTGAGGAGAATCAGAGAGTTGCAATTTCCCAATGTCAAGCCAATGCGGTCCACGGTCCGTTTTATGCGGGCCGCACTAGAAGCCTCCGCGGCCGCAGTCCATTCTCTGCGGTCCGCGATGCCAAAGTTCAGAGAGCAGTTTTGTCAAGTCCAAAGCCCTAGTGCGGACCGCGGTCCATTTTGTGTGGTCCGCACTAACCCCGCAGAGGTACTTTTGTCCAAAATTGTCAGCTTAGTACTAATAGCTTCTTTCCATTTTTAGGTTAAGCAGATAGATTCAGTTAAGAGCTGCGCTCGTGGGTTCGATATTTTCAGCTATTTTGGGAAATTTTATCTACATTTCAACATTGAATCTTGTTATTTATCTTAGTGATTAATTAATATGAATTGTTCTTCATCTATTTCTTGCTTTTGTTCTTTAAATATGTGTAGCTAGACCCACAAGCTAGGGTTGTGGCTCAACCCTAGTGTGGGTAATTGATGGGTCTTGTATTTTAGGGCTAAATTGACTATGGGTGTTTGATATTTAGGCCAATTTCATGGTTAATTGCTGAATTAGTGGTTGCAAACACTAGTTTGTGTTTAGTGTTGATACCCAATTTTTCCCTGTATTTTTTAAAATATGCAAATTTCCTTCAAAATAGCCTATATATGCATATATAAGTATATCCCAAGGTTACATTATTTTTCTTTAATTTTTTCATAGATTTTTAAATCAATTTACTGTCCTATTTTATCAGGAAAAACCCAATAATTGTCACCAAAATTATCATTTTTTGTGATTCATTTATTGGATTCTCATATTTATACTAAAATATAGGTAAGGTATTTTTTACATATTTTTACAAATTTATTGAGTAATTTTAAGGATAAAATTGCATAATTGCAATATTAGCCATTTTTAGGTTTAAACTCGACTCGTTGTTATAAAATGGGATTTTATATTTTTAAATCGATAATTATATTGTTATAAATTATTTCAGTGCTGTTCAATTTATTTTCATGTTTATCATTTTCTATAAATTAAATGGGAAAAAGGGGTTATTTAACTTATAGCCAGATTTGTCTTTTTAATTTAGCCCAAATTAGACCAAACCCCAACCCAAATTAAACCAGCCCAAAGACCCAAGCCCAAATCCTAAATCTACCCGACCCAACCCAGATTAAATCTTGGCCGTTGATCAATTTTGATCAACGGTCCAGATTCATTCTTACCAAATTAAACCAAACGACCCCCCAAACCCCTCCCATTCCTCATTCATCTCTATCTCTCTATCTCTGGTTCTCTCTAGAACCTTCCCCCTTCCCCTCCGTTCCGATGAGTCTCACTCACCTTCTCCGGCCACCTCCTGGCCTGAATCTATGGTGGTCTCACCACCTACCAGCCTTCTATGGTGCATACACGCTTGTTTGCTGAAGTTTCATGGTCTGACCATGAAGAAGCTTCATCCAGACCTTGTTGATTCAAGTTTATGGCCATCTCCGGCCTTGCTCCGGCAAGCCATGTCTGTTTCGAGCCTGACCTCGACTCCTCCTGCTTAAATCTATCCAAGCCTTTCTCACCGTATGGGTTCCTCTGAAACCCTAGCTTTTGAGGTTCTTCTATTTTCTTTAGATCTGTTCTAGATCCGTGTTTCCTCTAAACTTTTAAACGATTTCTTGATATTTCTTTCAAAAAGTTGTGCTTTCAAAACCTTTATATTTTTCCGATTTAGGGTTTTTTTGTTCCTTGTATGTTCTCTACTGTGTTCTTTATATGTTTCTCTACTGTGTTCTTTATATGTTTCTCCTATTGTGTTCTTGTTAAGTTTCTTCTAATATGCTTCTCTTATTGTTCTTATTAGTTTCTTCCATTAGGTTTCTTATCAGTTCTTCTACTATGTTTCTTTGAGTTCCGCTGCTGTGTTTCACATGTTGTTCTTTTACTATGCTTCTCATGAGTTCCTGCTACTGAAAGAGCATGTTAAAGGTCTCAGTTCCTTTCTGAGACCTCTAAACCTGTTTCGATTAGTATCTTTTTCCTTGATTACTTATCCTCTCATCTCTGCACTCGATTGATGATAAAAACCCTAGAATTTTGGGGGTTCATCCGAGTTTTGAGACCATTAGCTATGTGGTATGCTTGTCCTTCATCTTGGAAATTGTTTGATTTCAGAAACCCTAACTATTTCGAGTTTCTAAATTTGTTTCCTCTGTTGCTCAACTGAATCTTGAAATCTTTGTTTCAATCTCTATTTCTTTAGGCAATTCTGATTCTCTACTAAACTCTTCTAAGGTCCTTCTACTGGACCCTTTGTATGCTATTGATACTATCTCTCTTCTGCGCCGCTGACCTATGTGACTACCATCTTTGCAATGGCATGACATTTATTTGCCCTAAATTCAACTTAGCATGTTTGTGTGCTCTTTATATGTGCTGAACCCCCTCTAAAATGGCTTTCAATTTTGATTGGTTTCAGACTTCCTTTGTGAAAATCTGATTGATCTTCTTTCCTTGTTTGCTGATTTTCCTATTGCTTGGTTTGAGTCATAAACTTTCCTTAGCTTTTCTGACTTGGTTTATTCATGGACCAATAATTACAAACCTATGACGCCTTGATTTACTGTGTACTAATTGATTTTCTACCTTATTTATGTAACCGTGTATTTCAAATTTCTGCCTTTAAATAAACTCATATGTATTTACCCCTAATTGCCTACTTTGCACAAGATGCTTGTTTGATCTCTTTCCTTAAATAATTTCCTTGCTCATTACCGTTTAAGTCTGAACTTGCACTGATTGATTTTATTGATACCCAGTTCCTTAATTATTTTCTTACCTTATCTCTGCCTGTTTTTCACACTATAAGTACACGACTCTTTCATTAACACAGGGGACCCCATCATTCGTAGTCTTTCTAAACTTATACTCACACTCAAAAGTATTCTCTCTTATTGTTTGTACTGTGGCCTGTTTACAAGTTTTGCTGCCTGCTTTCTCTATTTGCTTCTTTGAAACTGGTATGTCCTGATTTAAGCTTTGTAGCACCACAACAATGTGTTTTTCTTACTGCTTTTGTACCCCTGTTTGCTTACTGCTTCTGTATAGTTCAACACTTACTCTAGCATGCTGTAATTTCCTTCTGCCTATTCTAAATCTATTGTGAAACCCAAAACCCCCACTCCCTATGTGTTTAAGCTATGGTTTGAGGCATGGAAGTACTGCAACATATTGTCCATGACTCAAACTTGATCCCCTGGGATCCTAGCCTCTAATATGATGTGTTCTGGCAGACTCATAGGCATGCCAACACCCTCCATTGCTGGGTATGCCTAAAGCTTGCCCTAGCCTAAGCAATAGGCTCTTTGCAACTCCCCTATTCCCTGAACCCCTTTTGCGCACATGTTTGTGGTTGTTTCCTCTCCTTTATTCCTTAAAATTATGTTCTTCACTTGCACTCTCTCTTAGATTTTAAGTTCGCCCCCCCCCCCTCTTGTGAGCCTTGACTTGGGACCCTTTGAGCTCCCTCTGAACTTGGACACTCGAGGGCTGGCCCTTCCACACTGCACTTGTCCCTGACCTGATAATACATTTGGGTGTGAGCATTGCCCGGAGTCCCTTCGAGGCTCTTAAGGAACTTTGACACACTCAAATGAGAGAAAGACTTTGGATCATGATCTCTTGGAGTTGGTTTACCTCATATTTCAGACATGAAGTCTGAATCAGGCTCTCCTTTGGTTGTACTTTTATTTTACTATTTTTTTTATGTAATTTTTATTCATTCTGGTTTGTAATAAGCTATAATAAACGCTTGGGGCTGGCTAGTGAAAAAGGGTGGGTAACTCTGCATGCAAAGGGTAGAAATCATGTCTATAGGTCTATCATAATTTTGCATATTTCAAATACATATAGAAACCGTGACTATAGGACTACTATATTCCTGCCTATCCAACTATCATATAGAAACCATGTTTATAGGTATTCTAAATTCTGCATATTCAAATAGAAATCATGCCCATGGGTCTAATCCTGCATATCCAACTTCGTATAGAAATTATGCATATAGGTTTGTGAATTCTTCATATTCAATTACATCTAGATACCATGTTTATAGGTCTTAAACAAATTCTGCATCTAGATGTCATGTTTATAGGTTTTAAAACAAGCCTTATGCATTTAGATACTAAGTCTATAAGGTTTCTGCATTTTTACACCATGTCTATAAAGTTTAAAATCAGCAACGCATAGAAAGCATTCCTATAGGAATTGCCAATCGAATATGATTCGCCTCACTCAGTGTTAGATATAAAACCAGTAATAATGGATACTAACGGTTGCAGAATTTGTAATCAATTCGTTAAATCCTGCCACTCTTTTAATAATCTGATTCCTCCACTTAGCAAGTTTAACAAGTATGCATTCAAATAATTTATTCCAAGCCTTACTATTTTCTGAATTCAGTAGATATCATGCCTATAGGATCCCGTCTTAACACTTAGGCAAGCCATAGGGTAATAACTATAAACTGAATTTGTTCTATTAATTACAACCAGCAGGCAGGCCTGATTCGGGCTTCTTATCTGAATTATGTAACAAATCAGTTTGCCTCTACTTTTAAGTTATTTCACGTTTAGTATTCAACCAGACCCTAAACAGTATGTGTAAGTCATGCTAACTACGTGTTTCGTTGTTTAAAGGGGGTATATTTGAGCCTTTGCTTGTTATGTGCTTTCCCCAATTTGTTATACGTGTTTCGTATGTCGCCTTAGAATTTTGCCCATTTGAAACCTCAAATAAGCATAACATCCCTTCCCTTTAGGATTAGTAGTCCTTATACCTCCGGGCTGATAGGATTGGGACGGGTAATAGCATGCAGTAGGTAAACGAGACCATTTCGCGCTTTAATACCTTAACGGGGTGGGAAGGGTAGATACGGATATGATAACCACGCGATAATGTCACATGTAGCCCCTCATTGAGGAGTGATTACCAGGCATTGTGTGGGGTGATCCATATTATTAATAAACCTAGGACCCCTCTCCCTTTATTCTTTATTTTTAACTCTTTGTTTTTAAAATCAGCTTTTCTAATTATTCTTTCAAACCTTGTTTACTTTCAAACCTTTATGTGATGAAATCCCCTCTTATTTGAGCCCTATTTGTTTGTATGCTAATTGTACCCAAATTCACAATAGGCCGGAAACAACACTAGTGGATTCTGAGGGGTGCCTAACACCTTCCCCTTAGAATAATTTCAAGTCGTTACCCAATCTCTAGTTACTCAAATCAAATCTCCTTGGTGTCCATGCACCCTGATCATTAGGTGGCGACTCTTCAAATCAAACCCAATCCCCAAAAGGAACGAGTTGTCCCTCCAAATGTCATAAACCCGATTTCACGAGAAAAAGGGGGCGCGACATTTAGTTGATTTGGGCTCTTCTTGTGAAAGAGAGCCTAAGTCTCCGAAATTGGTCCAACAAGGAATTAGGGCGTACTCAAGATATTGATAGCCCCAATTAAAGGGTTAAACCTCGAGAGAGTAATACCCGAGTTGAACCCTAGTTGCTTCTGCAAATTTGCATACCCAATTGGTCTTGAGAAAGTCAATTCGGGCAAAATCACTCAAACCACCGAGAGGTGTAGAGTGGGTAAAGTCGCGCAACGGTTATATCATACTCCCCAAATATGTCAAACGTGCATTAGACTCAAGTACCCGTCAATTGACCACCTAGGCGGAAGTCACTACCCTAGTGCCTTTTAAACCATTTGAACAACCCGTAGCATTATAACTCTTAGCTTATTCTAGTTTACATTAGCAAAGTAGTTGATAAACTTAGAAGTTAAACAAAAACCCCAAAAATGATTAGAAGTGTAATTTGGAACACATACGCAACTCTACACTAGATAGATACTCGATTCCAAATTATAGCTCTCTGTGGATATCGATCCCGACCCTAAATCGGGTAAAAGCTGCTCCGACCCTCTCTCGCTACTTAATTAGTAGTGCGGAGTAGGCCGTGATCACTTTTTGGCGCCATTGCCGGGGAGCTAACGGTTTTGGCTATCTATCTAGATAGATTTGTGTTTTGTACTTCTTTCCTTCTTTGTTACTAATTTGTGTCTGTCAATTTTTCAGGTACAAAAATGGCATTAAATGCTAATGACCCTCTTGGAAATGTGAATGTGGGGGAGGAGGTAGATGACAATGGAGATGAAGAGGTGCCTCTTGTACCTCAAGGACAACGTAGAGGCCGCCAGGCCAATGCAAATGACAATATTCCAGACCCTCCTCCGCCACCTCCAAGAGTGGCTCCTAGAGTTCTTCCCAACCAAGGCTATGCGAGTGCAATTGTTCCGCCCCGGATCTGGGCGGGCAATATTCAAATAACCAACATGATGCTGACATTGTTGGATCAGCGTGGGTACTTCACGGGTACTCCCACTCAAAATGCTTACAAACATCTCAAGGGTTCGTGGATACCTGTTGGGGGAGCAAGCAAACCAATGTGTCCGAGGATGCACTTTGATTGAGGCTTTTCCCCTTCTCACTTAGGGGGAAAGCATTGGATTGGCTTGAGAGACTTCCCATCCATTCCATCACAACTTGGGATGAGTTGGCGGATAAGTTCATTGCCAAATTTTTCTCACCAGGGCACATGGCAGCACTACGGGATAAGATCTTAGCCTTCAAGCAGGAGCCCACCGAACCATTGCATGAGATTTGGGAAAGATATAGAACTATGGTGAAGGAATGCCCCAACAATGATATGACAGAGGCAATGATACAACAAACCTTCTATCGGGGCATCAATACAACGAATCAATGCATAGTGAATCAATTGGCTGGGGGTAATTTCATGAAGTTGCCTTATGATGAAGCTTGTGCTATTCTTGATGAAATGGCTGACACATCCTCCGCTTGGCAAAGTAGAGCCAATGTGCCTCAGGGTGACCCCACGGTCACTCATTTGCACAAAGAACTACATGACCATGGACAGGCTATAACGGAACTTGCAACAACAATGAACCAATTAGCAAAGGCACAGTTGCAACAAGTTCAGAATCCTCGCCAAGTCAATGCTATGGAGGGTGTTAACATGCTTGTGAACAATAGAAGACAGAAAGGTCAACAGAACCAAGGGAATTCGGATCAATTTGACAATGATTGTGGTGGATTCCAAGATGATTGTTATGATGGGCAGAACGAAGAGGTGCAATATGTGAATAATTACCAAGGCCAACAAGGCAATTCTTCCAATCAACAACAACAATGGCGATCCCAGGGGAATTGGGGTAACCAATAACAAGGCAACAATAATTGGAACAATCAACAACAAGGAAACAACAATTGGGGGAATCAAAATAATAACCGCAACAATCAAGGAAACTAGGGCAACAACAACAATTGGGGTGGAAACAACAACAACCAAGGTGGATGGAACAATAACCATGGAAATCAGGGGCAGGGCTTTCAAAGGCCCCCAATGTACCAACAACCGAGCAATCCACCACCTTTTCCATCCCAGGTCCTAGTTCATCCATCAATGAAATGGGTAGAATTGAAATGATGTTCGAACAAATGATGAAAAAGAATGCAGATTCCGATGCGCAATTGGCTTCTCACAATACTTCAATTAGGAATTTGGAGGTGCAACTGGGTCAAATCTCTCAGTCCTTGAATACACGCCCTAAGGGTGCTCTACCAAGTGATACGGTAGTGAACCCAAAGGGTGGGAACAATCATGTTATGGCGGTAACTACAAGGAGTGGAAGAGGCGTTGATGTGAATGCCTCCAAACCAAAGCAAGTTTTGGGTGATGAAGTTGAGTTGCAAGAAGATGAAGTTCCTTTGATGGTTGAAAATGTGGCTGATGAGANCGGTGCTTTCACTATCCCTTGTACTATAGGGAGTGCAGACTTTGCTAAAGCTTTATGTGATCTAGGGGCAAGCATCAACTTAATGCCCTACTCAGTTTTCAAGACTTTGGGTATTGGGCCTCCGAGGCCAACTTCCATGTGATTGCAAATGGCAGACAGATCAATGAAGCAACCATTTGGTATTGTTGATGATGTGCTCATCCGGGTGGACAAATTTATCTTGCCAGCTGATTTTGTGATCTTGGATTGTGAGGTAGATTATGAGGTCCCGATCATATTAGAGAGACCTTTCCTTGCTACGGGGAAGGCTCTAGTGGATGTGGAAGCAGGGGAACTCACTTTTAGGGTGGGTGATGAAAAGGTCATTTTTCATGTGTGCAAGGCAATAAAGTAGCCCAATTGTACAGAAGTGTGTTCATTTGTGGATCTTGTCACGGCTGTGATAATTGATGATACCAGTGCAATGATAAATGTGGAGGACCCTTTGGAGGCCGTATTGTTGAATCTTGATGTCAATGATGACGAGGGTCGAGTGGAGTGCGTGAATGCTTTACATGGAATGGGTTCTTATTCTTATGAGCCTAGGAAACTCTCTTTGGATCTTGAAAATAGAAAGACCCCTCCAACAAAGCCTTCAATTGAGGAACCTCTGGTGTTGGAGTTGAAGCCATTGGCTCCACACCTCAGGTATGAATTCTTAGGCCCTAATTCAACTTTACCACTTATTCTTTCCTCTTGTCTTACTAACATGCAGGTAGGTGCCACATTGGCGGTGCTCAAAAAGCGAAAAAAGGCAATTGGATAGACTCTAGCTGATATACGGGGAATAAGCCCCGCATTCTGTATGCACAAGATTATTCTGGAAGATGATGCAAAACCCTCCTTGGAACATCAAAGGAGGCTGAACGAAGCAATGCAAGAAGTTGTGAAAAAGGAGGTGATCAAGTGGTTAGATGCCGGAGTGGTCTATCCTATCTCTGACAGCTCGTGGACTTCACCGGTGCAGTGTGTGCCGAAAAAGGGTGGTATGAACGTGGTGACCAATGCTAATAATGAGCTTATTCCAACCCGGACATTGACCGGATGGAGGGTGTGCATGGACTACCGCAAGCCGAACAAGGTGACCCGCAAGGATCACTTCCCATTGCCTTTCCTTGACCAAATGCTTGATCGTCTTGCTGGGCATGCCTTCTATTGTTTCTTGGATGGTTATTCGGGGTACAATCAAATTTTGATAGCTCCAGAGGATCAGGAAAAGACAACCTTTACTTGTCCATATGGCACCTTTGCTTTTTCTCAGATGCCCTTTGGGTTGTGCAATGCACCGGCAACATTCCAATGGTGTATGATGGCTATTTTCACCGATATGGTGGAAGATATTTTGGAGGTGTTCATGGACGACTTCAGTGTTGTGGGTGATTCATTCGATGAGTGTTTGAAAAATTTGGATAGAGTGTTGGCCCGGTGTGAAGACACCAATCTTGTGCTAAATTGGGAAAAATGCCACTTCATGGTTGAGGAGGGCATAGTGTTGGGTCATAAAATTTCAAAGAATGGTATTGAGGTTGACAAAGCCAAAATTGAGGTGATTTCTGGACTTCCTCCCCCCACTTCTGTCAAGGGGATTAGAAGTTTTCTTGGGCATGCAGGGTACTACCGGCGATTTATCAAGGACTTTTCGAAGGTAGTAAATCCCCTGTGCAAGCTGCTAGAAAAGGATGCAGAGTTCGTGTTTGATGAGGGATGTATGCAGGCCTTTGAACTTCTCAAGCAAAAGTTGACCACCACCCCGATCATTACCGCACCCAGTTGGAGCTTGCCTTTTGAGGTCATGTGCAACGCGAGTGATGTTGCGGTTGGGGCAGTTTTGGGCCAAAGAGTAAACAAAATGTTTCATCCAGTGTACTATGCGAGCAAGACAATGAATGAGGCTCAAAGGAACTACACGGTGACTGAGAAAGAATTGTTGGCTATCGTGTTCGCTATGGAAAAATTTCGGCCATATCTTATGGGAGCCAAAGTCATAGTGCACACCGATCATGCAGCTCTTAGATACTTGATGACAAAGAAAGACTCCAAAGCTAGACTGATGCGATGGGTCTTATTACTTCAAGAGTTTGATTTGGAGATTGTGGACCGGAAAGGTAGTGAAAACCAAGTGGCGGATCATTTGTCCCGCTTGGAGGAGGAAGGAAGGCCGTGTGATGGCCTAGAGATCAATGATGCATTTCCCGATGAGCAGCTACTTTCTGTGTCGATGAGTGATATGCCATGGTTTGCGGATATTGCTAATTTCCTTGTGACTGGCATCATCCCGTGTGAGCTCTCTTCTAACCAAAGGAAGAAGCTCAAACGGGATAGTCTGGACTTCTATTGGGACGAGCCATACTTGTTCAAGATTTGCACCGACGGAGTGATCCGGAGGTGTGTACCTGAGGAGGAGCAATTTAGCATCCTAGAGGCTTGTCATTCCTCCCCCTATGGTGGCCATCATGGAGGGGCGAGGACAGCTTCAAAAGTTCTGAGTTGTGGTTTTTATTGGCCAACCTTGTTCAAAGATGCAAGTGATCTCGTAAAAAGGTGTGATCAATGTCAAAGAGCGGGCGGTATTTCTAAGAAAGATGAGATGCCTCTAAACACCATTCTCGAAGTGGATATCTTTGATGTATGGGGTATCGATTTTATGGGCCCATTTGTAAGCTCGTGCGGAAACACCTACATTCTTGTAGCGGTTGATTATGTCTCAAAATGGGTCGAGGCCGTGGCCTTGCCCAACAATGAAGCTAGGAGTGTGGTCGCATTTCTAAAGAAGAGCATTTTCACAAGGTTTGGCACTCCTCGGGCAATTATTAGTGATGGAGGATCGCATTTTTGTAATAGAGCTTTTGACGCCTTGCTTTCCAAGTATGGTGTCAACCACAAAGTGTCTACACCTTATCATCCTCAATCAAGCGGCAAGGTTGAAGTGTTCAACAGGGAGATCAAGAGAATTTTTTCCAAAACCGTCAATGCCAATAGGACCGATTGGTCTAATAAGTTGGATGATGCTCTATGGGCTTACCGAACTACTTACAAGACTCCAATTGGTATGTCGCCGTACCGGTTGGTGTTTGGGAAAGCATGTCATCTACCAGTGGAGTTAGAGCATAAGGCCATGTGGGCCTTGAAGAAGTTGAATCTTGATTGGGATATAGCTGCTAATCTTAGGGTGGAGCAACTCAATGAACTTGATGAATTTAGGTTCCATGCCTACTCTAGTTCGTCCCTGTATAAGGATAAAATGAAATACCTTCATGACAAATATGCTCAGGGCAAGGAGTTCAAGGTGGGAGATTTGGTGCTCTTACTCAATTCTCAACTAAGGTTGTTCCCGAGAAAGCTAAAGTCAAAGTGGAGCGGACCATTTGAAGTAGTGTGTGTGACCCCGTTTGGTGCTCTTGATTTAAAGAACAAAAGTGGGGAAGTTTTTAGAGTGAATGGGCATAGAGTCAAGCACTATTTGGGGAAGTTTGATGATGGCCATGTGATGGCTCTTGTGCATTTCAAATGATTGGATGGTAACATGCGTCGTGTCGCGACGTTAAATCAGGCGCTTCTTGGGAGGCAACCCATGTGTTTTTCTTTTTCTTTTTATTTGATTATCATTGTAGAGTAGGATTGATTTTTGGGCTAACTGGTTGTGAGATGTTACAGGATTGTGTTGATGCAGTGCAGGACATAGTGGAAAAAAATGATCAGGTCTCTGAAGTTATCAGTGCGGCCGCAGTCCATTCTGTGCGGACCGCACTAAAGAAAGAGTAAAAATACAACTCTCTGAAGTTTGCCACTGCGGCCGCACTACATTTTGTGCGGTCCACAGTGGACCATTGCGGCCCGCAGTCCATTTTGTGCGGACCGCGGTGTGTTGCCTCCTCAAGTTTGCAATTTTTTGTACAGTGCGGACCGCGGTCCATTTTGTGCGGTCCGCACTGGGGTAGGTAAGCTGGGCCCCAGGGCTTTTTCTATAAATAGTCCTTGAGGCCCACCTTTTACACTTTTCGAACCTTTGCATCTCAGAGGCCTTAGAACATTGTTCATCCTTTCCTGTTGCTCGTAATTGACTGTTTAGAACTGAGTAGCTGCATTTCATCTCACATCTGGTACCATTACCTTCTTTTTAATTATTTACTTTTGTTAATTTCCTTTAATTTTTGTTTTTTCTTTCTTCCCTCTCTATGCTTCCCGTAGTTTCTTCAATTATTTAGATTAGGGTAGTTAAATTTTTGATTAATGTAGACTTAGGTAGTTACAATCAATGGGTAAAACATGTAGGGACACTAATTAGGTGTAAATTTGGGCTTAAAATCAAAAATACATGGAACCCTAATTTAGTGCCACAACTGGGCACTCAGTGCGGACCGCGGTGCCCTTGTGCGGTCCGCGGTACAATTTTGTGCGGACCGCATTGATGAAATACCTGAATACTGAACCTGAGGCACTGCGGCCGCACTACATTTTGTACGGACCGGAGTAGCCCCAGTGCGGCCACACTACCTTTTGTGCGGTCCGCACTGCCTAGATACAGAGAGTGGGTAGTCTGAACCCCACCTCTATGCGGACCGCGATTGATTTTATGCGGTCCGCGGTGACCCTCGTGCGGCCGCACACCATTTTGCGCGGTCCGCACTGTGTGACTTCTGCAACATTTCTGCAATTTTTCTTCCCTGCTTCTGCAACTCTGTTCTTAACTGCTGCGACTGATACTAATAAGTTCAATTGAATTGTGTTTGCAGACAATGGTGAAACAACGAGGTAGAGTCAGTAAACAATCGGGCAGAGGAGAATCCTCCCGGGGAGGGAAGTAGAAAATGATAAAACTCACTCCCGAAGTCCGGGAAAATATTAAAAGGACAAGAAAGTTGATAAAAGCTGCTGATAGAGCTGCTTCCCAGTCCTCGGGGAGTGAGTATGAGCCCTCACGAGAGATATCTTCAGACTCCGTGCCAGAGTACATGGAAGACTGGCCGGAGAGGCCTAGGCTAAGAGACACACCTCCAGCATCCCCCACTGCCCAAGCGTCAGTGAACATTTCTTCTGGGTCGTCTGAGGGCTCCGGTAAAGGTAGTGGGGAATACTCCACCTCTCCCACAGCTTCATTATCTGGAGAGGGTGCAGTAGGTGCTGAGGAGGAAGTAGGGGGAGAAGAAGCAGTAGGAGAAGGAGGTGAACCACAGGTGGGGGGGGTATTGCTAGAACTAGGAACCCGGAGGTGTGGCAAGACCGGTTTGTTAGTGAAGTAGCATACCACAAATTCCGGGAATGGTGGCCGGTGAGGAAGTTGATCCCGGAGAGGAGCTTCGTAGATAGAGACTTGCTACTTCACAAACCGAATGTGAGGAGGCAGTTTAGGGAGAGAATTGGCTGGGGGCACTTTTTGTCTGATTGTATGGATGTCAATGAGCACTTGGTCAAAGAATTTTATGCCAACGTTGCCCACATCAAAAAGGGTACAAAGGTGACCAAGGTGCGGAACTTGAAGGTGTTGTTTGATAGGAAGACGATCAACGATTACCTTGGCTTTGATGAGGAGGATGAGTCCCTATATATGGCCAAGATGAAAATGGGTGAGGAGGTTCGTCCCTGGTTGACACAATACCTGGCAATCCCGGGTACCACCCCTGACTGGCTGACTGCGGGCGTCAAGATTTTGAGGCGCAATTTGAACATTGAGGCAAGGGGGTGGGAGACATTTGTATATAGTAGGTTGGACCCCACGACTCATGACAACACCCTACCTTTTCACCGGGCTGTTTTGGTGGCTTCGATTATGGTGAGGTACCCAATCAATGTGGGGAATGTGATGTCGAGAATAATCTCTATTGTGGGTGCTGAGCATGACAGAAACTACCACTTCCCCAGTTTTCTGACTATGTACTTCTGGGACCTCAAGGTTGAAAAGAGGCCGTTCGGCATAACGGTCAAAGCAAAGGCCCCATTTTCTTGGTACAGCGTGCAGGGGGATGATAACCCCAAGAGCAAGAACTTCAAGGGTACGGTTACTGCTCCAAATGGCCAGTCTGAAGAGCCAGTTGTGGTAGTGACCCCTGCTGAGCCTGCCTCTACTTCCACTGCCATTCCTCCTGGTCCATCCACCTCAGCGAACACGGAGATTCCATCTTCCCGTGCCCATCCAATCACTGCCCACCGACTGAGCCAGGCACTCCTTAGTATCAACAACTGGATGCAGACTACGTCATCCAAGTTGTCCATCTTGACTACCACGGTAGAGGCTCAGTCGGCACCTCCACCCCCACAGGTTCCCCAGTCGATAGAGGATGCTCTCAAGGAGATACTAGTCAACCAAAAGAAAATCCTCGACAATCGGAAGGTGCTTACTGATGCAGTTGATTCACATGTCAAGGCACTCAAGGAGCTTGCTAGGGAGCACAAGAAGTTGAGGAAGACACGGGCCTCCAAGGAGTCCGTGAAGGAGCTGAGAGCTGATGTTGACAGACTAAAGGCAGATCAACTGCCTTTAGATTTACTGCTCCAGGACCCAGTACCAGCAGCTGATCCCCAGCCGGAGCACTCTCAGAGGCCTCCCAAGAGGATGAGGATGATTCCCAGAGCGGATGATGCAGTCATCCAGTTGGCCGACCCACCAGAGGCTTCCTCTAGTCAGCCACAGGATGTACTTCAGGAGCCTGTCCAGGTCCAGGCCCAGGTCCCAGCAGCAGAGTACCAGGCCACAGGGAACCAGTCTGAGATTCCTGAGCACAGGTGAGGACCCAGGGATACAGACAGACATGCCATAGGGAGTCTCTATATCCTTCTTTATTATCTTTTTGGTGCTTATTTTGTCCAGTTGGCATTGGGGACAATGCCAGCTTTCATTTGAGGGGGTAGGCCCTACATTTGGATTTCGGATGATTGTATATATTTGATACTTTTTATGCTTTCTTTATTTTTCATCTTTGGTATGTATATAATGTTGGTACTTCATTACATTTTTCGTACTTTTCATTTTGGGTCTGTATATAAAAAGTTATGTTATATTGTATATATTCATCCCCGTATTGTATATTCGATTAAAATCCCCTCTTGTACATATTCATTCTACTTTTCGCATTCTTCTTTTTCGTAGCTTCTTAGTTAGGTTTGTAGCTTTTTTCTTTTGAAAGTTTGCAATAAGCCTTTGGTTTTCTTAATGCCACGGTTCTTTCCAAAGGTGGAGTGTTGTGTGAACCGGGTGGCTCTTCCCAATGATGGATGGCGTAAAAACCTTCTTAAGGGTTTGAGTCCGTTTTTCTTTTTGTTTTTAGTAATTAGTAGTTAAGGGTGCCTCAAGCAAAGCTTCACTTGGGCCTAGCACATTTGCCTTTGATCTTATGGTCAAAAATAATTTATTGTGTTTAGGATGGTGAAAATCGTGACCTTGCGACTCTTATGTTGACCGATAATCGTCAAGTGGTTTTTCGGGACCATTGTGTGCTCAAATATTATCTAAGGTCGTTGTGGGCCCCCGACTCTGTATCTTTAGCAATCTCATAGCTTGTATGGTGAGTAATCGCATTGCAAGTCCAAGTCCCGAGCCAATGGTCTAGAACTTGCCCTGAATGTTTGTTGAGGCGAAATCCTAAGTGAATTTCGACTTAAGACATGATTATAGGCTCTCCTTGGTCCAAATGATAGTTGAACACATCCACAACCTACCAATGATAAGATCCCTAGTCAACCCTTTTGAGCCTTAGACGTTTTTCCTTCAAGAACCATGATACAAGCCTATACCCATTCTAAAAGATACCCTCTCTTGGCACCCGATCTTTCCTTTAGCACATGGAAAAAGTATAAGTTTGGGGGGAGAGACGAGGATTGCAACAAAGTGGTAAAAAGGCACAAAAATGAAGAAAAGGAAAGGCAATGAAAAAGAAAGAAAAGCAAAAAGACAAAAAGATTGTTCAATGTGAAAAAGAATAAAAAGGGATTCAAGAAAAGCAAAGAATGAGAGGTGTCGAAAGTTGAAAAAGGAGAAAAGGTTTGAAATTCATAAGAAAAAGTGGCAGTATGTCTCTCTAACCCCTTAGAAAGAAGTGAAATGACTCAAGGAGTCAAGTAAAAGTGTGCCTAATGAAACAAAAGAAGTGCTTAAAGGAAGATGGAACCTACTTAGACCAAACATATCCTACCCTGAACCAAAAGCCTTCACAATGTCTCCACAGAAGCCCTATATGATCTTGAGTTGAATGAAGCTTACATTAGTGGATACTCACATAAGGGGCAAGCATATGGTACCTGAGCTGGACTTGTGACTTTTTCTTGAGAGAGATGAGTGAAATTCCATTTACCTCATTCTGAGTGCCACTATTCTAAAGGTGAGGTTTGCTTAGGGAGAGTTGAGGATGTATGAGTTTGGGTTCCACAATGACTAAAGTAATAGAAAGAGTCGTTTGATGTGTTGAGTCAACCCTTGATGCTCTTGTGTCACACTTGATCCATGGTGTTTTCAAAGAGTAAAAGTTGTTAATCATTCATTTGTATTAAGGGCAATTGTTAGTCCCAATTGATGCTAGATGAGGTCACTTTAGGACAGCTGAGATTTTCTTGGACATTCTCTTAAGGGGTGGGTCTTATTTTGTTTGCTTGAGGACAAGCAAAAGCTTATGTTTGGGGTAGTTGATAACTGGGGATTTTGATACCTCTTATACTCCTTGCTTATGTTTTGATTAGGAATTTGTACAAAATAGTCCCAAAAGGCTCACAAGTTGTGCTTGATTGCAGGTTTGATCAACAAAGTGACAAGATGTCAAAGATCGGCTCAAAAGGAGTGAAACTTGCACAAGTACCAAGACAAGACAAAGCTCAGGCAAAACAAGGCCAGTGCGGCCGCACTACATTTTGTGCGGTCCGCACTGGGAGATTCAGAGAGCATAATTTCCAGGCAAAGAGGCAGTGCGGCTGCACTACCATTTTGTGCGGTCCGCACTGAGATTAACGCGGCCACAGTCCATTCTCTGCGGTCCGCAGTGAGGAGAATCAGAGAGTTGCAATTTCCCAATGTCAAGCCAATGCGGTCCGCGGTCCATTTTATGCGGACCGCACTAGAAGCCTCCACGGCCGCAGTCCATTCTCTGCGGTCCGCGATGCCAAACTTCAAAGAGCAGTTTTGTCAAGTCCAAAGCCCTAGTGCCGATCGCGGTCCATTTTGTGCGGTCCGCACTAACCCCGTAGGGGTATTTTTGTACAAAATTGTCAGCTTAGTATAAATAGCTTCTTTTCCATTTTTAGGTTGAGCAGATAGATTCAGTTAAGAGCTGGGCTCGTGGGTTTGATATTTTCAGCTATTTTGGGAAATTTTATCTACATTTCAACATTGAATCTTGTTATTTATCTTAGTGATTAATTAATATGAATTGTTCTTCATCTATTTCTTGCTTTTCTTCTTTAAATATGAGTAGCTAGACCCACAAGCTAGGGTTGTGGCTCAACCCTAGTGTGGGCAATTGATGGGTCTTGTATTTTAGGGCTAAATTGACTATGGGTGTTTGATACTTAGGCCAATTTCATGGTTAATTGCTGAATTAGTGGTTGCAAACACTAGTTTGTGTTTAGTTGATATGGGCTCTTCTTGAGAAAGAGAGCCTAAGTCTCCGAAATTGGTCCAACAAGGAATTGGGGCGTACTCAAGAGATTGATAGCCCCAATTAAAGGGTTAAACCTCGAGAGAGTAATACCCGACTTGAACCCTAGTTGCTTCTGCAAATTTGCATACCCAATTGGTCTTGAGAAAGTCAATTCGGGCAAAATCACTCAAACCACCGAGAGGTGTAGAGTGGGTAAAGTCGCGCAACGGTTATATCATACTCCCCAAATATGTCAAATGTTCCTTAGACTCAAGTACCCGTCAATTGACCACCTAGGCGGAAGTCACTACCCTAGTGCCTTTTAAACCGTTTGAACAACCCGTAGCATTATAACTCTTAGCTTATTCTAGTTTGCATTAGAAAAGTAGTTGATAAAATTAGAAGTTAAACAAAAATCCCAAAAATAATTAGAAGTGTAACTTGGAACACATACGCAACTCTACACTAGATAGATACTCGATTCCAAATTCTAGCTCTCTGTGGATATCGATCCCGACCCTAAATCGGGTAAAAGTTGCTCCGACGCTCTCTCGCTACTTAATTAGTAGTGCGGAGTAGGCCGTGATCATGGAACAAGCTTGAATACGATTCACCTATAGGGGTGAACTGATTCTGTCTGAAAGGCTCTCTTGGGCAAGGATTGTATTGGGGATCATTTGGTTGAGGAGTATATGGAGCTTGGTAAGGATGGGCATTTTTGGGAGGTGGAGCTCGGTTTTGTGGATAATGTTGTGGTCGCGGGTAAGGTTGCGCATTCATCACCGCATAGGGAGGCGATGCCACGGCATAATCAGCATTTTGAAGGGAATAATACTGTGGTTGGACAATAGGAGGCACATATGATTGGCTGAATGACCTGTGGGCCCCCCTCGAGCTTGAAACCATCATGGCTCCTTCTTCTCTCCTGTTTCCATTTATCAAATCCTCTGAACCATTTTGAACATCTGGTGATGTGGCTTTAAAAGCAACATGACTCAAGATTCGACCCGTTTTTAGCCCACTTTCTACCATCTCCCCAATTTTGATAGCCTCAGCAAATGGCTTTCCCATAGCACATCATGTTCTGGAAGTAGTCCGCCTCTTGGGCCTGTAGAAAGACCGTGACCATTTCAATTTCGTCCATTGGAGGCTTTACCCAGGCAGCTTGCTCACGCCATTTGACAGCATATTCGCGGAAGCTTTCCACGGTTTTCTTTTTCAAATTGGACGGGGAGTTTCTGTCGGGAGCGATGTCCACATTATACTGGAACTGGCAAACAAAATCTCGGGCCATATCGTCCCACACGTGCCAATGGGTAATTTCTTGATCCGTATACCACTCAGAAGCAATTCCGGTGATGCTTTCCCCAAAATAGGCCATTAGCAGCTCCTCTTTTCTACTAGCACCCCTCAACTGGTTACAGTATCGCTTCAGATGAGTGACCGGGTCTCCATGCCTGTCGTACTTTTCAAATTTTGGCATCTTGAAGCCAGCTGGCCAGTGGACATGGGGAAAAATACAGAGGTCAGAGTATGAGACACTCTTTTGGCCACTCAGACCTTGCATGTTTTTCAGGTTTCGTTCCAAGCTCTTCATCTTCCGAGCAATTTCCTCTTGCTCGGGATTTTTAACAACCTTTTCTTTCTTCACCGAGAGATCATATTGCGGAGGTTGAGTGAAAGAGTATGGGGTCACATATGTTATTTCTGGTTGAAGCTGTGGACCCTTGGAAACTGGCGCCTGGGGGCGAACCACAGAAGGCGTGCCAGGAACATTGGACGACATTGGAGGATGTCCGCGTGGGAAGAGCGGGTTGGGCACAGGGGCGTTAGTAACTTCAACGGACCTGGGGATCAACTCAGGGAATCCAGGGATTGCACTTGGCAGTTCCCTACCGTTAGACCAAGCGTCCCACATTTCCATCATGCGGAGACGCAGAATTCTGTTTTCCTCAGTAGTTGCTGACTCGGAAGTTGGGATGGCAGTGATCGGACTATCCTCTGGAATTGGAACTGTTGGCAGATGACTTTCCGAAGACATTTCGACACTTCCTTTTGACCTTTGTGAAGTATGGATATGAAGCCGGATTACCACAAAACCAACCACCTTAATATAGAACCTGGCTCAACAGTAGACAACAAACCGGTTAGTTTGAAGCAATTAACACATAGGTAATCGCACGTTGGGGTGTGATGCACCTATGCAGTTAAATGTATTTCTACATGTTTCGCAACGGTTGCGTGTTTCATCCCGGCTTTGCTTATTTCCCCAATTTTCTTTTCTTTCCACTTTGGCTCTTTGATGCTTCTCCTCTCATTCCTATTTTCCTCTCTTTTCTTTCCTCTCTTTTCTTGCTTTGCGCTCTCTTTTTTTGTTTTTCTTTTGGTTTTTCTTTGTCTCTCTTTTCCTTTCTTTTGGTTTTTCTTTCGGTTCCTTCCTTCCTCTTTTATTTGAGTTATTTACAAAATCATGACCAGATCCGATGAGGATTGCCTACGTATCACGACGTCGCGTGAATCAGATCATTACATAGTTCAAGAAATAAGTACGAAAAATAAAGAAACAATTTTTTGGGAATTTGCAATTTTCATTAATAAAACTCCTAAATTTTTCTATTTCAAAAGACTTTAACATACTCATTTTTTGGAATTTTAACAACTACAAACAGACTCAAAACAACAACTGAAGTACAGACTCGGTAAATGAAAATCAATAGTACATAAGTGCTTCTACTCTTGGGGCCTGTGGGACATCATTCGGTCTTGCCACAGGCCTATGTGCAAGATCCCCTTGAAGACGCTCCAGATCACTCATTATTTGGCAAACAAATGTCATAACCGCAGCACAGAAGGTGGTCGTAGTCATGTCTTCACATTCTTGACACTTCACGACGATGTAGTCGGCAATTGCTCTAACCCTCTCCCGGATGATACCCTTTTCTTGGAGCAAACGCCCGATTTTCTGAGTTCTAGCTTCTAACACCTCGGTGTCATGATGGTTTTGACTCTGTAACTGTTGCATATCTTCCTCCATCTGAGACATTAAGGCATAGCAATGTTCCCTTTCGGCTTTGAAGCTCCTAGCCTATTTGGCCACCTCGTTTTCAAAGGTAATTAACTTTCTCTTCAAATCGGTAACTGTCCCCTCATATTTTCTTTCAACTGTTGAACAAACTCTGCCCGCCTCTCGGCGTTCTTTGCCAACTGTGCTCTAGCTCTTGCCAAACTGCTTTCGGATTTTTCTAGATCATTCCCATACTCACATATTTTGTTCCTAAGGCCATTAATGAGTTTTTCGTCTGCTCGACTTCTTTCCGGATTCTTCGCAGCTATCTTCATCCTTTGGATCTGAGCCCGGAGGATTTCGTTTTCTTGGGCTAACTTTTTCTTCTCACCCTCATCTGCAGCGGCTTGCACATTACTAGCGAACTTGAGGTCTCTGATCTCTCCTTCTAACCTGCTTATGGTGGCCCGATATTTATTTTCTTTTGCCAACCACTCCCACTGTTCTTGTGATGCCTCGACAAACTCTTGGAGGTGGGGTCTTTTAGCTGGCCTTCCAAACTCAACTTCCCTTTTGTACCAAGCGAGGTAACCGGCCGAGACTTCACATCTGTATAGATCACGCACTCGGGTATTTTCTGTTAGATATTGGTATTCACTCCAAATCTGGCGAACTACTGTTTCGTGAAACTGCCCATCAAAACAGACCTCGACCACATGGAGGCTAAGGTCTTCATCTTTGGGCAAGATTTGACATCTCCCTAGCTGTCTCAAAACCCGTTATGGGGCATAAGGTTGGATACTTCTGAGACCCATCAGGAGGAAATACGGCCCTGTAGCTGGCATGTATATGATTTCATCAACAGGAAGCCAACCGAACATCCATTCTATTTGATTTCCAGTGACAAAACGGAGGCGTGATATCCATTCTGTGACCCCTTATGGCATGTTAAACCCGTTGACCCTTGTATAAAACTCCCCTATGCAGCTTTTCCCTGTCGACCCATAGTTCATGTATTGAGGACGATGACATAGATGTTCAATCATCCATATTTGTAGCAGCAAGTTGCACCCTTCAAAAAAGTCTCCTCCGGCATTGCGGGCTGTGAGAACTCGGAAGATTTCAAACACTATCATGGTTGCGAGGGTGCTTTTGGCCTGAGTAAGCAAAGTGCTGACGACCCCAGCTATCCGTATATCAATATTCCCATCTTTCCTGGGGAACACTAGAAGACCCAAAAATACCACCATAAAAGCGAAGCACCTGTGTTCTTCCCATTTTAGGCGATTCCCTTTGCTGCAAATTTTTCTTTCTGGATTGTTGAACCCCCCTATGTGTCTGTATCGCTGGTATATGAACTGCGGAGTGGAAAAACCAACTGCCAAATCTGGGTATTGGACCCCCTGCTTATCTTTAGAAAATCTAGAAACTTGTGTGGAGTAACAACTCTTGGAGCGACCAAATACTTGTGTCTTAGAGTTTCAGTGCTCCCAATATACCCAGCTATCTCTTCCAAAGTGGGTGTGAGTTCAAAATCCGAGAAATGAAACACGTTGTGAGCTAGGTCCCAAAACGTAACCAGTGCCTTTATTATGTCTCCTCTAGGCCTGATCTTCAATAACCCGGTGAGACCCCCCAAGTAGAGATTGACCATATCTTGTCCTGATTTACCCAGATCTTCCCACCATATATACATTTCCAAAGGAATCTTGGTCATGACCGTCATTGGCAAGTTTTGACTCGTGCTCATCCTGCACATTTAAATTAAGGTGACTGGTTTAAAACACAGCGAATTTTACAAAAGGTCACTTTTGAAAATATTTAAATACCACGGCTACTTTTGCAAATACGGCCCTTCAGCTCTTCGAAAGGGAAGATTTTAGGGCTATGCTTGCTAAGTAACCAAAAATTTGAAAAAGGGGACTAGGTGGTTATTCTTGCAAAAACAGCCTTCCGACGTCCTTTCGGGGACATTTTACGCTATTTAGACAAGAACGACACTACCTAATTTTATTTAAGACAGAATAACAACACTTCATTTTTTGGGTTATTTTTGCAAAAATGGAGTTGGACCCGATGGGGGTTGCCTACGTATCCCACACCTAGTGAGAATCAAACTTGCGTAGTTCGGTCAGTTTTGACAAAAAAAAACTAGAGAAAAAGACATGAAACTTTTAAAACCAAATTCTTTTTTTCTTCAAAATTTTGGTAGAGTTTTGGCATATTTTGGACACCAGGTTTTGTTTTCAAAGGAGGGTAATAAATTCTCTCATACCTCAATTTTATTCTCCCAATTCCTTCCCTATTCTAGCAACCGGTCAACATGCGAACCGAAGAAAATAATTGTACAAGTAGCACGTAAAATATGCATTAGGATGGTCTTTGATTCTAGGGTCCACCTGTCCTAGACGGACCCAACCCCTGTGTTGAGTCCCGAAAGTCAAATGCACATGATGCAAACAAACGTTCCTACTAGGGATCCGGCATGAGGCTGAGTTATTCTATGTTTAAAACCTGGGTATATTGTTCTAGACTTGTGTACCCAAGCGGACAACTCGAGCCGGGGGGGGGGGGGGTCTACGTACCGTGAACCAAAAGGCCATCCGGCTTTGTAACTTGTCCAAGCCTCTTTCTTATTTCAAGGTATGAAACTAACAGAAAGAGGAGTCACGCCAGCGTGCACATCCCCGAAGATGAGAAGAGAAGGTTTTCATAACAGTTTATATACAATTCAAATAATATCAAAGTTGTAACTCTAAATATGTAGAAATCAGATAATGAATAAAGCCAAAATATAATAGTTATTCTAAGCTCGAATTCTTAAACCCTGAACAAAAGCTCTGGGTTATGGTCCCCAGCAGAGTCGCCAGAGCTGTCACACCTCCTTTTTTAAAAACCCGAGAGGTTTAAGGGAGTTTTTCCAATTAAAGTGACATTATTCGAAATGAAATTTTTTATTTAAATCAGAGTCGCCACTTGGGATAGTTTATTTGGTGTCCCAAGTCACCGGTTTATTCTAAATCCCAACTCGAGGAAAATTCGACTTTCCTTTTGGAAGTCTGCGAACCAAAAATTCTAAGGAATTCTGTTAACCCGGGAGAAGGTGTTAGGCATTCCCGAGTTCTGTGGTTCTAGCACGGTCGCTTAAACTATTATAATTGGCCTATTATCTGATTGATTACACATTTTTAAACCAATTGTGCATTTTAACCTTATAACCGCTTTTATTTAATTATCGTTACATAGTGCGAATCATGTCACGAGAACCGTACCCACGATCTACAACATGTTTAATATTAAAGATTCAATTGTGGCCGGGTCACATAAATGTACCCCCGAATTTTAGTAATTAGGCGTTACAAACTACGTCACGGGAACTGTACCCGTAGCTATGACAATTAATTAATTCACGTGCCTAAAGCAAACTATGAAAGGTCAAGGCATTTCTAAACTAATTTTGTATTTATAAGAGGACCATAAATTAAAAGATTTTATTTGTATATGGCACACCCCAATTAAGCAAATGAATTATTTTAAACAATGTAATTAAAGCTATTGATTGCATGACTACTAGTTACAAAAGGGGCGTTGGGCTTCAGGACTGGAATCGGCCCAAGAGAATAAATGGGTGAAGGGCAGTCCAGGCAATTGAGTCTTTCCACTGACTGGGCCAGCGTTGAGCCCAACCCTCAGAACAAAATTCATACAAAATTATTTAAACACAGATCAACTAAGGCTTCATGACATCTGAAGTTGAATTAACATTTTTAAAAGGAACTTTTGTCAAAATCCTATTCTTACTGAACCAATCAAATTCTCTCAAGAGAATGAACACATACTGAAGGCCATGGGGTCTCATATCGAGCCCACAAGAGAGCCAAACCTTGTGGCTATAGGCTGATTTTCTCTGGGCTTCATGTTAAGCCCATCAACCTTGAAGCTTTGCATTTTTTAGCACACATTTGGGAAAAACAGTAACCTTTGTGGTATTAAAAACTTAACCATTTCAAATTACACAACCTGCTTTTATAATGAAAAGAAACACAAGAGCATGCTTTTTCTCGTTCTCAAGACAAAATAAAACCTTCATTTTCAAAGAACATACAAACCATATAGATTTGAAAATCAGAATCACTATTAATCATCATTGAACTAGCACCCTTAGTGAATCTACAGTAGAGTGTTATAACCATTCGAATCAGATATCAAAATACAATAGCATGTACTGAATTTGTTCAAATGCCTAAACCAACATCTAAAAGAGGTAAATAACCACAAGTTGATTAACTATAACCTTGTAATCACTACCATCTTGAACCAATATGATCAAAAGCCTAACAAAGGGAGTTTTCCATCTTCCCAAGACCACCTTATAATATGTCCACATCCAAACATATGGCAGAGAGTTTCAAACCCAATTGAAATCAAAATGATAAAACCTAAAGTCTAGATACAAACTATATACACATTTTAACATTCATGGCATAAGTAAATACAATGAGTGATGTAATGAAACATAAGCTGATGCATAAATACGACATGTTTAGTACTACACATAAGTATTTAGCCAGCCCAAGATCTATATTTTCAACAGCTTTTAATTCAAACTTCACATATTGTCAAAAATCCAACGAGATACCTGGGTACAGCAACAAAAACAAGGAAAAGTGAGCTTGAAGTTTAAGAGGAAGCGGCAGCAGTAGTCAGCAATAGAACAGTGACAAAAACAGCAAATCAAACCAAACTTCAAACCAATTTGAATCCTTTTAAACCCAGATACACGCTCTTGGAACTCCTTTTTTAGAAATTCTCACTGACAGAAGAAATCAAGGCACCAAAAGCCAAGCAAACTTCAGGCAATTCTCAGTATTTTGGAGCTTGAGAGACAACCAGCCGTTTTCTAAGTTTTTAGTGTTTTTAATTCTCCAAAATCTTACTTGAGAGTGAAGTAATCAACCTTTTATAGAGAAGCTTTAGGGCAGCAGAAATGATTTCAGTTTTTGCCCTTTACTCCTTTTCAAATTCTCCTTTTTGCTAGTTAGTCCTTAATTTAAAAGTCTGCTTTTAAACAAGTCACAACCCCACCTTCCTAGCAGCTTCCTAAATCAGTTACACAAGATTCCCTAGACTAAAAACCCTGAATTACCCATTAAACCCCTCCCAATTACCTCAGCAGACCACATGGGTCAAGTCTGACCCAAGACTTAAACCAAAATAAATGGGCTTCCCTCGAAAATGGGTCAGAAATGACCCGAAAGCACAAACCAAATCAGAAATCAATTTTAGTTATTCATGAGAAACAGAAGAAGAAACAACTTGAATGATTTCAAAACCAAAAACTTGTCTAAATGACTGATTCTTAAACTAACATAAATGAGCTATAATTAAACTAGATGACCAATCAACACAAAATCTAATTAAGCTAAATATAAGACTAAAACAAAAATCAGAAGCTTAACATGACCTCAATAAAAACTAAACAGGCAAATGAACAAACCAAACAAAATTAACGAACAGCTTTTTTTTTTAAAAAAAATATTGAAAAGAAATTGGGAAACAGATGGAACAAATATGAACACAAACCATACAAGGGAAAGGCCTAGGTTCAGAATTAGAATCCTCTACCAGATTTCGGTTAGAAGAAAACTACCTAAAGAAAGAGTAAAAGAACGGGAATGGAAGGTGAAACAAAAAATAAAGAAGAAAACTTACCTAATTAAACTTGAAACCAACACTGGATGCACTGATTTAAACAAAACCAATGTTAATCGTTTGTTGTTTGTCAAGAACAAACGACCAGCATTATTTTATGTTAAATCACCCTTGAAAACTCAAAAAACTCGGAGGTTAAGCTTTACATGCCACAGATTCGAAGGCAAGACGATTTTGGGGCTTTAGGATTTGGGCCTGAGATCTGAAATTCGAGGCGAGGGAGAGAGATTTGAGTGAGATTGTTTTGGGATTTAGGAAGAGGAAATGCTGGGGACTATGTGGTGTTGTTTTGAGGTGGATTAGAGGTGGTGCCGTCACCGGAAGGAGTGAGGATTTTAGGGGCGGCGCTAGGGTTCTTGATTTGTCTCTGAATGTGGAGATGAATGAGAGAGATAGAACGGGGGGGTGGGGGGGTAAGGCCATTCGGACAGTTATATGTATTTAGGTAAGCCAGTCCGGACTGTTCGATCAACTGAGATCGACGGCTCAAATTGTGAGATCGAAAAATGGGGTCGTTTGGTTAACAAAAGGGGCGGACCGGGTTGAGGCGTGATTTGGGACGGATTTGAGCGGGTCTTAGTGATTTAAACACTTGGACCTGGGGGAAAATTAATTGCAACAACCCAAAATCAGATTTCTTTTATTCCTTTTCTTTTCTCTTTCAATTTGTAATTTTCTTTTTCTCTTCCAAATCAAAAATAAAAACCTAAATTAATTCCTAAACTAAATTAACTGACCAAATTAGTCTAATTACTAGTCAAAGTATTTATAAAAAATTAAATAACTCCTAAATTGAAGAAAAACTATAAACTTCAAAAATTAAAAGTTAAAATGCAATGTGAGTTATTTTTTGTGATTTTTTTCTATTTTTGTAAAATGACTAATTTACTAAATAACCTAGAAATGTAAAAAATAAATCCTAAATGCAAATGCAATGTATTTTTGTATTTTTCATGAATTAAATAAAATTAAACATGCACAGAAAAAATGCAAACAATTAGAAAAATTCTACAATAATTCCTAAAATAACAAACAATTAAAAGAAATATCTAATTCTTTGGGATTTTGTAGGAGTAATTTATGTGGGGCAAAAATCACGTGCTTACAGCTGCTAATCCAGCTTGGCAGGAAGCAATGAGGAAAGAGTTTGAGGCATTGGAAGCTAATGGAACTTGGGATATTGTCGAACTACCCAAAGGTAAAAAGCCAATTGGTTCTAAATGAGTGTACAAAATCAAATATAAAGTTGATGGTAGTATGGAAAGATACAAAGTTAGGTTGGTTGTAAGGGGAGATACAGAAATAGAGGGTATTGACTTTCATAAAACATTTTCTCCTATAGTGAAAATGTGTACTATTAGATGTCTTATAGCTTATGCAGTTAAACATAAATGGTCTTTCTTACAATTGGATGTCAATAATGCCTTTTTTCATGGTGATTTGGATGAAGAAGTGTACATGAAACTCCCCCAAGGGTTGTATGTTGCTTCTGAATCTCCTGTTCATAATTTGATGTATAAGTTGAATAAGGCTATGTATGATTTGCGACAGGCTTCTCGATAATGATTATTCCATGTTTATAGAAATCACCTTAGTCTATTGTGTTTCTAGTTGTATATGTTGATGATCTCATTCTAATAGGGGATGATATGCTTGAAATTGCTGCCTTGAAAAGTTTTCTGGATGACCAATTTTGAATAAAAGATATCGGGCTTCTCTATTATTTCTTGGGTATTCAGATTCATTATCATTCTTCTGGTGTTTTGTTGCATCAACAAAAGTTCATTACTGATTTACTTGCTAATTTTGATTGTTCTGTTATGTCTTCTATTGTATGCCCATTGGATTGACTCTTAAGTTGCACTCTGATGTTGGTGATCCTCTGCCCAGACCTGATACATATCGAAGCCTAAACAGGAAAGCTTAACTTTCTTACCCACACTCGCCCTGACATTTTCTTTGTTATCCAACACCTTAGTCAGTTTCTCCAAACACCTAGAGTCCCTCACATGCCTACAGCTTTACATGTTTTACGATACTTAAAGGGAACTTCTGATGTTGGTCTCTTTCTTAATGATTCTGCTGATTGTTCTTTGGTTGGATACCGTGATAGTGATTGGGCTGTATGCCCTGATTCTCGCCGCTCTGTTAATGGTTTTTGTGTGCTCTTGGGTGGTAGTCTTATTAGTTGAAAGTCGAAGAAACAACAG
>NC_031989.1:50925456-51022367 GCF_001879085.1 Nicotiana attenuata
TAATTTAAATACAACTACAAACAACTAATTTAGCTAATGAAATCGAAGCTAAGGCAAGAAAATAGGAAAATGCCCAAAAATCCTCCCCGGGCCCATGTCTCGGAATCGGGTAAAAATCACAAATTATGAACACCCATTCACTCACGAGTCTAACCATACCAAAATCACTCAAATCCGATACCAAAATCTCGATCAAAATCCCAAAATTCGGCCTAAGAACTTTTCTCAATTCCTAATTTTCTCACCCTAAATCCGAATTTAGATGATAAAACTAACAATAGATTAATGTATTAGAACCAAATTAGAGTTAGAATTCATTACTCAATCTTTCTCCTTCAAAATCTCTCCAGAAATCGCCCTCTTCCGAGCTCCAATTCGAATTTTAGAGTTATGAACTCAAACCATCGATTTTTTCTCTTTTCTGCCAGCGATTTCCGCTTCTGTGAGGGATTAACCGCACCCGCGATTCTGCTTCTGTGGCCAATACTCTGCTCCTGCAGAATTTCATTAAACGGCCAAATTCCGCACCTGCGACCCTCTTCACGCAGATGCGGTTCTGCTTCTGCGGTCCTTAAGCTGCATCTGCGACCTGCCTTATGCCTCAGATAGCATCTGCGGATGCCTAACCGCTTCTGCAGCGCTGCACCTGCGGTCCAAACTCCGCAGGTGCCAAACCAAGAGGTTCAGCAAGATCATAATTTTTTCCAAGTCCAATTCAACTTCTGTTAAGCATCCGAAACTCACCCGAGGCCCCCAGGACCTCAATCAAACATACCAACCAATCCTAAAACATCATACGGACTCAGTCCAACTCTCAAATCACATCAAACAATGCTAAAACCATGAATCACCCTCCAATCCAAGCCTAATGAACTTGAAATCTCGAGGATCCTACAACCGATGCCGAAACCCACCAACCATGTCTGATTGACCCTAAATTTTTCACACAAGTCGAATTCAACACTACGGAACTATTCCAACTTTCGGAATTGAGTTCCGACCCCGATATCAAAATCTCACTATCAATCCAGAAACTTCAAAAATTCAACTTTCAGCATTTCAAGCCTAAATGAGCTACGACCCTCCAAAACACAATCCGAACACGCCCTTAAGCCCGAAATCACTCAACGGAGCTAATGGAATCGACAGAATTCCGTTCCGAGGTTGTCTTTACACCACTCCGATTACGGTCCAAATTCTAAAGCTTAAGCTCTTATTTAGGGACTAAATGTCCCAAAACACTCCGAAACTCAAAATGAATCTTCCCGGCAACTCACAATAGCAGAAACAAATATGGGGAAAGCAGTTAATAGGTGATCGGGGCATTAATTCTCAAAACGACCGGCCGGAACGTTACATCATCCCCCTCTTAAAACATTCGTTCGTCCTCGAACGAGCATAGAGACATACCTGAAGTGGTGAAAAGATGAGGGTAACGGCTGCGCATATCCTGCTCGATCTCCCACGTCGCCTCCTCAACCGGCTAACCCCGCCACTGAACCTTCACTGATGCAATATTTTTTGACCTCAGCTTTCGAATCTGCTTATCTAATATAGCCATTGGCTCCTCAACATAAGATAGATCCTTGTCCAGCTGGACTGAACTAAAATCAAACACGTGCGACGGATCACCGTGATACCTCCGGAGCCTCGAAACATAAAATACCAGATGGACTCCTGCCAAGCTGGGAGGTAAGGCAAGCTCATAAGCGACCTCCCCAACACGTCGCAATACCTCAAAAGGACCAATAAACCTCAGACTCAGTTTCCCCTTCTTCCCAAATCTCATAATGCCCTTCATAGGCGAAACCCGAAGCAAGACCCGCTTGACAACCATATAGGAAACATCACGAACCTTCCGTTCCGCATAACTCTTCTGTCTGGACTGGGCTGTGCAAAGTCTATCCTGAATCACCTTAACCTTCTCCAAGGTGTCCTAAACCAAGTCTGTGCCCAATAATCTAGCCTCGCCAGGATCAAACCAACCCACAGGGGATCTACACCGCCTACCATACAAAGCCTCATACGGTGCTATCTGAATACTGGACTGATAACAGTTGTTGTAGGCAAACTCTGCCAGTGGCAAGAACTGATCCCAAGAACCTCCAAACTCCATCACATACGCATGGAGCATATCCTTAAGAATCTGAATAATGCGCTCAGACTGTCCGTTCTCTAGGGGTGAAATGTTGTGCTCAACTTCACCCGAGTACCCAACTCATGCTGTACGACCCTCCAGAACGTGATGTGAACTGAGTACCTCTATCTGAAATGATGGAAACTGGAATACCATGCAGACAAACAATCTCTCGGATATAGATCTCAGCCAACCGCTCCGAAATGTAGGTACTACACATAGGAATGAAGTGCGCGGACTTGGTCAACTGATACACAATCACCCATATGGCATCAAACTTCCTCGAAGTCCATGGGAGTCCAACTACGAAGTCCATGGTGATCCGCCCCCACTTCTGCTGAAGCAAACCACCCAGTCTCTGGTGCTCATACTTTACCTGCTAACAATTGAGGCCCCGAGCTACAAACCCAACTATATCTTTCTTCATCTGCCTCTACCAATAGTGCTACCTCAAATCCTAGTACATTTCCGCGGCACCCGGATGGATGGAATACCGCGAACTATGGGCCTCCTCTAGAATCAATTCCCAAGCCCATCAACATTGGGTACACATATCCGACCCTGCATCCTCAATACCCCGTTATCACCAATGGTCACATCTCTGACATCACCATGCAAAACCTTGTCTTTGAGGACAAGCAAATGTGGGTCATGATACTGACGCTCTATGATACGATCAAACAAGGAAGACCGAGAAACCACACAAGCTAGGACCCGATTGGGCTCCAAAATATCCAACCTCACAAACTCGCTGGCAAGGGCCTGAACATCCATCGCCATGGGCCTCTCTACTGCTGGTAGGTAAGCTAAACTCCCCAAACTCTCTGCCCGGCGACTCAAGGCATCGGCCACCACATTGGCCTTTCGCGGATGGTACAATATAGTGATATCATAATCCTTAAGCAGCTCTAACCACCTCCTCTAACGCAAATTAAGGTCCTTCTGCTTGAACAGATGTTGCAAACTCCGGTGATCAGTGTAGATCTCACAAGGAACAGCGTACAAATAATGGCGCCAGATCTTCAAGGCGTGAACAATAGCAGCTAACTCGAGATCGTGGACAGGATAATTCTTCTCATGCACTTTCAGTTGTCGGGACGCGTAGGCAATCACCCTACCGTCCTGCATCAATACCGCCCCAAGGCCAATCCTCGAGGCATCACAATAGACAGTATAAGACCCCGAACCTGTAGGCAATATCAATACTGGGGCTGTAGTCAAGCTGTCTTGAGCTTCTGAAAGCTGTCCTCACACTCTTCCGTCCACCTGAACAGAGCACACTTCTGGGTCAGCCTGGTCATAGGTGCTGCAATAGATGAAAATTCCTCAACAAATCGACGGTAGTAACCCGCCAAACCCAGAAAACTACGGATCTTTGTAGCTGAGGATGGTCTGGGCCAACTCTCCACTGCTTCCATTTTCTTCGGATCCACCTTGATCCCTTCACTCGATACTACGTGACCCAAGAATGCCACAGAATCCAACCAGAACTCACATTTCGAGAACTTTGCATATAATTTCTTTTCTCTCAAAGTCTAAAGCACTGTTCTCGCTGCTCATGATCTTTCCGACTCCGGGAGTATACCAGAATGTCATCAATAAAGACAATGATGAACGAGTCAAGATATGGTCGGAATACACTGTGCATCAAATGCATAAATGTTGCTGGGGCATTTGTCAGCCCAAATGACATAATAACGAACTCGAAATGACCATACCGAGTCCTGAAAGCAGTCTTCGAGATATTTGGCTCCCGAATCTTCAACTGATGATAATCTAAACGCAAGTCAATCTTAGAAAACACTCGTGCACCCTGTAACTGGTCAAACAGATCATCAATACGAGGCAAAGGATACCGGTTCTTCACTGTAACTTTGTTCAACTTGCGATAATCAATACACATATGCATAGAACCATCCTTTTTCTTCACAAACAAGAAAGGAGCACCCCAAGGTAATACACTAGGCCGAATAAAGCCCTTATCAAGCAATTCTTGTAACTGATCCTTCACTCTTTCAACTCAAGAGGCGACATACGATAAGGAGGAATAGAAATAGGCTGAGCGCTCGGTAACAAATCAATGCCGAAATCAATATCTCTGTCGGGTGGCATACTCGAAAGGTCAGCTAGAAGCACATCAGGAAAATCCCTCACTACTAGGACTGAATCAACTATAGGGGTATCAATACTGACATCTCTCACATAGGCTAGATACGCGTCATACCCCTTCTCAACCATTCGCTGAGCCTTAAGAAACAAAATAACTCTACTAGTAGTGTGATCTAAAGTACCCCTCCACTCTACTCGCGGTATACCTAGCACAACCAGCATCACGGTTTTGGCGTGACAATCAAGAATAGCATAATGGGGCGACAACCAGTCCATGACCAAGATAACATCAAAATCTACCATGCTGAGCAGTAATAAATCGGCGCTGGTCTCAAAACCACTAAGAGCAATCAAACATGACTGATAAACACGATCCACAACAAGAGAATCTCCCACAGGAGTAGAAACATAAACATGAACCTCAAGGAATCCCGATATACGCCCAATTGCGGGGCAAAATAAGAGGACACATAAGAATAAGTGGAGCCTGGATCGAATAGAACCGATGCATCCCTATGACAGACTGAACAATACCTGTGATGACAGAATCGGAGGCAACAACCTCGGGATGGGTAGGAAGGGCATTGTATCTGGCCTGACCTCCCTCTCTAGGATGACCCCTACCACCCCGACCTCCACCTCGGGCTAGCTGAGCGGGTGGGGTGGCAGCTGGTGCTGTAATCATAGCTTGAGGACCTAGTGGAGCACGCTATGGGTGAGAAGGCTGTGGAGGTGCACCCCTCCTAAGTCTGGGGCAATATCTCACCATATGGCGTGAGTCGCCACACTCAAAACAAGCTTTGGGAGGACGTGCCGGTTGTGACTGGCTCGGGCCAGGTCTACTGGACTGACCACTGAAAACACCTCGTGCAGGAGGCGCTCTAGATACTGTAGGTGCATAATAAGGCTCCTGAGGTCTAGGAGGAGCTGGAATACCACCGGCTGCTAGAAGAGCTGAATGAACGGGGCGACTCATATAACCCCTACCATAACAAACTATAGTTGGAGCACGGGCACCAGAATAATGGCCCGACTCTCGAGACCTCTTGGCCTCTCTCTCCTCTCTATCCCGAGCAGGCATGCCCTCTACTTTCCTAGCAATGCTCACCACCTACTGATAAGTAACATCCATCTCCAACTCCCGGGCCATGCTAGACCTGATGCTGGGAATGAGTCCCTCAATAAATCGGCGAACTCTCTCACGAATTGCAGAAACGAAGGCCGGTGCATGTCTATCCAAGTCGGTGAAGCGTACAACATACTCCGAAACAGTCATAGTACCTTGGCGCAAATGCTCAAACTTTGCGCGCCATACGTCCCTGAGGCTCTGAGAGACAAACTCCCTCAAGAACATATCTGAAAACTGGGTCCATGTAAGGGAAGCTGCCTCAGCTGGACTGTCCAACTCAAAAGTACGCTACCACTGATAGGCTGCTCCTCGAAGCTGGAAGGCATTGAAAGAAACCCCACTCGATTCCGATATACCCATAGTGCGGAGGATATGGTAGCACTCCTCCAGAAATCCCAGAGCATCATTTGATGCTAGACCACTGAATGTATGAGGCTTGTATTTCTTGAACCTCTCAAGCCTCCGCTGCTCATCCTCTGAAGTTGCTTCCCTATCCTCGGGCTGAACGGGGCTACAGGCGGTACCGGTATAACCTCTAGGATCTGATTACTTGAACCCGCTGCTCTAGAGTGCGGGCAGCGTGAGTCTTTACTCCTCCCCCCGCTCGAGATATAGATGCAGCTAGGGGAATCAACCCTACCTGAGCTAGAGTGGTGTACATGCTCATGAACTGCGCAAGGGTCTCCTGGAGAGCTAGAGTAGTAGCAGTAGGCGAATCAGATGCCTGGGCTCCGGCTGAAGCTAATGGTGGCTCCTCTGTGGTAGCTCGCATGGGTGCTCTGGCTGCACCGCGTGCGCGTCCTCGACCTCTACCCCAGCCCCGACCTCTGGCAGCTCTAGCAAGGTGCGCGGGTGCCTGGTCATCTCCAGTAGCACGTGTCCTCACCATCTGTGAGAGAATAGAAAATAGAGGTTTAGAATTTCGAAATCAATAATCTCGCATGAAAGGAATCAAATGAAGTGAAATTTTCCTAACAGTTACATAGCCTCTCGAAGATAAGTACAGACGTCTCCGTACAGATCCGCGAGACTTAAATAAACTGGCTTGTGATTCATGACTCCTATGAACCTAGAGCTCGGATACCAACTTGTCACGACCCGAGTTCTCCCTCCGTGAATTGTCGTGACGGAATCTAATTTCTACGACTAGGTAAGCCTATCAAATTGCGGAAAAAGGAATTTAAAAGTACAAACTAGCAATCTAACAAGTATTTATAGATAAAGTGTTTAAAATGCCGCTCGACATACACAATAATAACACTCTCGACCAATAACAACAGTCCCAAAACCTGGAATCTGATGAATCAGAAACTAGAGAAAATATATAATGTTCTAACTCCAGAAGTCTAAACAAAAGTAAATACAGAAGGTTTATAGCTAAAAGGAAGAATAGAGAGGGACTTCTAGGTCTGCGGACGCGACAGATATACCTCGAAGTCTCTGATATCGCCTCGCCTCACTAATAGTATGGCTGAGCAGAAGAACCTGGATCTACACACGAAAAACACGTGCATGAAGGGGCATGAGTACACCACAACGGTACCGAGTAAGTGCCGAGCCTAACCTCGGTCGAGTAGTGACGAGGAAGGTCAGGGCCCTACTGGTTATATAATTATATAAGTGAGGTAAAAAAGTATGGAATACGACAATTTAATAAGGATGCTAACAGTCTACAACGAATAAAATCACAGAAAAGAATCTAACTCAGTACACAGAAATAGCAACAGGGGATATCCCAGCATAGCGTCCCGTAGTCCCAAAAGTAAAGGTGCGGAGAATCTCCCGAGATATCGTCCTGTAGTCCAAATCGTAAATATGCAGGGGAATCTCCCAGAATGTTGATCCGTAGTCCCAAAGTAAACATGCAGGGGGATCTCCCAAAATACGATCCGTAGTCCCAAAGTAAATACACAACAGTATCAAGAAAGAATTCTACAATTTCTATTCAAGTTTGCATCAGGAAAACAGGGAATTTCTAATCAAAACATGCTACACAAAGTCCAAGTAAGCAGTTAAAGCAGGTAAGGCAGTTAAGTCACATAAGCATGCTTTCCTAAACTAAACAGGAGGTTTCATATACTAGTATTGCTCAGTTAAAAGAAAACATATGCATTTACTTAATGAAAATAGGGTTTTTCAACAATCAGCACATGTACGCACTCGTCATCTCACGTACACAGCATTCATATAACAACAGTACCAAATCCTAAGGGGAGTTCCCCCACACAAGATTAGGCAAGCCACTTACCTCGAACCAACTCAAAAATCAATCCGATATCACGCTCTTGCCACGAGTATCTAACTCCGGGTGGCCCAAATCTAATCAAATTTATATCATAATATAAATACAACTACAAACAACTAATTTAGCTAATGAAATCAAAGCTAAGGCAAGAAAATAGAAAAACGCCCAAAAATCCTCCCTGGGCCTACGTCTCGGAATCGGGTAAAAGTCACAAATTATGAACACACATTCACTCACGAGTCTAACCATACCAAAATCACTCAAATGCTATACCAAAATCTCGATCAAAATCCCAAAATTCGGCTTAAGAACTTTTTTCAAATTTTCCCAATTTTCTCACCCTAAATCCGAATTTAGATGATAAAACTAACAATAGATTAATGTATTAGAACCAAACTAGAGTTAGAATTCATTACCCAATCTTTCTCCTTCAAAATCTCTCCAGAAATTGCCCTCTTCCGAGCTCCAATTCAATTTTAGAGTTATGAACTCAAACCCTCGATTTTCTCTCTTTTCTGCGTAGCAATTTTCGCTTTTGCGAGGGATTAACCGCACGTGGGATTCCGCTTCTGCGGCCAATACTCCGCACCTGCAGAATTTCATTAAACGGCCAGATTCCGCACTTGCGACCCTCTTCACGCAGATGCGGTTCCGCTTCTGCTGTCCTTGAGCCGCATCTAAGACCCACTGCCTTATGCCTCAGACCGCATTTGCGGTTGCCTAACCGCTTCTGCGGCGCCGCACCTGCGGTCCAAACTCCGCAGGAGCGAAACAAACAGGTTCAGCAAGATCAGAATTTTTCCTAAGTCCAATTCAACTTCTGTTTAGCATCCGAAGCGCACCCGGGGCCCCCGGGACCTCAACCAAACATACCAACCAATCCTAAAACATCATACAGACTCAGTACAAAAATCACATCAAACAACGCTAAAACCACGAATCACCCTCCAATCCAAGCCTAATGAACTTGAAATCTCAAGAATCCTACAACCGATGTCGAAACCCACCAAACCATGTCCGATTGACCCCAAATTTTGCACACAAGTTGCATTAAACACTACGGAACTATTCCAACTTTCGGAATCAGATTCCGAACCCGATATCAAAATCTCACTATCGATCCGGAAACATCAAAAATTCAACTTTCGGCATTTCAAGCCTAAATGAGCTAAGGACCTCCAAAACACAATCCGAACATGCCCCTAAGACCGAAATCACTCAACGGAGCTAACGGAATCGACGAAATTCCATTCCAAGGCCGTCCTCATATTGTTCCAACTACGGTCCAAATTCTAAAGCTTAAGCTCTCATTTAGGGATTAAATGTCCAAAACACTCCGGAACTCAAAACGAATCTTCCCGGCAACTCACAATAGCAAAAACAAACACGAGGAAAGCAGTTAATTGGGGATCGAGGCGTTAATTCTCAAAATGACCGGCCGAGTCGTTACAGTTTTGTACTACCGAATTATCTTTAACTAAGACCTTCAAATATGTTCTTTCATCATTTTAAATATGAGAATATTATTAGTCCTGCTTGGCTCCGACAATGACCAGACGACCCTTCAATAAGCAAAATGCGACAAACATGTTAAAACTTGTATATATATCCGCGCTTCGCGCGGTCATAAAAGATACTCCCTCCGTTTCAAATTAGATAGGGTAGTTTGACTCGGCACGGAATTTAAGACAAAAGAAGAAGATTTTTGAAACTTGTGGTCTTAAAAGCTTAAGGGGTAGAAGCTTTGTGGGGCCATGACATTTGTGTGGTTATAAAAGTTTCTCATTAAGGGTAAAATAGGTAAAGTTGAATTATTTTCAAATTTAGAAATGTGTCATTTATTTTGGAACAGACTAAAAAGGAAAGTACCTCGTATAATTTGAAACGGAGGGAGTATCAAATATGAAAAAAATAAATTAAATATGGATAATAAAGTTCTAGCAGAATACATATCTTTGCGGAATGGCCTAGCAATTAACACCTATTCAGACGAACTTTTACAACTTCACTTCTTTTGGTCAAGTGTCTAATTTTATAATAATTCTCCAAGAACATAAATTATGCTCTAGAATAAAAGCTTCTCTATGTATTACATTTACTTCCCCTTTTCAAAATTTTGAAGAGAATTTCCTATTTCTTGATGGACATTTAGGTTGTTTTTTTTCGTTTTCTTAGAAAAAGATTACTCCTTAGACAAAGTTTGAACTAACATAATCCATGTAGTTTTCTACTCATAATATGTGCACTCAAATCCTAATTTTCAATAATAATTGTTAATCTTTATTTGCATGTCACGACCCGAGTTCGCCCTCCGTGAACTGTCGTGACGGCACCTAGTCTCTACGACTAGGTAAGCCTAACAATTTGCGGAAAAAGGAAACGAAAGATAAAACTAACCGAAAACTGCAGATAAAACATAAATAAAACGTTTAAGATGCCGCTCGGCATATACAATATAAACTCTTAAACTGAAATAACTCCCAAATTCCGGAATCTCATGAAATCACAAACTATTGAATAACTACAAGTGTTCTAACTCCAGAATGTCTAAACAAAAGTAAATACAAGAGAGCTAAAACTAGAGGGTAGAATAGAGAGGGACTCCTCGATCTGCGGACGCGGCAGATATACCTCGAAGTCTCTGATGATCGCCTCGCCTCACTGATGGTATGGCTGAGTCGAAGAACCTGGATCTGCACACGAAAAACATGTGCAAAAAAGGGCATGAGTACACCTCAACCGTACCCATTAAGTGCCAAGCCTAACCTTGGTCGAGTAGTGACGAGGAAGGTCAGGGCCCTACTGATATATAATTATATAAGTGAGGTAAAACAGTATGGAATACGACAATTTAATAAGGGTGCTAACAGTCTACAACGAATAAAATCACTGAAAATAATCTAACTCAGTACACAGAAATAGCAACAGAGGATCTCCCAGGATATCATCCCGTAGTCCCAAATGTAAATGTCCAGAGGATCTCCCGGGATACCGTCCCGTAGTCCAAAATCATAAATATGCAAGGGAAACTCCCGGAATACCAAATCAGTAGTCCCAAAGTAAATATCCAGTGGGGAATCTACCGGGTGTTGTCCCGTAGTCCCAGTCATAAATATGCAGGGGGGATCTACCGGAACAGCAATCCGTAGTCCCAAAGTAAACAAGCAGGGGGATCTCCCGGGATATTGTCCTGTAGTCCCAAAGTTAACACACAGCAGCAACACGAAGAATATTCAATTCATTCCAATTTCCTACCAAGGTAAAACATGTATTTCTAACCTAGCATGCTGCACAGATATCAAATAAAGCAGTTTGAACAAGTAAAGCAATTAAGTCACTTAGACATGCTTCCCTAAACTAACAGTAGGCTTAAATTGCAAGTAATTTACAACAAGGAAGAAAATACGATTATAGTTACTTAATGAAAATGGGATTTTCAACAATTAGCACATGTACGCACTCGTCACCTCACGTACAAGGTATTTCATATATCAACAATACCAAATCCTAAGGGGAGTTCCCCAACACAAGGTTAGGCAAGCCACTTACCTCGAACCAGCTCAATCAACTCGATATCACGTTCTTTCCATGAGTACCCGACTCCAAATGGCCCAAATCTATTCAAAGTAATTGCATAATGTAAATATAACTTCAAGTAACTAATTCAATTAATTAATTCGAAGCTAATACGCGAAATTAGGAAAATCACCCAAAAATTCCCTCAGGCCCACGTCTCGAAATCGGATAAAATTCGCAAAACTAGAATCCTCACACTCTCATGAGTTCATACATACCAAATACACAAAAATCGGACCACAAACAACCCCTCAAATCCCCAATTCCAAGTCTCCAATTTCAAACCCTAAACCCCCAAATTTAACCCTTATTTTCCATAAATTTCTTGCCAAATCAGTAGAAAAATACCATAATAACGAGTTTGGGTTCCAAAAATCTTACCTCCTTGAAGCTCCTTTGAATCCTCTCGCAAAAACCTCCCAAAAGCTCAAATTCTCGGATAAAATGGTGAAAGAATAGGCCAAAATCGCGACAGAAACCTTATATAGGTTCTGGCCCAGGGTTTCCGCACCTGCGGCCATTTCCTCGCATCTGCGAACCTGCACCTGCGGTCCCAGGTGCACATCTGCGAGAATTCACTTAAAGCACCAAGCCGCACCTGCGCTTCTTCTACCGCACTTGCAGTCTCGCAGATGCGCTCCAGCTCTCGCACCTACGACTTCAGAACTCCAAACGCCCAGCCGCATCTGCAGCTTCTCCATCGCTTCTGCGGGCCCGCACCTGCGGTCCCATGCACGCAGGTGCAGTTATGACAAATCCTGCCAACTTCAAATTTATCCTAAGTCCAATTCCACTTCCGTTAGGCACCGAAACTCACCCGAGGCCCCCGGGACCTCAACCAAATATGCCAACCAATCCCAAAACATCATACGAACTTATTACCACCCTCGAATCACATCAAACAACGCTAAAAACACAAATTACTCTCCAATCCAAGCCTAGTTCTCAAAACTTCCAAATTCCGCTTTCGATCAAAAAGTCTATCAAACCTCGTCCGAATGACCTGAAATTTCGCACATACGTCCCAAATAACATGACGGACCTACTCCAACTTCCGGAATTCCATTCCGACCCAGATATCAAAATCTCACTGTCGAACCGGAAACTTCAAAAATTCGACTTTTGACATTTCAAGCCTAATTAAGCTACGGACCTTCAAACCACAATCCGAACACGCCCCTAAGCCCGAAATCACCCTACGGAGCTAACGGAACCAACGAAATTCCATTTTAAGGCCGTCTTCACACTGTTCCGACTATGGTCCAAATTCTAAAGCTTAAACTCTCATTTAGGGACTAAGTGTCCCAAAACACTCCGAAATTCGAAACGAACCCTCCCGACAACTTACAATAGCAGAAAAAACACGGGAAATGCAGTTAATAGGGGATCGGGGTATTAATTCTTAAAATGACCGGCCAGGTCGTTACATCCTCCCCCTCTTAAAACATTCACTTGTCCTCGAACGAGCATAGAGACATACCTGAAGTAGTGAAAAGATGAGGGTAACGGCATTGTATATCCTGCTCAGTCTCCCAAGTCGCCTCCTCGATTGGCTGACCCCGCCACTGAACCTTTATAGATGCAATGTTCTTTGACCTCAACTTTCGCACCTGCCTGTCCAATATCGCCACGGGCTCCTCAACATAAGATAGATCCTTGTCCAGCTGGAGTGAACTGAAATCCAACACGTGCGATGGATCTCCGTGATACTTTCGGAGAATCGAGACATGAAATACCAGATGAACTCCTGCCAAGCTGGGAGTTAAGGGAAGCTCATAAGCAACCTCCCCAACATGTCTCAATATCTCAAAGGGGCCAATAAACCTCGGACTCAACTTCCCTTTCTTCCCAAATCTCATAACGCCCTTCATAGGCGAAACCCGAAGCAAGACCCGCTCTCAAACCATATAGGAAACATCACGAACCTTCCGGTCCGCATAACTCTTCTGTCTAGACTGGACTGTGCGAAGTCTATCCTGAATCACCTTAACCATCTACAAGGCATCCTGAACCTAGTCTGTGCCCAATAATCTAGCCGCACCCGGCTCAAACCAACCCATCGGGGATCTACACCGCTACCATACTAAGCCTCGTACGGTGCCATATGAATGCTGGACTGATAACTGTTGTTGTAGGCAAACTCCACCAGTGGCAAGAACTGATCCCAAGAACCTCCAAACTCCATCACACACGCATGGAGCATATCCTCAAGAATCTAAATAGTGCGCTCGGACTGTCCGTCCGTCTAGGGGTGAAATGTTATTCTCAACTCCACCTGAGTACCTAACTCATGTTGTACGGCCCTCCAGAATCGTGATGTGAACTGAGTACCTCTGAAATGATGGAAATTGGAATATCATGCAGACGAACAATCTCCCGGATATAAATCTCCACCAACCCCTCCGAAGAATAGGTCGTACGCAAAGGAATGAAGTGCGCGGACTTGGTCAGCCAATCCACAATCACACAAATAGCATCGAACTTCTTCAATGTCTGTGGAAGTCCAACTACGAAGTCCATGGTGATCCACTCCCACTTCCACTCCGGAATCTCTATCTGCTGAAGCAACCCGCCGGTCTCTGGTGCTCATAATTTACCTGCTGACAATTGAGGCATCGAGCTATGAACCCAACTATATCCTTCTTCATCCGCCTCCACCAATAGTGTTGTCTCAAATCTTGGTACATCTTCGCGGCACCCGGATGGATGGAATACCGCGAACTATGGGCCTCTTTTAGAATCAACTCCCGAAGCCCATCAACATTAGGTACATAGACCCAACCCTGCATCCTCAATACCTCGTCATCACCAATAGTCACATCTTTGGCATCACCGCGTAGAACCTTGTCCTTGTGGACAAGCAAATGAGGGTCATCATACTGACGCTCCCTGATACGATCAAATAAGGAAGACCGAGAAATCACGCAGGCTAGAACCCGACTGGGCTCCGGAAGGTCCAATATCACAAACTGACTGGCTAAGGCCTGAACATCCATTGTCATGGGCCTTTCCGCTGCTGGTAAATAAGCCAAACTCCCCAAACTCTCCGCCCGACGACTCAAAGCATCGGCTACTACATTAGCCTTGCCCGAGTGATACAAGATAGTGATATCATAATCCTTCAGCAGCTCTAACCACCTCCTCTAGCGCAAATTAAGGTCCTTCTTCTTGAACAGGTGCTGCAAACTCCGATGATCAGTATAAATCTCACTAGGAACACCGTACAAATAATGACGCCAGATCTTCAAGGAGTGAACAATAGCAGCTAACTCGAGATCATGGACAGGATTATTCTTCCCATGTACCTTCAACTGTCTAGACGCGTAGGCAATCACCCTATCGTCCTGCATCAATACCGCTCCAAGGCCAATTCTCGAGGCATCACAATAGACAGTATAAGACCCCGAACCTATAGGCAATATCAAAATTGGGCCGTAGTCAAAGCTGTCTTGAGCTTCTGGAAGCTCGCCTCACACTCTTCCGTCCACTGGAACAGAGCACCCTTCTGGGTTAGCCTGGTCATAGGTGCTGCAATAGATGAAAACCCCTCAACAAATCGACGGTAATAACCCGCCAAGCCAAGAAAACTGCGGATTTCTGTAGCTGAGGATGGTCTGGGCCAACTCTGCACTGCTTCTACTTTCTTCGAATCCACCTAAATACCCTCACTCGATACCACGTGACCCAAGAATGCCACGGAATCCAACCAAAACTCACATTTCGAGAACTTTGCATATAACTTCTTTTTCCTCAAAGCCTGAAGCACTGTCCTCAGGTGCTGCTCAAGATCTTCCCGACTCCGGGAATACACCAGAATATCATCATTAAAGACAATGACGAACAAGTCAATATATGGCCAGAACACACTGTGCATCAAATGCATAAAGGCTGTTGGGGCATTGGTCAGCCCAAATGATACAACAAGGAACTCGTAATGACCATACCGAGTTTTGAAAGCAGTCTTCAGGATATTCGGCTCCCGAATCTTCAATTGGTGATAACCTGAACGCAAGTCAATCTTAGAAAATACCCATGCACCTTGTAACTGGTCAAATAGATCATCAATACGAGGCAAAGGATACCGGTTCTTCACTGTAACCTTGTTCAAGTGGCGATAATCAATGCACATACGCATAGAACCATCCTTTTTCTTAACAAATAAGACGGGAGCACCCCAAAGTGATACACTATGCCGAATAAAACCTTTGTCAAGCAATTCCTGCAACTGCTCCTTCAACTCCTTCAACTTAGGAGGAGCCATACGATAAGGAGGAATAGAAATGGGTTGAGTGCCCGACAACAAATCAATGCCGAAATCAATATCCCTGTAGGGCGGCATACCCGGAAGATCAGCTGGAAACACATCAGGGAAGTCCTGTACTACTGGGACTGAATCAACTGTAGGGGTATCAACACTAACATCTCTCACATAGGCCAGATACGCATCTCACCCCTTCTCAACCATTCTCTGAGCCTTAAGGAATGAAATAACTCTACTGGGGGTGTGATCTAAAGTACTCCTCCACTCAACTCGCGGAACACCTGGCATAGCCAGCGTCACAGTTTTGGCGTGACAATCAAGAATAGCATAATGGGGCGACAACCAGTTCATGTCCAAGATAACATCGAAATCTACTATGCTGAGCAATAATAAATCAGCTCGGGTCTCAAAACCACTAAGAGCAACCAAACACGACCGATAAATGCGGTCCACAACAAGAGAATCTCCCACAGGAGTAGAAACAAAAACATGGGAACTCAAAGAATCCCGAGACACACCCAAATGCGAGGCAAAATAAGAAGACACATAAGAATAGGTGGAGCCTGGATCAAATAACACCGATGCATCCCTACGACAAACCAGGACAATACCTGTGATGACAAAATCAGAGGCGACAGCCTCGGTACGGGCATGAAGGGCATACTATCTAGCCTGGCCTCCCCCTCTAGGGCGACCTCTACCTCCCTGACCTCCACCTCTAGCTGGCTGAGCAGGTGGGGTAGCAACTCGTGCTGTAATCATAGCCTGGGAACTCTGCGGGGCATGCTGTGGCTGAGAAGTCTGTGGAGGTGCACCCCTCCTAAGTCTGGGGCAATCCCTCACCATATGGCGTGTGTCACCACACTCAAAACAAGCTCTGGGAGGACGTGGTGGCTGTGACTGGTTCAGGCCAGGTCTGCTGTACTGACCACTGAAAGCACCCCGTGCAGGAAGCGCATTAGATACTGGTGGAGCATAATAAGGCTCCTGAGGTCTAGGAGGAGCTGGATTACCACTGGCTGCTGAAAGAGCTCAATGAACGGGGCGACTCATATAACCCCTACCATGACGAACTGCAGCTGTAGCACAGGCACCAGAATAATGGCCCGACTCTCGAGACCTATTGGCCTCCCTCTCCTCTCTATCCCGAGCATGCATACCCTCCACTCTCCTAGCAATGATCACCACCTGCTGATAAAAAATATCCATCTCCAACTCACGAGCCATGCTAGACCTGATGCTGGGAATGAGCCCCTCAATGAACCGTCGAACCCTCTCACGAACTGTCGCAACTAAGGCTGGTGCATGCCTAGCCAAGTCAGTAAAACGGACAGCATACTCCGAAACAGTCATAGTGCCCTGGCGCAAATGCTCAAACTCTGCACGCCATGCGTCCCTGAGGCTCTGAGAAACAAAATCTCTCAAGAACATATCTGAAAACTGAGTCCAAGTAGGGGATGCTTCCTCAGCTGGACTGTCCAACTCAAAAGTACGCCACCATTGGTAGGCGGCTCCTTGAAGCTGGAAGGCAGTGAAAGAAACGCCACTCGATCCTGATATACCCATAGTGCGGAGGATACGGTGACACTCCTCCAGAAATTTCAGGGCATCATCTGATGCTAAACCACTGAATATTGGAGGCTTATACTTCTTGAACCTCTCAAGCCTCCGCTGCTCATCCTCTGAAGCCGCTGCCATGTCCTCAGGCTGATCTGGGATTGCAGGCGGTACCGATATAACCTCTTGGATCTGATCAACCTAGACCCACTGCTCAGGAGTGGGGGCGGCGAGAGTCTGTGCTCCTCCCCCGGCCTGGGATGTAGCTGCAGCAAGGGGAATCAGCCCTGCCTGAGCTAGAGTGGTGTACATGCTCACGAACTGTGCAAGAGTCTCTTGAAGAGCTGGAATAGTAGTAGAAGTAGGCATATCAGGTGCCTGGACTCCGGCTAGAGCTACTGGTGGCTCCTCGGTGGCAGCTCGTGCGGGTGTTCTGGCTGCACCACAGGCGCGTCCTCGGCCTCTACCCGGCCCCGACCTCTGACGGCTCTAGCAGGGGGCGCGGGTGCCTGATCATCTCTGGTAGCACGTGTCCTCACCATCTGTGAGAGAATAGAAGACAGAAGTTTAGAATTGTGATATCAAAATCTCGCACGACAAGGAAATCAAATGAAGTGGAATTTTCCTAACAGTTACATAGCCTCTCGTAGATAAGTACAGACGTCTCCGTACCGATTCGCGAGACTTTAATAAATTGGCTTGTGATTCATGACTCCTATGAACCTAGAGCTCTGATACCAACTTATCACGACCCGAGTTCACCCTCCGTGAACTGTCGTGACGGCACCTAGTCTCTACGACTAGGTAAGCCTAACAATTTGCAAAAAAAGGAAACAAAAGATAAAACTAACCAAAAACTACGGATAAAACATAAATAAAATGTTTAAGATGCCGCTCGGCATATACAATATAAACTCTCAAACTGAAACAACTCCCAAAACCCGGAATCTCAAGAAATCACAAGCTGTTGAATAACTACAAGTGTTCTAACTCCAGAATGTCTAAACAAAAGTGAATACAAAAGAGCTAAAACTAGAGGGAAGAATAGAGAGGGACTCCTCGATCTGCGGATGCGGAAGATATACCTCGAAGTCTCTGATGATCGCCTCGCCTCACTGATGGTATGGCTAAGCCGAAGAACCTGGATCTGCACACGAAAAACATGTGCAAAAAAGGGCATGAGTACACCACAACGGTACCTAGTAAGTGCCAAGCCCAACCAATCCTAAAACATCATACGAACTTATTCCCACCCTTGAATCACATCAAACAACGCTAAAACCACAAATCACTCTCCAATCCAAGCCTAAGGATTTCCAAAACTTCCAAATTCCGTTTTTGATCAAAAAGTCCATCAAACCTCGTCCAAATTCTAGTGATGTAAATTTTGTCGGATTTCGAGACGTGGGCCCGAGGGTCGGGTTTGGTCAATTTTGGGATTTTTTATGAAAATTGATTATTTTTGAGTGGGCTTTGTTCCCTTAGCATATTTTGATGGTATAAATCTGTTTTTGGTTAGATTTGGAGCATCCAGAGGCCGATTCGAGAGGCAAAGGCATCACAGGCTAGAGTTTGGACCAGATAGAGGTAAGTAATGATTATAAATGTTGTCCTGAGGGTATGAAACCCCGGATTTCACATTGTTGTGCTACTTTGAGGTGACGCACACACTAGATGACGAGCGTGGGGTCATGCACCATTGGGGATTGTGACTTAGTCTGTCCCTTATGACTGTTTAACCGCGTATTTTATTGATAATTGTTTGCTATCATCATGTTTTGGGCTGAATGCCATATTTAGGCCTCGTGCCAACTATTTTGGACCCTTAGGGGATTTTTACTACTATTCCTCACTGTTTTGACTTTGTATTTGTACTCAGTCATGCTGTATTCTACTGTTTTCATAACTCAACCATGTTTACTCCTTTTTAACATTTTCAAATGATATTGTGGGCTGAGTATCATGTTTTACTACGCCCGAGTGGCTTTTAGAGATTTTTGACTGAGTGAGGCCGAGGGCCTATGTTGTGAGGTTATTATGGGATCGGGTTGCGCGCCACAGTGGTATTGTACTAATTCATGACTATGAGGCCGAGGGCCTGATTTTTTACGCCACGAGGTGGATTGTTATAAGGCCGAGAGCCTATTTGATTATGCCACGAGATGGCTTGATATTGCGCTTAGGCTGTAAGGAGCCCCTCCCTGAGTCTGTACACCACCAGTGAGTGCGGGCACCGAGTGTGAGATTGTGAGATAGCCCGAGGGGCTGGTTCTGTTGGTATGTTGCCCGATGGGCTGATTTATGTTTCTCTCTTTTCTCCCTGTTTTCGTTCACTCGTTTGAACTGCTAAAAGATGTTTTAACGAGGTTTTTACTGAACTAAGGTGTTTCTACGAGCTCTTACTATTTTATTGCATTGTTCTGGTTTATACTGCCTCGTTGTAGCATTTTACTGTGTTTTACGTGTTTTCTTATCGCTCAGCTGCCTTTACTTTTATTACTTACTGAGTTAGCGTACTCACATTACTCCCTGCACCCTGTGTGCAGATCCAGGAGTCTCGGGTCACGCTAGCGAGGGCTGATTGCTTACCAGTAGGCTTGTTCGGAGTTGACTACGTAGCTGCTCGGCGTTCGCAACCCAGTGCTTCTCCTTCCTATATTTACTTTTCCTTTGTACTAGCCTTGTATTAGACTATGTAGTCTTTTCATACTCTTAGACGGATTTTTAGATGCTCATGACCGGTGACACCCCGATGTCGGGCTGTGTTGTTTCCGCATTGTTCTATTCTACTCCTTATTTTAGGATTTATAGTTTACTAATGACTTAAAATGAATTATTATAACTGCTTTAATTGGTTAAGGGGTTTGAGTCGGCTGGCCTTGTTTCACGAGAGGCGCCATCACGACCAGGTTCGGTTTGGGTCGTGACAAGTTGGTATCAGAGCCTAGGTTACATAGGTCTCACGAGTCATGAGCAGGTTTGGTAGAGTCTCGCGGATCGGTACAGAGACGTCTGTTTTATCCTTAGGAGGCTATAGAACCTCTAGGAAAACTTCATATTCTTGAAATTCTTGTCGTGCGAATCTGTTGATCTGAGTACTAAACTTCTATTATTCTATTCTCTCACAGATGGTGAGGACACATGCTACCGGTCAGGATGGACGACCACCAGTACCACCAGCTGGGGCCACTAGACGCCGAAAACGCGATCGAGGCCGTGGTAGGGGCAGGGGTGTAGCCCGCACAGCAGCTAGGGCAAATCCACCAGCCGCCCCAGTTCATGATCAGGTCCTAGTTATGGATGCTCCAGCAACACCAGCTCAGGCACCAGCTAGACCATTGTGATTTCGGGTCTTCAGGAGGCCCTAGCCCAGATTCTATCAGTACGCACTGGCCTAGCTCAGGCGGTCTCAGTCACTACAGCCGCAGCTACTTCTCAGGCCGAGGGAGGCACTCAGACTCCCGCTACTCGCACACCTGAGCAGGTCGTGCAGGGACTTCAGACACCGGGGGCACCTCCAGCCCAGCCGATTTCAGCTGTTCTGGACTATGTAGCTCCTATTATGCCAGAGGACGAGCAGCGCAGGTTGGAGAGGTTTGGTAGACTACAGACTCCGACTTTCAGTGGTACAGAGGGCGAGGATGCCCAGGGCTTCTTGGACAAGTGTCAGGGGATTCTTCGCACAACGGGTATTCTAAAGACCAGTGGGGTCTCTTTTACTACTTTCCAGTTTTCTGGAGCTGCCTTCACTTGGTGGGAGGCTTATGAGAGGCGTAGGCCTGTTGGTGCAGCACCCCTTACCTGGCAGCAGTTCTCCGTTCTCTTTTTAGGAGAAGTATGTGCCACAGTCTCATAGAGAAGAGCTACACATGCAGTTCGAGCAGTTGCGTCAGGGAGATATGATTGCGACGCAGTATGATATGAGGTTCTCGGAGTTATCTTGTCATGCTATTTGGTTGGTTCGTACGGAGAGGGACAAAATTAGGAGGTTCGTTGATGGCCTCACATATCAGCTTTGTATTCTCATGACCAGGAAGAGGGTGTGTGTTGCTACTTTTGAGGAGGTTGTTGACATTGCTCGCGAGATTGAGTCAGTTCGTTGCCAAGAGCGAGATGAGAAGTAGGCCAAGAGGCCTCGGGGATCAGGTAGTTATGGTGGTGCTCCTTTGAGAGATCAGTTTCAGCACGGTAGAGGCCGTCCATATAGGCATGCTCAGTCAGCTCGCCCAAGTTATCGTGGGGCATCACTGGGTCATGGTTCTCAAAGTGAGCATCAGGTCCACTCATCACTTAGTGCCCTTCCAGCTCAGATTTCGTCCCGTGCTCCATCAGTTCAGGGCTCTTCTATGCCAAGTGCATCTGCTAGTCATTCCGGTGTAGGGGTTCCCTTCAGTCCCCGTCTCCAACACCAAGGAGTTGTTATGAGTGTGGAGAGTTGGGTCACCTGTGGAGGCATTGTCCTCGTCATCTTGGGGGTTCATCTTAGTAGAGGAGTCAGCCATCGACTTCAGCGCCAGTGACTTTACCACTACCCACCCACCCAGCTAGGGGTGGAGGACAGTCAGCTAGGGGCCGCCCCGGAGGGGGAGGTCGATCTGGTGGTGGTCAGGCCCGTTTCCATGCACTTCTAGTTAGACCCGATGCTATTACTTCAGATGCTGTGATTACAGGTATTGTTTCAGTCTGCCACAAAGATGCCTCTGTGTTATTTGATCCCGGTTCCACTTTTTCTTATGTGTCATCATATTTTTCCCGTTATTTGGATATGCCCCGTGAGTCTCTTATTTTATTAGTTCATGTATCTACTCCGATGGGCGATACTATTGCTGTAGACCGTGTGTACCGGTCGTGTGTGGTGACTATTAGGGGTCTAGAGAATCGAGTGGACTTATTATTTCTTTGTATGGTGGACTTTGATGTGATATTGGGCATGGATTGGCTATCTCTATGTCGTGATATTTTGGACTGTCATGCTAAGACAGTGACATTGGCTATGCTAGGTGTGCCATGGATTGAGTGGCGAGGTTCGACTGATTTTATCTCCAGTAGGGTGATTTCATTCTTGAGGCCACGCGGATGGTTGGGAAAGGTTGTCTTTCATACTTAGCCTTTGTGAGGGATGTCAGTGCAGAGACTCCTGGTATTGATTCTATTCCTGTGGTGAGGAATTTTCCTGATCTGTTTCCTGCAGACCTGTCAGGCATGCCACCGGACAGGGATATTGATTTTGGTATTGATCTGGTGCCGGGCACTCAGCCCATTTCTATTCCACCGTATCGTATGGCACCAGCGGAGTTGAACGAGTTGAAAGAGCAGCTTCAGGAACTCCTTGATAAGGGGTTCATTCAGCCTAGTGTGTCGCCTTGGGGTGCGCCTGTTCTATTTGTGAAGAAGAAGGATGGAACGATGAGGATGTGCATTGATTACAAGCAATTGAACAAAGTAACAATCAAGAACAAGTATTATTTGCCTCGTATCGATGATTTATTTGACCAGCTTCAGGGAGCGAGAGTGTTCTCCAAGATTGACCTTCGTTCAGGTTATCACCAGTTGAAGATCAGGGACTCGGATATTCTTAAGACGGCCTTCAGGGCCAGATATGGACTATTGAGTTCCTTGTTATGTCTTTTGGGCTGACCAATGCCCCGGCAGCGATCATCCATTTGATGAACAGCGTGTTTCGGCCTTATCTTGACTCGTTCGTGATTGTTTTCATTGATGATATTCTAGTGTACTCGCGTAGTCAGGAGGAGCACGCGGAGCATTTGAGAGTTGTGTTGCAGAGGTTGAGGGAGGAGAAGATTTATGCAAAGTTCTCCAAATGTGAGTTTTGGCTCAGTTCAGTGGCTTTCTTGGGGCACGTGGTGTCCAGCGAGGGTATTCAGGTTGATCCGAAGAAGATAGAGGCGGTTCAGAGTTGGCCCAGACTGTCCTCAGCCACAGAGATTCGCAGCTTTCTTGGGTTGGCAGGTTATTACCGTCGATTCGTTCAGAGATTTTCATCTATTGCATCACCCCTAACTAAGTTGACTCAAAAGGGTGCTCCTTTCATGTTGTCGGATGAGTGTGAGGCGAGCTTTCAGAAGCTCAAGACAGCCTTGACCACAACTCTAGTGTTAGTTTTGCCAGCAGCTTCAAGTTCATATACAGTGTATTGTGATGCTTCGAGAGTTGGTATTGGGTGTGTGTTGATGTATGAGGGTAGAGTTATTGCTTATGCTTCTCGTCAGTTGAAGCCCCATGAGAAGAACTACCCTGTTCATGACTTGGAGTTGTATTCCATTGTTCATGTGTTGAAGATTTGGAGGCATTATTTGTATGGTGTGTCCTGTGAGGTGTTTATCGATCATCGCAGCCTCCAGCACTTGTTCAAGCAGAAGGATCTCAATTTGAGGCAGCGGAGATGGTTGGAGCTGCTAAAAGATTATGATATTACTATCTTGTACCATCTGGGGAAGGCCAATGTAGTGGCCGATGCTTTGAGCCGAAAGGCGGTGAGTATGGGCAGTCTTGCATTTATTCCTGTTGGGGAGAGACCTCTTGCAGTTGATGTTCAGTCCTTGGCTAATCGGTTCGTGAGATTAGATATTTCGGAGCCCATCGGGTGTTGGCTTGTGTGATTTCTCGGTCTTCCTTATTTGATCGCATCAGAGAGCGCCAGTATGATGATCCTCATTTGTTTGCCCTTAAGGACAGAGTTCAGCACGATGATGCCAGGGATGTGACTATTGGTGATGATGGGGTGTTGAGGATGCAGGGCCAGATATGTGTGCCCAATGTGGATGGGCTTCTGGAGTTGATTCTAGAGGAGGCCCATAGCTCGCGGTATTCCATCCATCCGGGTGCCGCAAAGATGTATCAGGATCTGAGGCGGCATTATTGGTGGAGAAGAATGAAGAAGGACATTGTGGAATTTGTAGCTCGGTGTCTCAATTGTCACCAGGTGAAATATGAGCATCAGAGACCGGGTGGCTTGCTTCAGCAGATGGATATTCCAGAGTGGAAGTGGGAGCGGATCACTATGGATTTTGTAGTTGGACTCCCACGAACTTCAAAAAAATTCGATGCTATTTGGGTGATTGTGGATCGGCTGACCAAGTCCGCGTACATCATTCCTGTGTATACTACCTATTCTTTAGAGCGTTTGGTAGGGATCTATATCTGGGAGATTGTTTGTTTGCATGGTATTCCGGTTTCCATCATTTCAGATAGAGGTACTAAGTTTACATCGCAGTTTTGGAGAGCGGTGCAGAGAGAGTTGGGGACTCAGGTTGAGTTGAGCACAGCTTTTCACCCTTAGACGGACGGACAGTCCGAGCGCACTATTCATATATTAAAGGACATGTTGCGCGCTTGTGTCATTGATTTTGGAGGTTCATCGTATCAGTTTCTAACGCTCGCAGAGTATGCTTATAACAACAGTTATCAGTCGAGTATTCAGATGGCTCCATATGAGGCTTTGTATGGGAGACGGTGTAGATCTCCGGTCGATTGGTTTGAGCCGGGTGAGGCTAGGCTATTGGGTACAGACTTGGTATAGGATGCTTTAGACAAGGTGAAGGTGATTCAGGAGAGGCTTCGTACAGCGCAGTCGAGACAAAATAGTTATGCCAGGAAGGTTCGGGATGTGTCCTACATGGTTGGTGAGAAGGTTCTATTGAAGGTGTCACCCATGAAGGGTGTTATGAGATTTGGGAAGAAGGGTAAATTGAGTCCTCGGTTCATTGGGCCTTTTGAGGTGCTTCGGAGGATTGGGGAGGTGGCTTATGAGCTTGCTTTGCTACCCAGCTTATCGAGTGTGCATCCGGTATTTCATGTTTTTATGCTCCGAAAGTATATTGGCGATCCATCTCATGCTTTGGACTTCAACACGTTTCAGTTACATGATGATTTGACTTATGATGTGGAGCCAGTGACTATTTTGGAGCGGCAGGTTTGAAAGTTGAGATGGAAGGTTATTGCTTCAGTGAAAGTGCAGTGGAGAGGTCGGCCCGTGAAGGAGGCTACCTAGGAGACCGAGCGGGAGATGCGGAGCAGATATCCTCACCTATTTGAGGCTTCAGGTATGTTTCTTGACCCGTTCGAGGATGAACGTTTGTTTAAGAGGGGGATAATGTAACGACCCGGCCGGTCGTTTCATGAGTTACCGCCCCGTTTCCACCATTTCTGCTTCTTATTGCTTTGTTTATCTGTGTTATATAGTATCGGGTTAGTCGGTTCGAATCCGGAATGGTTTTGGTAGTCTCTAATGTTGGCATTTGAGTTGGAAAGTCAACCGGAAGTTGACTTATGAGCATTTGATCTCGGAATTTGATATTTATGATTCGGATAGCTTCGGGAGGTGATTTGGGACTTAGGAGCATGATCGGGGTGTATTTCGGAGGTCCGGGGTAGATTTAGGCTTGAATTGGCGAAATTGGAATTTTTGGTGTTTTCCGGTTGATAGGTGAGATTTTGATATAGGGGTCGGAATGGAATTCTGGAAGTTGGAGTAGGTCTGTTGTGTCATTGTGACGTGTGTGCAAAATTTTAGGTCATTCGGACGAGGTTTGATAGATTTTTTGATCAAAAGCGGAATTCGGAAGTTTTTGGAACCTTAGGCTTGAATCCGATGTCATTTGGTTGATTCGATGTTGTTTTAGGGGTTTCGGAGATTGGTATGAGTGTAGATAGTGGTATATGACGTGTTCGTGCTTTTGGTTGGGGTCTCAGGGGCCTCGGGGTGATTTTGGATGGTTGACGGAAAAGTTGGAGTTGGGGAGTTGCAGCTGAAGCTGCTGAAGTCTGTCATAATCGCACCTGCGGCTTGGGGACCGCAGGTGCGGGCTCGCAAAAGCACCCAGAGGGTCGCAGATGCGGAATTGGATGAGTGGGTCTGGAGGCGCAGGTGCGCAAGTTCCAGTGCACCTGTGAGACCACAGGTGCGGTAAGGTGTACGCAGGTGCGTCCCAGGGGTTTAAGTGAAAACCGCAAGAGCGGTTTGGTTGAACGTAGAAGCGGCTACCCAGGTGCGGAAGATGGACCGCAGGTGCGAAAACCCTAGGCCAGAAAGTATATTAACCCTCCTTCGCCATTTTCAGCCTTTCTTCACCATTTTTAAGTCAATTTTGGAGCTTTTTGGGAGATTTTGAAGAGGAAATTCAAGGGAACTTCATTGAGGTAAGATTGTTGAACCTAAAACTCGTTCCTATGGAATTTATTTTACTGATTAGGCCTGAAATTAATGGAAACCAAGGGTTAAAAATTGGGGAATTAGGGCGTATTGAAGACCTTGATTTGAGGATTTGGGGGGTCATTTGTGGGCGGATTTTGGTACTTTTGATATGAATGAACTCGTGGGGAGATAAAGATTCAATTGATGTAAATGTTGTCGGGTTCCGAGACGTGGGCCCGGGGGTCGGGTTTGGTCAATTTCGGGATTTTTGATGAAAATTGGTTATTTTCGAGTGGGCTTTGTTCCCTTAGCATATTTTGATGGTATAAATTTGTTTTTGGTTAGATTTGGAGCATCCGGAGGCCGATTCGAGAGGCAAAAGCATCGCGGGCTAGAGTTTGGACCGGATAGAGGTAAGTAATGATTGTAAATGTTGTCCTGAGGGTATGAAACCCCGGATTTCACATTGTTGTGCTACTTTGAGGTGACGCACACACTAGATGACGAGCGTGGGGTCGTGCACCATTGGGGATTGTGACTTAGTCCGTCCCTTATGACTGTTTAACCGCGTATTTTATTGATAACTGTTTGCTATCATCATGTTTTGGGTTGAATGCCATATTTAGGCCTCGTGCCAACTATTTTGGACCCTTAGGGGATTTTTACTACTATTCCTCACTGTTTTAACTTTGTATTTGTACTCAGTCATGCTGTATTCTACTGTTTTCATAACTCAACCATGTTTACTCCGTTTTGACATTTTCAAATGATATTGTGGGCTGAGTATCATGTTTTACTATGCCCGCGTGGCTCTTAGAGATTTCTGACTGAGTAAGGCAGAGGGCCTATGTTGTGAGGTTATTATGGGATCGGGCTGCGCGCCGCAGCGGTATTGTACTGATTCATGACTATGAGGCCGAGGGCCTGATTTGTTACGCCACGAGGTGGCTTGTTATAAGGCCGAGTGCCTGTTTGATTATGCCACGAGATCGCTTGATATTGCGCTTGGGATGTAAGGAGCCCCTCCCAGAGTCTGTACACCCCAGTGAGCGCGGGTACCCAGTGTGAGATTGTGAGATAACCCGAGGGGTTGGTTCTGTTGGTATGTTTCCCGAGGGGCTGATTTATATTTCTATCTTTTCTCCTTACTTTCATTCACTCGTTTGAACTGCTAAAAGATGTTTTAAAGAGGTTTTTACTGAACTAAGGTGTTTCTACGAGCTCTTACTGTATTATTGCATTGTTCTGGTTTATACTGCCTCGTTGTACCATTTTGCTGTGTTTTACGTATTTTTTTATCGCTCAGCTGCCTTTACTTTTATTACTTACTGAGTTGGCGTACTCACATTACTCTCTGCACCCTGTGTGCAGATCCAGGAGTCTGGGGTCACGCTAGCAAGGGCTGATTGCTTCCCAGCAGGCTTGTTCGGAGTTGACTAGGTAGCTGCTCGTTCGCCGCCCAGTGCTTCTCCTTCCTATCTTTACTTTTCCTTTGTACTAGCCTTGTATTAGAATATGTAGTCTTTTCATACTCTTAGACGGATTTTTAGATGCTCATGACTGGTGACACCCTAATGTCGGGCTTTGTTGTTTCCGCTTTGTTCTATTCTACTCCTCATTTTAGGATTTATAGTTTATTAATGACTTACAATGAATTATTATAATTGCTTTAATTGGTTAATGGGTTTGTGTCGGCTGGCCTTGTTTCACGAGAGGCGCCATCACGACCGGGTCCATTTTGGGTCGTGACACGACCTTATGTACTCAATAAGTAACAAACCTAACCTTAGGTTGAAAGCAGTGACGAGCTGGAACATGGTCGGGTCCAACACTCGTAGCCAATAACATTTCATAACCACATAGAGCATATAAATAAGGAAGTAAATCGGAGATAAAATGCTCAGATTTTCACAGTTTTTCGAGAAATAGTTCTGCTTTTCAAGAATATCAGTAAAAACCCAATCCTTTACCGATATCTTGAAAAAAATACGAGATAGTTTGAAAACTGTAATTTTTTCCCAAAATCCTTTCCACGATAAATAAAATATTTCACTTTCTTTCCAGATAGCAAGTGTGAAATACCCCTTTATGCCCACATATTAATGTGTGAAAAAAGAAATCATGAACGACGTGATATCGTACAATATGAGGAAGAATTCATCTCTATGCATGTATGTTATGTATGCATGCCAATGCCATGTATCTCAGTGATGAACCATGTACTCACACTCTCCACTCATATATGCTCAATCACTCGGTACTCATATGGCTCATACGGCCCAGGGAAGATCCATCTCGAAATATATACATCACTAATCATCAGTCACTCAGTACCGACGAAGGCCAATCCGGCCCCATGGAGAAGATCCATCTCCATATATATATAAATGCTCAACCACTCGGTACTGTATATGGCCCATGTGGCCCAGGGAAGATCCATCCCGGAATATATACAAATCACTGACCATCAGTCTTCAGTAACGAGGAAAGGCCAATCCAGCCCCATGGAGAAGATACATCTCCAAGTCCAGGGAATATCCATCCCTCAATATTTTCAACCGCGCTCACTGGGGGGTGTACAGACTCCGGAGGGGCTCGTTCAGCCCAAGCACCATCACAAATCAATATAATCGCTGCAGTGTGCATCCCAATCCCATAACTGTCACTCATAATCAGGCTCTCGGCCTCACTCAGTCATCAATCTCTCCAGTCTCACCCACGGGCTCACAATATCATGAAAACTGACACGGAACAATGATATGATGTATCAATAAGTAGCAAGTGAGATTGAGATATGATATGAGCGCATGAATATGACTGAGTACAGAATATTAATAAAATCAATGAGATGACAGCAAGAAACGACCACTATGGGTCCCAACAATATTAGCATAAAGCCTAAACATGATATCTAGCATGGTGTACCGCTCAGTTACTTTATCACATGTTGAAAACGTAGATATCAACAAAGTAGGGCCACTATACAATGCCATGAAGACAACAAAGTCACAATTCACAGGGTGCACGCCCACACGCCCGTCACCTAGCATGTGCGTCACCTCAACACCAATCACATAGCACATAATTCGGGGTTTCATACCCTCAGCACTAAGTTTAGAAGAGTTGCTTATCTTGAACAAACTGAATGGATCTAAACTAACCAAAAGACAAATCAAATACATCAAACAATGCTAAAGGAACCAATCCCAATCGAAAAAGGTCGAATCTTTAATCAAAAGCCCAAAATCGACCAAAAAGCCCAACTCGGGCCCGCACCTCAGAACCCGATAAAATTTACAAAATCCGACCATACTAGTTTCACTCAAATACGACTCCAAATCGGTGTTGAAAACTCCAAAATTCACTTTACGACATATTAGACAAAAACCCCAAATTTCCCTTTAAAATCATCAATCAAATGCCAAAAATGAAGATGGATTCATGAAATATAACCGAAATCGAGTATAGAACACTTACCCCAATCCATATGGTGAAAATCACCTCCAAAAATTGTCCAAATCCGAGCTCCCCAACTCAAAATATGACCAAATGAACAAACCTTCCATATTAAGTAATTTTGCCTAGTTGTTCTGCCTCGTTTTGCATGCCAGATGATCCCGAAACTTGATTTTGATATTCCAATAGATTCCTTGTGAAATTTCAGTCAAGATAGGGTTTTGAATCACTCCATTTGACTTTATAATGAAGGAGATATGTTGGTTTCAACATTTGAAAATAGTGTAGATTTTTAAATACGAAGCAGTGGCAATTCGTAATTAATCTGAAAAAATCTGGCAACCCAATTCTTAGTAAAATGGCCATAAAATCCTCATACGATGTCCAAATTTGACGATTATTTTTGCTATGCCTCCGTAATTACAATACGGATCTAATGCTTCAATCAAAACAGAAATTGGAGCTCATTTGCTTAATGCGGTACCATTTATGCTTGAAAAAACGACGTCGAAACATAAGAAAAACGAGCGCAACACAGCCCAAACCTATCTGAAACTCACCCGAGCCCCTCGGCACCCCATACCAACAAGTCTCATAATATAATACGGACCTACTCGAGGCCTCAAATCACATATAACAACATCGAAACGACAAAACGCACCTCAAATCAAACTTAATGAACTTTCGAACTTTCGACTCCCAAAACTTGTGCCGAAACATATCAAATCAACTCGGAATGAACTCAAATTTTGCACACAAGTCCTAATTTATCATACGGAGCTATTCTTTCCCCCAAACTACCGAGCGAAGTGCAAATGCTCAAAATGACCGGTCAGGTCGTTTCGTTCTCCCCCACTTAAGCATACGTTCGTCCTCGAACGTGCCAAGAGTTGTTCCTAAGCCGTCAAACCGTCGTGTAACCTTACCATGCACATACCCGGGGGTGATCCCACGTCACCCTATACCATATAGGCCTGACAACACAACATAACTGAAGATCATTACTTCAACCTTAGTCCGTAAACCACAAAATCCAATTTCCAACATCTAAAATTTACTACAAGACCCGAACTTCGCATCTACACACTGTATAAGTCTACACAAGCTGTATCAAGACATAACCACAACCCAAGATGTAATCACCCGACATGCCACACGACTCGCATACTCGTAGCAAAATTTCTGATCACGGTAGCTCCTCAAAACAACCCAATACCAGTAATAAACCTCATGTAATACAAAACTTCGTTCTAAAGCCTTTGTGTACTGCAGATGATGAAAGAAACACGCAGAAACTCATAACCATTCATCAGATCAACAAGTCATGGAGCTCCCCCTCCTTCGACAAGAACTATAGCCAATTTCTAAGCCGGTCAGCAATATTATCCTTACAAATATACCGCAATCAAATCCGATAGCACCTATTTTAGGTCCGACGACCTCATCTTATAAAATACAAGCTACTCTACTGACATGCCTCACCAATACTACCCGGAGCCATAAACCGTGCAATCTTTGCGCCAATATGCAATAATTCAAACATACTCAAACATAGAAAATGACTCCAATGAGAGAATCGTCCCGCAAGCTCAACAAGTACCACCATAACACAATGCTAAGAACTCATCACACACCGTAGAACCAAAACACACGAATCTAACACAAAGGATCATATCCCAACATACCTCCGTTGAAATGTGCGACCCCATCCAAACACTGGTCCACATGAAATACCTCAAGTCACAATGCTCAAAATCAACAACCGCGCGTAATTTGACGTCCAGTACCAAAAGTGCACGACCATAACCACTTAAGCAAATAGCTCAGTACCATAGTCCAGAATGAATATAATCAATGCGCAATCAATCATTCAACACCGAAATACCCATCTCACTCAAATTCCGCTATAAAGCCCGAATAAAACTGCACCGTGTGTGTATATAACCAACGAATCATAACTCCTCGTAGCATAGAAGAGTAACTCACATATCATTTCAGAACAAAAATAAGCTCAACAACAACTGAATGGCACATCCCTCAACAATAGCAGTATGAAGCCAACCAATCCGACCCGGTGTAGAACACACATCCTCATTGGGCCTACCAATAGACCCTAAACCAACTCTGGTCACCCAAAAATAGATACATAACACTACGAAAGTCCACAATGACTGAACTATAAAGCATACTATCGTCTGTCTATCTTTGGCCACATCTTCACAGTCCACAACCACGAAATAATCTGTTTCTGAGAACTCATGTTCTCCAAATTCATAGAACACATGAATCACCTTATCTGATCCCAACCACACCGCTCGAATTTCTAACACATCTCTCATACACGATCATCCCACGAGGAATACTTATATAATTCTTCTGTGCCACATAGAAAATTCTAATATCAGCAATCGATCAACCAAGCGAGTGCCGCAATACGAATTAAGTATCCATAAATCAAACCACACTGCCCCTTCTGAAATTTACACTCTCATCAAGCCATATCTAATAGTAATATCATTTATCTACTCCTATGAAACCGTCCATGTTGCTTAAGGATTCATGACCTTCCCTTTAAAACTGAACCGTGATCTTGCACATACAAATCTCGATCCCACGTAACACACCACCTTTATCATGCAATCATATGAAAAGCATGAGAATTTCATAACCAACTCTGAGTCACTAGCAGAATACATACCCAATTAGTCAGAACCCCCCCCCCCTCCCCCGTTCGATCTCATCCAGGAGAAAATCCCAATACATATCATGTTCCATACACCAGTAGGAAATATCCACCTCGAACCGTGATAGAAATCATCGAGATCTCTTCAAAACCCATTATCACATAACCAGGCCATCAGAACTAAATCTCTCTAACTCAACCAAGCCACGCAGGTCGCCAGACCCAAGATTATTGCTAGAAAACACCTGTAGAGACTCACCACATCATAAGAACCAAAAGAGTCCATCACATCCATTACCATGCTGATCCAACCCGTTACTAAGTTGTCCTAATTCTCCGAGTTCCTTCTGAATTACCTTCATATTGATACTTCTCCTCACCATAATACCGCAATCCTCAACCAAAACTCACCACACAAGATCCTAGCATAAAACCACACCGCCCTAAGGCTCATAAGCCGTTGAATGCTCCCTTAAGAACCCAAAAGTACCACAACCGAGATACCCACTCTGAAAAGACCGTCTGTGAATTCAAAGCTATTCATTTTACCTTCCTGATACTGAATGTAGAATCCATACGACATAGAAATATTGCAGGTCTCGACACCATCCAATGTAAATCTCAGTTTCTAGCCATATACAACTCCTAAAAATTCCCACTTGGTACATATAAATCTTGAATTCATTAGAACCATTTTCGAGAGTCTCCACTCTACTCAAATCTCAATTAAACCAGCCAAGCGGACCAAATGACATGTGCCCCATTAGCACAACAACACCCAAGGAATTAATCCACGCTCCCAAGCAACCGAGTGAACCCCTACTTCATGCACACTACATCCTTTACGAATAACAACTCAATCATTAAATGTTTCCATATACCCGCAAAACATAATACAAGTATCCAGAAATTCCTTTACTCGAGTCATCCTCGATCTTACCCTCTGCATAACATAACTTATTCACAAGTATACCTCAAACCGAAACCAATACAACACATAACCGTGCAATCAATTTATCAATAGAAGACTCCCCCACTTGGCTCAAAGCCAAGGAATAAAGCATCTAATAACTTACAATAGCCGCACCCATACTGGCATAATACTGCAATAGGATTCAGCTAAATCCTTCATAAGCTCATGTGACTCAAACCATATAATACCTTAAATAATTTGCAAATCTCGCATTCATCCTCGTGACGGTCCGGTCAACTTTCTCATCCAATCCAAACTCAAATCACAACACCTATTACCCGCTAGTAGAAGGATACTCTCCACACAACAGCATAAGGATCACATATCCGTAGATTACTCCGCATGTGATAACACACCCGCTTAGCCTCAAACTGACACCTCTCTATACCCTTTCACAGCCACAAATACTACGCAATTACTTAATCTTCCTAATTCTGAACTCATCAACAAGACATGAGAATCTAATTCATTCCACATTAAACAGCATGAAGGATCCTTCAATACACATACTCGAGACTATACGTCACATCAAGACAGAAATCAAGCACCCGATTTACATCTCAATCAAACTCTTTTCGGCAAATCCAATCTACCTGAACACATCCCGCAGTCATATCATACTCATCACATAGTCATCCAATCACAACTTAATTAATAGGGAAACTACCAGACATATAGGTCCAAAAGCACGTGCTCACACAATCAACATCTATGTGCTCAAGCTACAGTCAAAACCCGGCCTCAAGTCCTCCAGACTGGCCCATCATCATCACACGGATATCACATCTCGCACCTCATCCATAGAATCACAAGCCGTCGATGCACAGCTGATACCAAGCGCTCATGCGTGCATACGAATGCGTGGAAGAAATTCAAAGGATTATGCTTCAAGCTGAATCGATGTCGCACGATAAGGAAAGAAATATGGGAAGTATATCCTAAATGTCCTGTAGCCTCTCGAAGATAGGTATGGACGTCATCATTCCGATCCGCAAGACTCTACTAGACACTTGCTCATGACTTGTAGAACCTATGAACCTAGAGCTCTGATACTAATCTGTCACGACCCAAAATCCACTAGTCGTGATGGCACCTAACCCAACCCGCTAGGTAAGCCAACTAATATCTATCCAGTTTCAATGATATTTAACAGGATAATTAAGCAAAGAAATTATCTAAATCTTATACATTCCCAAGGACTAGTAGTACAAATCATGAGCTTCTAAGAATAGAGTTTACAAAGTTGATATGAAGTAAATACATCTTCTATTTGAAAACTAAATAAACAAAGTTTTATAAATCTAAGGCTACCATGAACAAGAGGCAGCTGAGTCTGGATCGCAGGTGCACCTTCAATGCTAGCTCCCACCATGCACAGTAACATCGGCATCCGAAATCTGCACGCAATGTGCAAGAAGTGTAGTATGAGTACAACCGACCCCATGTACTCAATCAGTAACAAACCTAACCTTAGGTTGAAAGCAGTGACAAGCTGGAACATGGTCGGGTCCAACACCAGTAGCCAACATCAATTCATAACAACATAGAGCATATAAATAAGGAAGTAATCAGAGATAAAATGCTCAGCTTTTCCACAGTTTTCCGAGAAATAGTTCTGGTTTTCAAGAATATCAGTGAAAGCCCAACCCTTTACCGAAATCTTTAAAAAAAATACGAGATAGTTTGAAAACTATAATTTTTCCCAAAAATCCTTTCAACGATAAATAAGATGTTTCATTTTCTTTCCAGATAGTAAGTGTGAAATACCCCTTTATGCCCACATATCAATGTGTGTAAAAAGAAATCATGAACAACGTGATACCGTACAATATGAGGAAAAATGCATCTCCGTGCATGTATGTCATGTATGCATGCCAATGCCATGTATCCCAGTGATGAACCATGTACTCACACTCTCCACCCATAAATGCTCAATTACTCGGTACTGTATATGGCTCATACGGCCCAGGGAAGATCCATCTCGGAATATATACATCACTGATCATCAGTCACTCAGTACCAAGGAAGGCCATTCCGTCCCCATGGAGAAGATCCATCTCTAGGTATATATAAATGCTCAACCACTCGGTACTGTATATGACCCATGCGGCCCAGGAAAGATCCATCCCTAAATATATATATCACATCACTGACCATCAGTCGTCAGTACCGAGCAAAGGCCAATCCAGCCCCATGGAGAAGATCCATCTCCAAGTCCATGGAAGATCCATCCCTCAGTATTTTCAACCGCGCTCACTGGGGGGGTGTACAGACTCCGGAGGGGCTCCTTCAACCCAAGCACTATCACAAATCAATATAACCGCTGCGGCGTGCAGCCCGATCCCATAACTGTCACTCATAATCAGGCTCTCGGCCTCACTCAGACATCAATCTCTCCAGTCTTACCCATGGGCTCACAATATCATGAAAACTGATCCGGAACAATGATATGATGTATCAATACGTAGCAACTGAGACTAAGATATGATATGAATGCATGAAAATGACTGAGTACGGAATATTAATAAAACCAATGAGATGACAGCAAGAAACGACCACTATGGGTCCCACCAATATCAGCATAAAACCTAAACATGATATCTAGCATCATGTACCGCTCAATTACTTTATCACATGGTGAAAAGGCGGATATCAACAAAGTAGGGCCACTATTCAGTGCCATGAAGATAACAAAGTCACAATTCACAGGGTGCACGCCCACACGCCTGTCAACGAGCATGTGCGTCACTTCACCACCAATCACATAGCACATAATTCGGGTTTTCATACCCTCAGCACTGAGTTTAGAAGAGTTACTTATCTTGAATAAGCCGATTCCACTTCTGAGCAAGCCAAGCGATGCTCCAAAAATGCCATCACATGTGTTTCGACCTCCGAATGGCTCTAAACTAACCAAAAGACAAATCAAATACATCAAACAATGCTAAAGGAACCAATTCCAATCGAAAAAGGTCGAATCTTTAATCAAAAGCCCAAAATCGACCAAAAAGCCCAACCAGGGCCCGCACCTCGGAATCCGACAAAATTTACAAAATCTGACAACCCATTCAATTACGAGTCCAACCATACTAGTTTGACTCAAATACGACTCCAAATCGGTGTCCAAAACTCCAAAATTCACTTTATGACATTTTTGACAAAACCCCCAAATTTCACTTTGAAATCATCAATCAAATGCCAAAAACGAAGATGGATTCATAAAATATAACCAAAATCGAGTATAGAACACTTACCCCAATCCATATGGTGAAAATCGCCTCCAAAAATTTTTCAAATCCGAGCTCCCCAACTCAAAATATGACCAAATGGACAAACCTTCTTAATAAGTAATTTTGCCTAGCTATTCTGCCTCGTTTGCGTGCCAAACGATCCCGAAACTTGCTTTTGATGCCTCCAATGGATTCCTTGTGAAATTTCAAATTTCAGTCAAGATAGGCTTTTGAATCACTCCATTTGACCTTATAATGAAGGAGATATGTTGATTTCAATATTTGGAAATAGTGCAGATTTTTAAATAAGAAGCAGTGGCAATTTCGTAATTAATCTGGAAAAAATCTAGCAACCCAATTCTTAGTAAAATGGCCATAAAATCCTCATACGAAGTCCAAATTCTACGATTCTTTTTGCTATGCCTCCGTAATTACAATACGGATCTAATGCTTCAATCAAAACATAAATTGGAGCTCATTTGATTAATGTGGTACCATTTACACTTGAAGAAACGACGTCGAAACATAAGAAAAACGAGCGCAACACAACCCAAACCTATGTGAAACTCACCCGAGCCCCTCAGCACCCCGTACGAACATACCAACAAGTCTCATAATATAATACGGACCTACTCGAGGCCTCAAATCACGTATAACCACATTGAAACGAGGAAACGCATCTCAAATCAAATTTAATGAACTTTCGAACTTTCGACTTCCAAAACTCGCGCCGAAACATATCAAATCAACTCGGAATGAACTCAAATTTTGCACACAAGTCCTAATATATCATACGGAGCTATTCTTGCCCCCAAACTACCGAGCGAAGTGCAAATGCTCAAAATGATCGATCTGGTCGTTACTATAACAATATTCTATAGATCAAAATATTACAAAAAGATAAAGAGCAAAAAAGAAATTCCAAAGGTACCTGACACCAAAAGGAATGACAACATTAGTTGAGAGCAGAAGGACTATTTGAAGGGGACGGACTCTTGAGTGGCATATTTATATTCACTTAATTAGAGAAGAACATGGTCTTAAAGGTTATAATAATGATAGGTACTAAATAGGATGGTAAACATTGAGTAATTACAAAGATAAGTAACGTACCTTTAGGAATTGTAATAGAATCAATATTAATTGTAATATATTTAATAGTAAAAAGTCCGTTGAATGGGAAAATATTTTTGAACACAAAAAAGCCAAAAAAAATGAGAAAAAAGATAAATGGCAATCCTAGTCAAAGAGAGGTGCCAACTCATCTCCTATTTTCCCATGGACAAGTTGAGCCATTTCAAGAAGAAGACCTAAGCATGTGCCTTGACAGTGAAGGATGAACTGCTAAGCTTTGTTTTCTAGCAAAACCTCATTCATCAAGTATGAAAGGTCGAAGCAAGAATAAGGAGCAAAGAGCAAGACTACAAGTGATAGTAGCAGCTTTATTCTAAGCAACACTGTATCAGGTTGTTAAAAGAGTACTTCAGCTCATTTATCTTAATCATCTCAACTGTAGGGTGAATGGAAGGATGTGTGTGAGCGTATTTGTGTTGTCAATGAATTTAGTATGTAATTTTTCAAAGGTGTGTGTTAGTGTATGATAGCTAACACAAATAGGCTAGGGGTGATTTCACCATCAGAAAGAGCAACATGAGCCTTCACGGAGCAATATGAACATTATATTTATTTTATCAACAGAAAGAATTATTGAAAAAACTAAACCACTATAGAATTGATACTCACGTCGGAGCAAGTTTTCCCAGGCTCTCTAACTCTCAGCTGTCTCTCTCAGCTGGGAAACCTCTACTTGAAAGTAACTTCAGATCCTTTGGATGAAGCTCTCTCCTGTTAACAAATACTCTAGTATTTCCACCAGCACATTTCTATTGAATTCTTCAATAAATGGCTAATAATTATAGTATGGGAAAGCATAACAAAAGTAGTAGAACACAGGCAACAAGTATCTACTGGAAACAGTAAATCTTACAGGGATAATGCCCAGACAAGGACCACTAGTCACTCCCCAGAATCCAGCTCGAAAATCATTACCTGGTATAGGAAATTAAGGCAAGAAAGCAATATACTGATAAATGTGATTTTAGGACAAAGAAAATGTGGTACAGCCGTACAGGACCAGGTAAAGTGAATCTTGGCAGTTGAATAAATGTGGACCAATTGACATAACTGAACCATCAAAAATAGGAACCATCTTACAAATTTAAGTATAAAAACTACCCATCATGTACTCTTTCAAATAATCCATACTGCATTAGAGCTCTTTCTCAGATATTCAGTATCTTTTTCTCAGTATCCCAGTAAATAACAGTGGTATATGCATGTTGAAATATTGCTTACAAGAGGTTCCACGCTTGCCTATTGTAACCTTTGAACTTCTGTATGATCATACTTATTGGTGGATTTTATGTCGCAAATCCGTTAATGAAATTCTATGATTAAATACGAAAAGCATAATCTCGTTTGAATATTTCACCTAGCAAACAAGAATTATATAGAGCTTTATTTTACACCTGCACCCAAAATGAATATTAATCCATGAAATATAATCACAAATGAGTCAAGAATGCTTACCCCAAGTTTTGCGGTGAAATTTCTCTTCAAAATCGCTAAATCCCGAGGTTCCCAACTAAAAATACGAAAATGATCCGATAAAACCCGAAACATACCCGAAACACACCCGAGACCCCCGGGACCCCAACCAAATGTACCAACAAGTCCTAAAACATCATACGAAGTTAGTCGAGGTCTCAAATTACATCAAACAACGCTAAAAATACGAATTGCACCCCAATTCAAGCTTAATAAAACTAAGAAATTCCAACTTCTACATTCGATAATGAAACCTATCAAATCAAGTTCGATTGATCTCAAATTTTCCACACAAGTCATAAATGACATAACGATCTATTCCAATTTCCGGAATCGGAATCCAAACCCGATATCAAAAAGTCCACTCCTAGTCAAACTTTCCAAAACCTTCGAATTTCCAACTTCCACCAAATGACCCCGAAATGACCTACGGACCTCCAAATCCACATCCGGACACGCTCCTAAAACCATCATCACCATACGGAGCTATTCCCTAGCTCGGAATCCCAAACGGACAACGATAACATTAAAATATACTTCAACTCAAATTTATGAAATTCTTTCAAAATTCCAACTTTCCACAATAAGCACTGAAACACTCCCGGGTCATCAAAACCCTGATCCGGACATACGTCCAAGTCCAAAATCATCATACAAACCTATTAAAACTTTCAAATCCCAATTGCAAGGTCGTTTACTGAAAAGTCAAACCTTGGTCCACTCTTTCAACTTAAAGCTTCTGAATTTAGAATTTTTCATCCAGATCAACTCCGAACCTCACGAAATTCAATTCCGACCACGCGTACAAGTCACAATACATGAATGAAGCTACTCAAGGCCTTAAACTGCCGAATGACGCGCTAGAGCTCAAAACGACCCATCGTGTCGTTACATTCTCTCCCAGTTAAACATATGTTCGTCCCTGAACGTGCTAAGAACTACTCCGGAGTTGTCCAAAATCACTGTTTAACACCTCGTGCACCTGCCCGGCTGCCACAACCCAGTTGAATATATTCCCAAACTGAAGATTCTCCCTTGTTATTTAGTCAATAAGCCTTAGAACCAAATTTCAACCTCCGAATTTCTCTACAAGACCTGATTCTAACATACGAGCATCGTATCAACACACTGTACCAAACATGATCATGAACCTACACTGAAATCACACCATGCACCACATAAGTCGGTTGCCCATAATAACATCCTCGGACCACACTCGCGAATCTGATGCCTGCAACACACCTCATGACGCATATAAGTCATGTTCCAACTCTTGCAATACTGCCCACCGGAACAGATGTGTAGAAATTCATAACCACCTGCCGAATCAACAAATTATCGAGTCTCTCCTCCTTACAAGAACCATCACTTCATTTAAACTAAATAGCGATATCTGCTCTTTAATATGCATCATACAATTCCGATCGTACTGATCCCATGTCTAATAATCTCGGCTCACCCAGTACAAGTTGCTCCGGCAATGAGCCACCGCAAATACTATCTAAGATTTCATATGATGCCATCAATACGCCAACAAGCTACAACTTGGATATTACACATAAGGAAGAACGAACTCTGGAAAAGAACTATCCAGCCCATGTAACTAATAAAACAACCGAAAAGGTGTTATGAACCTTCCTTATAGAATGAGAAACAAATGCACGAGGATAGATATAAGGAACCATACTCAACATGTCACGGCCCGTTTCCCACCCTCGGGAGTCATGATGGCGCCTACTAGTGAAAGCTAGGCAAGCTGACAATTACAGATTTTATTATCCTTTTTCCTTATCTTTTAACAATTTCACAAGTTAACATATGATCAACAGCGGAATAAAAAGTGCGGAAGACGAAATTCAACAATTTAACTAAATACTGGTACGAAATCCAAAATACAACTCCACCCAGAACTGGTGTCACAATGTCATGGACTATCTATGAATACTACAAATAGGGTCTGAACAAAGAAAAATACATGTCTATCTCTGAAATAAGTAAGAATAGAAGGAAATAGGATAGAAGGGGACGCCAAGGCCTACGGACGTCTGCAGGACTACCTCGGGTCTCCGCTGGACTGAAGGCAGCAACCTCACTATGGTCCAAATGCTCCAGCACCGGGATTCGCACACAGTGCAGAGTGTAGTATCAGCACAACCGACCTCATGTGCTGGTAAGTGTCGAGCCTAACCTCGGCGAAGTAGTGACGAGGCTAGGACAAGACTACCAAATAAACCTGTGCAGTTAAATCATATACGGCAAATAATGAATGCCACATCACGAACCTTAAGGTTGGCATAACTCTTTTTCCTGGACTAAGCTGTACGAAGCCTATCCTGAATGATCTTAACCTTGTCCAAGGCATCCTGTACTAGATCCGTACCCAACAACCGAGCCTCTCCCGGCTCAAACCACCCAACCGGCGACCGACACCGCCTACCATATAATGCCTCATAGAAAGCCATCTGGATGCTCGACCGATAGCTGTTGTTGTAGGCAAACTCCGCTAAAGGCAAGAACTGATCCCACGAGCCACCAAAGTCGATAACACAAGCTCGGAGCATATCCTCCAAAATCTGAATGGTACGCCCGGACTGTCCGTCCATCTGAGGATGAAATGCTATGCTCAACTCGACCCGTGTGCCCAACTCACGCTGAACTGCCCTCCAGAAATGTGAGGTAAATTGCATACCTAGGTCAGAAATGATAGACACAGGCACACCATGGAGACGAACAATATCCCGGATATAGATCTCAGCTAACCTCTCTGAAGAATAGGAGACTGCCATAGGAATGAAATGCACTGACTTGGTTAGCCTATCACAATAACCCACACTGCATCGAACTTCCTCTGAGTCTGTGGGAGTCCAACAACGAAGTCCATAGTGATATGCTCCCACTTCCACTCAGGAATCTCAATCCTCTGAAATAAACCACCAGGTCTCTGATGCTCGTACTTCACCTGCTGACAATTCAAACACCGAGCCACATATGCAACAATATCCTTCTTCATCCTCCTCCACCAGTAATGCTGCCGCAAGTCCTGATACACCTTAGCGGTGCCCGAATGAATAGAGTAGCGGGAACTATGGGCCTCCTCTAGAATCAACTCTCGAAGTCCATCTATATTAGGCACACAAACTCGACTCTGCATCCTCAAAACTCCATCATCTCCTATTGTAACCTGCTTGGCACCACCGTGTCGCACTGTGTCCCTGAGGACACATAAATGAGGATCATCATACTGCCGATCTCTGATACGCTCAAATAATGAAGAATGAGCGACTGTATAAGCTAAAATACGGCTGGGCTCAGAAATATCCAACCTTACGAACTCATTGGCTAAATCCTGAACATCCAGAGCAAGCGGTCTCTTACTGACCAGAATATACACAAGATTGCCCATGCTGACTGACTTTCTACTTAAAGCATCGGCCACTACATTGGCCTTCCCCGGATGATATAAGATGGTGATATCATAGTCTTTCAATAGCTCCAACCACCTTCTCTGCCTCAAATTTAGCTCCTTCTGCCTGAACAGGTACTGCAGACTCTTGTGATCCGTGAACACCTCATATGACACGCCATATAAATAGAGCCTCCAAATCTTCAGTGCGTGAATGGCTGCTAACTCCAAATCATGAACTGGATAATTCTTCTCATGGATCTTCAATTGTCGTGATGCATAAGCAATGACCTTGCCATCCTGCATCAACACCGCACCAAGTCCAATACGAGATGCGTCATAATATACTGTATATGGTCCTGAACCTGTAGGCAATACCAACATCGGTGCCGTAGATAAATCTGTCTTGAGCTTCTGAAAGCTCGCCTCACACTCATCTGACCACCTGAACTGGGCACCCTTCTGGGTCAACCTGGTCAACGGGGCTGAAATAGATGAAAACCTTTCAATAAACCGACGGTAATAGCTCGCCAAACCCAGGAAAGTCCAGATCGTCGTAGCTGATGCAGGTCTAGGCCAGTCCTTGACTGCCTCTATCTTCTTCAGATCTACCTGAATACCCTCTGCTGACACAACGTGACCCAAGAATGCAATTGAACTCAACCAGAACTCACATTTCGAAAACTTAGCATATATCTGACTATCCCTCAAAGTCTGGAGAACGGCGCGAAAATGCTGCTCATGCTCCTCTCGGCTGCGGGAATAGATCAAAATATCATCAATGAAGACTATCATGAAGGAATCCAAGTAAGGCTTGAACACTCGGTTCATCGAATCCATGAAAGCTGCTGGGGCATTTGTTAACCTGAATGACATCACTAAGAACTTATAATGCCCGTACCGAGTGCGAAAAGCTGTCTTAGGGACATCGGATGCCATAATTCTCAACCGATGGTAGCCAGATCTCAAATCGATCTTAGAAAACACTTGGGCACCCTGAAGCTGGTCAAACAAATCATCAATCCTCGGCAATGGATACTTATTTCTGCCAGCGATACCGCACCAGCGGCCTTTTACTCGCATTTGCGGACCGCACCTGCGGTCAGACAACTGCATCTGCGGTTCTTCATTAAATCCCCCAGGGCTGCATCTGCATCCAGGAACCGCACATGCGGTCTCGCGGATGCGCCCAACGCACCGCATCTGCGACCAAGCTCCAACTGACCCAAATCTGCTTCTGTGACCTCTTCTACGCATCTGCAGCATCGCACCTACGGTACCCAATCCCCAGGTGCGGAAACAACAAGAGCAGAAAATTCTGCAGCTACACTCAAACTCCCCACCAACCATCCAAAACTATCCCGAGGCCCTCGGGACCTCAACCAAACATGCCAACAAGTCACGTAACATCATTCAAACTTATTCGAGCCCTCGAATCACTCAAACAACACTAAAACATCAAATCATCCTCGGATTCAAGCCTAAGAATTCCAAAACTTCCAAATTCTGCTTTCGATCAAAAAGCCTATCAAACCTCGTTCGAATGACCTGAAATTTTGCACATATGTCCCAATTGACACAATGGACCTACTCCAATTCTCGAAATTCCATTCCGACTCCTATATCAAAATTTCCACTACCAACCGGAAAACACCAAAATTTCAATTTCGCCAATTCAAGCCTAAATCTACTCCGGACCTCCAAAATACATTCCGATCACGCTCCTAAGTCCCAAATCACCTAACGAAGCTATCCGAACCATCGGAATTCACATCCGATACCTTTTTCATATAAGTCAACATCCGATTGACTTTTTCAACTCAAGCTTACTCAAAAGAGACTAAGTGTCTCATCCCTTTCCAAAACCACTCCGAACCCGAACCAACCAACCCGATATCACGTAATACAGTTGAACAAGACATAAAGAAGCAGAAATGGGAGAAACGGAGTTGTAACTCATGAAACGACCAGCCAGGTCGTTACAAAATGACCCCGAAATGACCTACGGACCTCCAAATCCACATCCGGACACGCTCCTAAAACCAGAATCACCATACAGAGTTATTCCCTAGCTCAGAATCCCAAACGGACATCGATAACATTAAAATACACTTCAACCCAAATTTATGAAATTCTTTCAAAATACCAACTTCCCACAATAAGCGCTGAAACGCTCCCGGTTCATTCAAACCCCGATCCGGACATACACCCAAGTCCAAAATTATCATACGAACTTATTAGAACTTTCAAATCCCTATTCCGAGGTCGTTTACTCAAAAGTCAAACCTTGGTCAATTTTTTCAACTTAAAGCTTCTGAATTAAGAATTTTCCATCCGGATCAACTTTAAACCTCCCGAAATTCAATTTCGACCACACGTACAAGTCACAATACATGAAATTAAGCTACTCACGGCCTTATGCTGCCTAACGACGCTCTAGAGCTCAAAACGACCGATCGGGTCGCTACACAAACTGTCTCAAAGATGAGGAGGCAGAATGACTTAAGGATAAGATGAAATCTCTCTCTCTTAATTATTCTAAAGCTAACCTTGTGGAATCTGCTAGTACTTTTGTAAAAGACAGGTTTAAAGGCAAACATAAGAAAGGATATGTAAAGAAGTAGTAGTACTTCAATAAACCGGAGGGCCAAATCTAAAAGTCGAAAGGACCTTGCTATGTTTGTGAAAAAATTGGTCACAAGGCTTTCCAGTGCAACCAAAGACAAAGACAAGGCTTGAAGCAAGAGGGAAAGCTCCAGCCCAAGCTAACCTTACTGAAAGTGGTGACGTGATTGTTGCTGTGGTCGTTGAGGCAAATATGGTGGCGAACAAGACTGATTGGATATTAGACACATGCGCTTCAAGGTACCTCTGCACCAATAAGGAATTGTTCCATGACTTTGAGGAGTCTACTGATGGCGAGTGTGTTTACATGGGTAACTCCACTACGGTAGGAGTTATGGGTAAAGGAAAAGTTCTTCTTAAGTTAACTTCTGGAAAAACTTTAGCCTTGAACAATATTCTGTATGTTCCCTCCATTCGTAGAAACTTAGTTTCTAGTGCACTTCTCAACAAAGCAGGCCTTAAACTTATTTTTGAATCTAATAAAATTATTATTTCTCGTGGAGGAGACTTTGTTGGGAAGGGTTACCCTAATGGAGGTTTATTTATACTAAACATTGTTCAAGAGATTACTAGTAATGCAACTACTTCTAATTCTGCTTATATTGCTGAGTCTATTGATTTGTGGCATGGTAGGCTAGGTCATATTAATATTGCTTCTATAAAAAGGCTTAGAAAAATGGAATTAACTCCTGCAATTAATGTTGATAATTTTTTTAAGTGTCTTGTTTGTGTAGAAGCAAAATATCCCAAAAAGCCTTTTAAAAATGTAACTAGTAGAAAGACAGAATTGCTTGAACTAGTGCATTCAGACTTAGCTGATTTTAAGAATATTGTTAGTAAGGGTGGGAAGATATACTACATCACTTTTGTAGATGACTTTTTGAGATACACTAAGGTATATCTTCTTAATTCTAAGGATGAGGTTGAAAGCATGTTTTTAAAATACAAAGCAGAAGTAGAAAACTAATTAGACAGGAAAATCAAGAGACTTAGGTCTGATAGGGGTGATGAATATAGTACTAATACTCTAGAATCTTTTTGTGAGAAAAAATGGTATTATACATGAGGTTAGTGCTCCCTATATTTCCTAACAAAATGGTGTAGCTAAACGAAAAAATCGAACCCTCAAAGAAATGATGAATTCTATGCTTTTGAGTTCAGGTTTATCTGACAAGATGTGGGGGAAAGTTGTCTTATCTGCATGTTATGTTCTTAATAGAGTTCCTCATAAGAATTTAGATAAAACTACTTATGAGTTATGAAAAGGATTTGCCCCTAACTTGAAATTTCTAAAAGTGTGGGGGTGTTTGGCTAAGATTGGTCTATCTGAATTTAAACAAGTAATTGTAGGACCTAAGACTTTTGATGTCGTTTTTATTGGTTATGCTCAAAACAGTGCTGCATATAGATTTCTATCTTTGAATGATCATTCTATTTGTGAATCTAGAGATGCAGATTTTTTTTTGCATGTTTTTCCATTGAAATATAATGTTCCTATTGATGTGCCTAATAATGCTTCTACATCTATATTTGTTAATCTTATATTGTGCCTTTTTCTAGTATTACTGCTAATGATCATGAAAATAAACTTAGAAGGAGTAAGAGACGTAGAATTGAATCTAGCTTTGGTCCTAACTTTATCACTACTTTCTTGACTGAAAATATTGAGCTTGATCTTTTGAATTATGAATTAGTATCTACCTATTTAGTAGAAGAAGATCTTAAGACTTATGATGAAGCAATAAGGTCAATAGATGCTAATTTTTGGAAAGAGGCCATTAAAGTGACTTAGACTCGATAGTTTCTAAAAGTGACTTAGACTCGATAGCTTGATCTTTTTGGGACTTGTCTGATTTGCCTAAAGGTTGTAAATCCATATGTAGCAAGTGGATATTTAAGAAGAAATTGAAACCTGATGGTACAATTGAGAAATGTAAGGCTAGACTAGTTATTAGGGGTTTTAACCAAAAGAAAGGCATTGACTACTTTGATATATATTCTCCCATAACTAAAATAGCAACTATTAGAACTCTTGTTGCCTTAGCCGCTATCCATAATTTAGTGATACATCAAATGGATATTAAAACTATTTTTCTAAATAGTGATTTAGAGGAAGAGATCTATATGACTCAACCTGAGGATTTTGTGATCCAAGGACAGGAGAATAAAGTATGCAAATTGAGAAAGTCTTTATATGGTCTTAAACAGGCACCTAAGCAATGATATGAAAAGTTTAATAGCACACTAGTAGATAATGGGTTTGTTGTTAATGCATCTAATACTTGTGCTTATTCCAAGATGGTAGGATCAGATTGTATGATTATATATCTGTATGTGGATGACATATTAATCTTTGGCCCTAATGTGGATATTGTAAATGAGACTAAGAATTTGTTGTCTTCTAAATTTGAAATGAAAGATCTTGGAGAAGCAAATGTAATTTTAGGGATTAAAATCAAAAGGATTGCTAATGATTTTTCAATGTCTCAGTCTCATTATATTGAGAAAATATTGAAAAGGTTTGATTGTTTTGATGTAGCTCCTGTGAGAACTCCTTATGATCCTAGCATACACTTGAGAAAGAAAAAAGAATCTAGTGTTTCTCAAACTGAATATGCTAAGATAATTGGTAGTGTAATATTTCTCATGAATTATACACGGCTTGATATTGCTTATGTTGTTAGTAAATTGAGTAGATATACTCACAACCCCAGTAGTGAACACCAGAGTGCTCTTCATCGTTTGCTAGGATATTTGAGAGTTACTATGGATTGGTGTTAGTATTTTAATAAATTTTCTGTTGTTTTAGAAGAATTTTGTGATGCAAATTGGGTTTACTGACAATGATGAAGTTATCTCCACTAGTAGCTACTTTTTACTTTGGGTGCAGGCCATATTTCGTAGAAGTCTTCAAAACAGACTTGTATAGCACGTTCGACCATCGAATCTGAATTTATTTCTCTTGAGTTAGCAGGGCAAGAAGCTGAATGGCTGAGAAAATTATTGGTAGACGTGCTTTTGTGGAGAAGATAAACTTCACCAGTGTCTTTACATTGTGACTCACAAAGCGGCAATTAGAATTGCCAAAAATAGTGTGTACAATGGGAAAAGAAGAAATATTCGCATCAGACATGGTGCGGTGAAATAATTATTAAAAAGTGTTATTTCCTTGGAATATGTAAGGTCCGAAAGAAATTTGGCGGATCCTTTAACCAAGGGTTTAGCAAGGAGAATTATCCTTGAAACATCGAGGGAGATGGGGATAAAGCCCATGGAGTGAGGAAGTATGGTGGATACCCATTCGTGGTCAAACAAAGCCATATGAGACTTCAATATGCACTATATTTCCTATCCCTATGACATATGGTAGTGCTTTATAAGGTTGATCCTATTTTGCTCTTAATGATTCCATAGCCTTAAGGTGGTCTATATGTTGATAGACCTGATGGAATCACCTACATGAGTGTAAAGGTGCGGTCCCCTTTTATGAAAGACTTGGGATGTCTTTCTAGAGCACTCATGAGACACAAGGTGTGTGCATGACCATAAAAGTACTTTATTAGTATCGCGGAGTTTGCATAAAATTAAGGATATAGTATGTGTATTGAGGGTCTCAATTCATGTCCATTCAGTTCAAGAGTACTTCACTTTGTGGATATTAGTCGTTGCCTCATTTCACTACGTGTCAATGCAAATCGATATTGACACTTAAGTACATGTTCCTGCCTTTTGCCCTGTAATTATTCTTGTTCTTTATCTTTGCATTAGTGGGGGATTATTGGTATTATTCCTCTTTAGGCGTTACTCTAATTTGATACTGCAAAGAACAAAGAACACTTCAAATCTACAATTAATCAGTGGTTAGTTGTCATACCTCTCCATTATTAATTTGTTGTAACATTTCTAGATTTTATGTATATGCAGAGTGAGAGAATGAAGTTACTACTTCATAAATGGTTCACATTCATTCATATAACGGTTTCTTAAATTTTGTGACTTTGTTTGTGAAAAGATACAAACTTTTCAGAAGGTTTGAAGTTACTGTCTTTATGACAATTTTATCATTAAACCAAAAGTAATGCTACATAACATTAACTCCCATTTGGCTTCTTACGTTTTTCTTATGGAAGAAAACATAGGTGATTTTCCTATATAAACATCATCATTTGTGAGCTAAACAACTACCAAAAAACATTTATTCTCTCATTTTCTCAAAAGACCATTCTTATTCTTATTCTTATTATCCTAGTAGACTATTCTTCTTCCGTTTTTTCCCGGGTAATTCGTTCTCTGCAAACTCCAAACTTCTAGTCACGAGTGCACGTGTTTGGGAGTACTGTAAAACTTTGGGGAGCGACCGGTCTTGACGACACCCAGTCGGACCAAAATCACTTTCAAGGCAGTGGCTTGCCACGACACAATATTTATTCGATAAGTTATTTCTATTCTCTTATTATTCTTGGTCAATGCTATCAACTATTTTTCTAACAAATATAACAGTTGGTTATTTTTTATTGAATAAAATAGTTCGATGATTTTACTTGCCGTCAAACTATAAATAACACAATCTCTTGTATTTTATGCAAAAAATACAGATTGAGTGGTACTTGTTACAACCCTATTTAAATTTATTTTTTAAAATTAACTTCATACTGAACTTACTCATCTTTGCTTCCTCTTCTTCCTAAAAATTTTTTGATTTAAAGTTGCGCTCTGTCAGTTGAACTTCATAGCTAAAGCTGTAATGTTTCAAAGGCCAAAGTTTAAATTTCAAAAATTATTTTTTTTTTGAAAGAAAAGGAAGATTATATTACTAAAACAAAGATCACATAGTCATTATATAGCCCCGAAGGATATTGCCATTGTCCATAGCGGCAAGACTATTACAAAAGTAGAACAATACTTAATACTACTACATTTTTCTTGCTTGTTTCTATGTAGTTCTGGTTCAACAAAAAAAGAGGGACGTGCAAGGTAAACACATTTAGCTGGCTTAAAGTGGTAATAGCTTCCTTTGCTAGTTGATGCGCAACTCCATTTCCTTCCCTGAAGTTATGCCTGAGTACTGAGACTTTCAGTTGGTGCATTAATAACCTGCAATCAAGTAAAGTGTTAGTAAAAGATTGGTTGTCCTTACCCATTAGTTTAATGATTTCTATGGAGTCAGTTTCAATCTCCATTTTTGTGAAATTCATCTCCATTGCAATCTTTAAGCCTTACTATAATCTCATAAGTTTAATATGTCATGGCATGACTTGGTCTTTAAAGGTATTTGCTAGGGATAGGAGTAGAGGTAATTTTATTGACAATAGTAGGAGAAAATACGGAAAAGATTTTAGAGATATCCTAGTGATCATCTTTGAGTGAGTCTTGTATAGTTAGATTATAGTCACTTAAGTGTAGTGGTCCAACAATGGAACTTCTCAGCTTAATAATGTGGTGTACCCATCTAGAATACCAGATGTTGATTTTAGAAGTTGTACAAGGATACCATATAGTGCTTTCATTGCAAAATTTTCAGCCTTTAAGAAGAGCTGTCCAAATGAAAGAGGTATTAACCTTGGACTTTTTGTGAGCGTATTTCCAAGTGATAAGTTGTGCCTAAGGGAAGGAAGGATTATTTAATAGCCACCAAGCTAGGCTTGTAAGTAAGACAAGGTTTTTAGTAGTTAATGAATGCCCAGGGCATTTTAAATGTCAAAACTTCGAGTCTGAAGTTAGGCTCTACCAAAACTAACTTTCTGTTCCAGGTAGGGGTTTATATCGATTGGTTGGTTCGGATTTTTTAATCCAACCCAAAGCAATTGTGTCTGAGTTTATAAATCTATAAACCAAACAAAATCAACAAAGTTTTTCAATCTCATTTTTTCGGATTTTTTTCCTATAAAGTCTTCGTAGCACAAAATATATAACTTGTGCTCCAAATATTTCTTTAATCCTAATAGAATACAACAATATAAGGCGTTCTCAAGCAAATTGCACAAAATAATATGAGATAAGTGATGACAATGTCCTAAAATATTCAATAATAAAATTGCATAAAATAAATATTTCTAATTAATAAGTTATAACAAAAATGAATATAATCTAAAAGTAATTAGTCATGCTAAAATAAGTCGACTAATAAGTACTAGTACTAATTACATGACTAAACACTGAAGAAAAAAATATAAAGTTATGTATTTTTACTGTCTAAACTAATACGAAAGGGAGACTTGGCATAACTAGTAAAGTTGCCGCCATGCGACCAAAAGGTCACAGGTTCGAGTCGTGGCCGGCTCTTCCTCGGATCCCGTGCATATCTAAACTAATATAAAGCGTAAATAGAAATATTTAACATTATTGCCGTTCCTAGTATTGAATTAAAAACTTTTTGTTAGCAGTAGTATCAATTTGGTTTAGGTTTGGGTTATGTTTGAATAATATTTATGGTGTATAAAATATATTGGACCATTCAAAAATTCTAACTTCAAGCTTGAAATATGTTAAAAGATAAAAATTATGAAAAAGTTTAAGAAATATTTATGAATTATAATATAACTATTTTAATTTTTGGCCAGATCATCCAATCTTTTCATGGTTACGGCACTTGAGGGTTTGGTATGTGCCTGCTCTATTTACATGTAATATCAGGTTGGTTTGGTTTCGATTTGGCTTTTTTTAGTTACAATCAAATCAATATGGTCGGGGCTTCTAAATACCAAATCAAATCAATCAAATTGAACCATAGTCATGTTTCCCCGATTTGACTCGTATTATCGAATTGGTACAATTTATTCATTTTTTGTACACCCTAACACCATTTATGAATTTGAACTTCGTTTCAGTCTCAACAGCCTGAATTTGGAAAGTTTAGACGTGCAATTACTTCATATTAAACATTAAAATCTTGATTTGAGGTTGATTCTAAGGCGGCAAAACATTAAAATCCTGTACATTTCGGGTGTGTTTGGTATAACGAAAAATATTTTCCAATAAAATATTTTTTTGAAAAATAAGTAGTGATCTTATTCATTTTTCGATGTTTGGTATGCAAATTAAGGAAAATAACTTCTCAAGAGTACTCATAAATAATTTAGATACAATAAACATGAAGCCATAAACTTTCGAACCAACAACTTTCTGTACCCACAAATTTCATAAACTTCCGAACCGCTAAACTTTTGAAACCGCGAACTTTCGAACCCGTAAATTTTATAATTTCTAAACCCGCAAACTTCCAAACACATAAACCTCCGAATTTGGAGCTTGTAAAATTTCGAACCTATAAATCGAAAGATGAAAAAAGTAAAACTGAAAATATATATATAAAAAATTTCCGGGGGGAGGGGGGCGAGAGGGGGGACATCGGGGGTGGGTGGTGCAGAAATATCTCGGATCATATATCTCGTTGCAGGCGTGCACCCGCTCCCATTTCACATATCTCATTGCAGGCGTGCAACCCGCTCCCATTTCATATATCTCGTTGCAGGCGTGCAACCCGCTTCCATTTCATATATCTCGTTGCAGGGGTGCAACCCGCTCCCATTTCAGATATCTTGTTGTAGGCGTGCAACCCGCTCCTATTTCATATATCTCGTTGCAGGCGTGCAACCCGCTCCCATTTACAAATCATCATCAATCATAAAAGAATCCCGGCAAGGGAACAAGAGTATAACAACAACATCCCGGCAAGGGAGACAATATCATAAACAATAACATCCCGGCAAGGAAACAATAATATAACAACAATATCCCGGCAAGGGAAACAATATCATAAGCAATAATGTCCCGGCAAGGGAATCAACAAGTACATAATAAGGGTCACGGAAAAACCAAGAAGCACGATAACCTCAACAAAACAACAAGACATAATAAGCACGTGATAACTACACCGGTAACCACAACAATTGGACATGTAACATATTCGCACGAAGTCATAGAGCAACTCACAATCAAGAAGTATCAAAACAATAAGGAAGGCAATCACTTCAATTAAGATAATTAAGGGTCAATGTAACACGTGAGAATTAAAGGAAAGCTAACAACGTCATATGGAGCATATAGAAGCAATTTAAGCAACTAGGAAACCCAATCATAACAGGATACTTTCCACATAAGGACTTAAGAACCCTAGAGGCAAATTTCCCACAAATAAATCCGAGCACACACTCATCACCTCGCATGCATGGACTACAATTAGCATAGAAGACTCAATTCCTAAGGGGAAGTCCCCCCCTCCCCCTCCCCCCACAAGGTTAGGCAAGATACTTACCTCAAAGACGACAACTCGGTACTCTAAAATGGACTTCTCGGGCGAAAAGACCTTTGGACAGCTCAAATCCAACTATAACAACTCCAAAACACGCATAAATCGAATAAGGAACTATTCCGAATAATAAAGTTTCAATCTTTACAAAAATATAAAAATCGACCCAAAAGTCGACCCCCGAGCCCGCACCTTGAAACCCATCAAATTTTACAAAATCCGATCACCCATTCCAAAATGAGTTCAACTATACAGAATTTATCCAATTCCGATACCATTTGGTCCCTCAAATCATGATTTTTCATTTTGAAATTTTTCTTCAAAAACCAACTCTTTCCCCAACCCAAAACACAATTTAAATGATAAAAATAAAGACAAATTCGTGGAATATATTTAATTCTAGTTGAAAAACACTTACCCAATCGAATTTCGTGAAAAACCCACCAAAAATCGCCAAGAACCGAGCTCTAGAAGTCAAAATATAATGAAAATGGTGTAACCCTCGATTTTGGAATATATTCTGTCTGCCCAGGTGTTTGTTCATTGCGATCGCGGGAGAAGTGATGCGATCGCGTAGAAGAAAATAGCTACTGGCCCAAAATCTTCTATGCGATCGCTGGCAAATCAATGCAATCGCATAGAAGGAAAATGCTGCTGTCCAAATTTGTGCTATGCTATCGCGGACAAATCAATGCAATCGCATAAAAGAAAAATGTTGTTGTCAAAATTTGTGCTATGCTATCGCGGACAAATCAATGCAATCGCATAGAAGGAAAATACTGCTGTCCAAATTTGTGCTATGCGATCGCGAACGAATCAATGCGATCGCATAGAAGGAAAATATGGCAGGTTAACATTGTACTACGCGATCGCGGCTACGCCTATGCGATCGCATAGAAAGAAATACCAGATAGCAGAACAGCAGTTCAAACATAGGGAAAAATGACCCGTAGCCTATCTGAAACACACCCGAGGCTCCCGGGACCCTGTCTAGTCACACAAACAGGTCATATAACCTAACACGGACTCGCTCGAGGTTTCAGATCACATAAAACAACACCGAAACAACGAATCAAACCAAAAATCAAACTTATGAATTTCCAAATCTTCAAATATCAAATCTCATGCCGAAACCTATTAATTCAACTCGGAATAACGCCAAATTTTGCAGACAAGTCCAAAATGACATAACGGAGCTGCTCCAACTCTCGGAATCGCATTCCGACCCCGATATCACAAAAGTCAACTATGGGTCAAACTTCTCCATTTTCCAGACTTCAACTTTTCCAACTTTCGCCAAAATGCCTCAATTTACCCAATCCCAAGTCCGAATCCGGATGCGCGCCTAAGTCCAAAATTACCATACGAAATTGTTGAGATCATCCACGGCCCATTCCGGGGCCGTTTACCCAAAAGTCCAATTCCGGTCAAATTCTCACCGTTTAACTTCCAAAGCTAGTTTCCTTCTTCCAATTTGACTCTGAATCATCCATTAACTGAATTCAACCATGCACCTCAAACTGCTGAACCGGGCGCAATCGCTCAAAACGACCAGTCGGGTCGTTACAGTACCAAACACATCATTCGTCTCTACTTTAAATAGGGTACTAGATATGGCTATTTGTGCACTTAGGTCAAAAAAAAAAAAATCATCTGGGTATATCCGACCCATAGAACCATGTGGGTGACCCATAAACTCCACACTGTGACCCGACCCACTAAACCGTTCTCTATAAATCACCAAAAGAAGACATTTCTCTCTCTCTCTCTCTCTCTGTGTTCGCAGTCTTTAACCAACCACTGAGTTCGCTATGGCATTTCCTTACTTGGAAGCAGTTCTCGGTACGCCTTCCTTTTTCTATCTTTCTACACCTTTTACTTATTCGCGTTATAGTGCCTCAGGTATTTACTTGATATTACATTTTCTGAAAGGCTCTACTGTCTTTGAATGTCATTACTGATATCTATGCAATCTTTTTCCCGTTTTCACGCTTCCATTTTTACTGGGTTACATTATTGCTTCTTCTTTCTTGGTCCATATGTTTCGAAAATTTAGGCTCTTGATCAAATATTTGTTGTATCTCTGTTCAACGTCTGTTTTGAAATAAGTAGGCATTATAGGTTTTATTGGATTCTTTAACTTAATAATTTTCTTGTATTTGGTATAAGGATGGTTGTTGCTTTCTTAGTCTTACAAATTTGGAGCTTGATTAAATATTTGTGGCCTTTCTGTTGTCTGTTATTAGAAAGAAATAGACATGAAGGCTTTTGGGTATCTCTAATTAATATATTTCCTGAAGAAAAGTATCGGAATCTCTGTAATAATCTTGACGTGCTTTATGCATTATTTGGGTCGAATGATCCTTGCTTTTCTTAGTCTAGCAGTTCAAAATCTCTGGGTTCTTGATTGAATACTTGTAACTCTCTTTTGGTTGCCTATTTAGAGAAATAAATAGGCTTTTAGGGTTTATGTTTTTTTTTATTGAAACTAATGTATTTTTTGAAGAAAGCTTCTAGTTTGTAGAATTCCTGTTGTTCTCTATGCATGCATGTGTGTACCTTTTTTATCTTGGGGACTATTAATTAGCTATGATTCTTTCAGTCTTTCTTTAGTATAGAAGTTCAGTTTCTATTGTAGGTTCTTGTAGCATCTCTGTTGTCTGTCTGTTTAGAAAGAAATTGGCATTTTGGGGTTTTGGTTATCTTGAACTTAATTTATTTCTAGAAGATAGTGTTATATTGGTAAAAGTCTTGATGGTTTCTATGCATGTACGTGTACATTGGTCTGTCTTCGATTAGGTCTGGTCTTTGCTGGGAGGTTTTTCAGTTTGGTTAAAGATTTATATGTCAATATAAGGTTAAATGTGATGTTAACATCGTATTGAATCATTGTGGTCTGTTGGTTAATCTGGCTGTATACTAGCTCGGGGTTATGCTTTCAAGCCTCAAAAACAGTTCCCTTTTTTTTTTGTACTTTTATTTTATTTTTGCACTTTTTTTTATACCTTTTATTTTATTTTATTTTGATTTTGTATAATGTTGGCCCAAGATGAATTTAAATGGAGAAACATGAAGATTGAAACAACAACGTTATCAAATAAAGCAAACATCAACATATCGGATTGCATTGGAGTCCTGCTTCATTTGGCGGTGAATAAATTAGGTGTTTTCTTAGAGTTCGCTAAGAAACTAAGTTAGAATTCATTTTAGCTAGAGCCTATCTACTGATAATTCTGAGGTCGTAATATGACGGTTCTAACTTCTGAAAGGCCTTGAAAGTTTCTTAGCCTTGTTTCTTCAGAGTTTTGGGGATGCATTGGGCAATGCCACCAACCTCTTCTGATGCTAGGTTGGCACAGAAAAGGTCTAAACAAGAACGAGAAGATCATGTCGGACACAATCCCTGCTGCCATTTGGTGGACAGTTTGGTTAGAAAGGAATCATAGAATATTTGAAGGCATAAAGGAAAATCTACTTGCACTTTAGATGCTTGTTACGCATGTTTTTGGTTCTGGATTTGTATGACTTGATCATGATAATTTCAAAATTTTAATCAAAACATGTATTGATGCGCTGGCCCTCCGTGCTTTTACTGAGTTAACTGAAATTATTGTTTTGTATTCATTTCAAAATTTGTGCCAGATGCTTCCTGTGATGTGTTAAACCCTATTTGAGGTTACACATGTTACTGTTCTTTAGTTTCTCACTGTAATACCGTTTATTCTGCTGCTAACTTTTATGTGCATCTTCACGTGCTGATAAGCTTCAAACTGTTAGGTCCTTTTTCTTGTTGTTGTAATCAACCAAAAGGATAAGACTAGTAGATCCATTGATGTGTGCCTTTTGGATTCCTGGAAGAATCATGATGGAACTGGAGGACCTTTAGATTTTCCAAATAAGCGAAGTTCATTTTAAGTGCTTGAATGCCTAACTTTTCCACCTTTGCTCTCCCTCCTGCCGTGCCTAAATTATGGACCTCTCTCATTGTTGTTACCTCAAGGAGTGGTGCATTATTGGTTATATGGACTAGATAGAAGGGAAGGAACTATAGATCTTTGAAGGAGAAGTTTACCCTACTCTTTCATTTTTTTGCTGGAGCAAACTGTCTAGTGTATATCGTATATTGAGTTTTTGGATTTTGTTGGTAACCTAAGTTCCATAGGAACCTTTTTGTACTTATTCTGCATCAACTGGATGCCCATTATAACATTTACATTACACTGTTAGAAAACGAGTGGTGTGTTATTGGTATTTGGAGAGCTTTAATTGCAGGATCACATTGGAAACGCCTTTCATTCTGTTTATTCTAATTTGTTCTGGCAACTTTCTTCGTCAGTGGAACCAATGAATGTCGACTGTTGAATGGTTCTGCAGGTGCAGAAAATATGCTTAAATTGACTGACACCTTGACTCTCCCTCCATGAGTTAATTGTTTTTTTCCTGTTTTTTTTTTTTTTTTGAGCATTGACGGCTAATGCAGTCTGTTTTTCACATAATACCTTAAGCGATGATTACGTAGCTTTTGACTTCATTCAGTTGATAAGTAAGGACTGCTAATGTTGGTGGGGGATACACTCATACTATCATACACAATATCCACAATTTGTGTATCGTTTATGGACTGGGACAGGCAAGAAAAAACTGAAAATATCCTTTTTGTTAATCTTATGGCATTTTGTTGTCATCTGATGTATGATATGGTGGTCTCCTCTTTTATTTTCACCCTTAATTTGGTCTCATATATAGCTCAACTAGCCAGTAGACAGCATTGGTTAAATGATGATGCAATGAGATGAAAAAGGGCTGCTTTGGTTCAACTTTTGAGACGTGTTTTGTGTGTTAATGGTTTTTACATCTTTATATTTTGGTTTCTTCCTTGTGTCTCTTGGTAGTTGGCTTGCTTGCTGTTTGCTTCAGATTTTATCTCGGACTTCCCTCCTTGATTTTATTTATTGCTGTCTTTTCTAGGGTGCTGTATTAACCTCCCTTCTTATTGTGCTTTTGGCTCTAATTTTTCTGTTGAATTTCAGGATTCATGATATTAATGTACATATTTGAGACATACCTTGATGTACGACAGCATGCTGCTCATAAATTGCCAACACTTCCGAAAACTTTGGTGGGAGTTATCAGCCAGGAAAAATTTGAGAAGTCCCGTGCATATAGTCTAGACAAAAGGTTTATCTCCTACTTGCTTTTGATTTTTTTCTTTTGTTCAGGGGATACCAACCAAATTGTTCTATTTTGTTTGATATTCTTTTTCATCTCTTTTTTTTTCCAGTTACTTCCATTTTATCCATGAGTTTGTTACCATACTTATGGACTCTTCCATCTTGTACTTCCGGATATTGCCCTGGTTTTGGAAGGTGAATGGTTCAGCTTTTTTCTTAAAATGTCCTCTCTTCCCACTCTAGCAACTCATGGACTTTGTGTTTTATATTCTGGCAGATATCAGGAGAATCTTTGGTATACCTTGGTCTCAATGCAGAGAATGAAATATTTCACACACTTTCATTTTTAGCAGGAGTTATGGTTTGGTCACAGGTGCATATGAGTATCCCTTTGGTTTCTTGTTCATAATGGTTGACACTTCCTGGAGTTGAATATTTGTCCATTGTATATATTTTTTCTTTTTAAAAAGAATATTTATCAGCACTCTTTAGGGTTTTGTTTGCCTTGTTAAAAGTGAATTAATTAAAACTGTTTAGCATTATGTTACAATGTATTTAATGTGCAAATCCTCAGATACTCTCTCCTTTTGAGTTACAGAAGTTCTATCTTTCTTTAATGCTTCAAAGTACCTCTTGCCCCGTGTTAATTTTATAATTTTTACACCCCTTTGTGTGAACACGGTATGCTTCGTGATCCGGGGTACCCTTTTTCCTTATAAAGGGACTTTTAAAGTTCCAGACTCTCTAGTGCTATCGCCCCTTTTTCAGCCTGATATTATCAAGGTAGACTTCCACCGGACGCCGCCCTGGCTTTCTTTTTAGTTTTCCAATCTTCTAGGAGTTATCACTTATGTGAATATGACCTTAATTTCTCATACTCTACTTGATTTGTTTGCTTAAGGCTGGTCATTATGAGCTCAGCTTGCACACGAATTTTAAACTGTGAAATGTAGATGAAAAATGCCTCTGTGATGGTGTGATCCTATGTCAAGTGAATGTTAGCTGGTGAGGTTGATGACTTGTGATCTGAGTTTGATTTTGGGATAACCTTTTTTCCTTATTTGATGATTTTGTGTCAGTTCTCGTCAGGGAACTTGTTGTTGCTCGGTTAGAAAGGTTTGCTCCAACTATATATGAGTTGTAGGATTTGTTGCCAAAGTTTTAGGTGAATAGTTGTTTCTTCGGGGATGAGTAAATCTTTTTGTGCATAAATGCTTTCCTTATGTCCTAAAGGGTGTTCTGTAGAGCCTCTTTTGTGTCCAAGCAATGTAGTCTTGATCACATTGGCTAAATGAACCACAAACCATATATGCAGTCCTGGTCTTTCTTTTTCTTTTTCTTGTTAGATTGAAGATAGCTTCAGATCTGATTTAATCATCTTTATCTTCCCTAGTTGTGGTGTTGGACGAGGATTCATTCTTTAAGTAGACCTGTCTGTTGAACTCAGAGAGTGAATTTTGTCAAACTTGGTGCATTTCTTCCTGATTCCCTTGGCGCGTGACGCGGCATCTTATTTTATGCTTTGCACTTGCAATGACAAGCAAGTTTAGTAGGTAGTTTTTAGTTTCTGGTGTTTCAGAGTTCGACTCATCTTTTGTAAGTTAAGTTCTCAGTTAGAGAACTGTTGTGAAATACTTCTGTTTGGCACAAGACTACTTTCTTGTGGTGAATTTGCTGTTAGTTCCTCTTTTGAATTTGCTAGTGTTTAGTGTGGTGATATCGTGGACCAAGGACGCCTTCAAGTATTCTGGATTGCTTCAAAAAGTTATAGCTTCATAATCTGGTACCAATTCTAAATTTTCAAATACTTCTACAGATCACCGATTTGCCATTTTCATTGTATTCAACCTTTGTGATTGAGGCCCGCCATGGTTTCAACAAGGTATCATGGAATAAACGTAATTCTTTCTTTTAGCATGCATCTGTCATCCCTTGGTGGCTGAATTGTCTGTTTGGAATTTGATTTGTCTTTGTGATGCAGCAAACAGTATGGCTATTCTTTAGGGACATGATAAAAGGAATTGCTTTAGCTGTTGTGATTGGTCCTCCCATTGTGGCTGCCATCATTGTTATAGTACAGGTACTGGGACATGGGTTTTGTTTATTCGAGATTTTAGCATGATATTGCCGCTCACTTGTTCATCTCATTTGGCATCAACTTTTTCTTGGATCTTCATCACATAATTTTACCTTGCACGTTCATTTTGGAGGCTGGAAAATATCATCTTGTGCATTCCGCTGACAGAACTAATCTATTCTCGATTTGCAGAAAGGAGGTCCTTACTTGGCAATTTACTTGTGGGGGTTTATGCTGATTTTATCTCTTGTTATGATGACTATCTACCCTGTACTAATTGCTCCACTTTTCAACAAGTTCACTCCGGTAAGTAGTACATCAACCCCCTCTTCCCCTCAAGAAGAGGAAAAGCAAAAACATATTTCCTGCAGCTCCATTGTGGTGATTAGTTTTTTTTTCCCCCAATGAGTAGCTTCCACAGGGAGACCTTAGGTTGAAGATTGAGAATCTTGCATCCTCACTCAAGTTTCCCCTAAAGAAATTATTTGTGGTTGATGGGTCTACAAGGTCAAGCCACAGCAATGTGAGTGATTATTATACTGATCTTTGCATAGTGGTTATATATGTAACTTTTCACATTGAATGCAAATTCATTTTATGTGCTATAATTTCATAGATTGGGTGGTCCAAGTTGTGCTAGTAGATTTTGAGATGATATTTGAATCTTTAAGTTAGGCTAGTTTTGTTTCGTTTCCGGCTCAATTTTTTTAATCCTCTCAGTAGTCTATGATAGCTTTTAGTCGGAACTAGCAATCAGAGTTTAGTTTTAGCTTTGCTTAATTGCTTCAATATTTTAGCTTTAAATGAAGCAGATTTGCAGTATAGCCCTGATCTCTTATTTGCTTTATTTTTCTTTTGTAATTGATTACCTTTCAAATCTTCTCATACATTTTGGAGATGAAGAGTGTGTTTTGTTTGCATATGGTTTGCGAAAGGTATAGTAAGGTGTTCCACTTGTTGAACAAATCAATATGATAAAGAGCTAAGGATGTAAAACTAACTTGGAGAGGTCTCTCTTCGTTTTATCATTATGGGCTTAGTTTGAGACGTCCTCTTGGATCTCTTGGTTTTAATCAGACGGTGGAGTATTTGCACTTGTGCTGAGTGACAAATGGGCATGTGATACTGTTGCTTTTTATATGTCATCTGCCTATTTACTGAAGGATTTCGCTTTGAGGGTGGGGCAAGAACATTTTACACAACAATTGAGGATAAAAGAATAAATTTATATTCTTTTAGAGTGTAATTGATAACGAGAAGATTTCAACTCCTCTCACCCAACCAAAAACAAGAAGATTTCTAAATATATGAAAGTGTCTATGAGCTCAAGTTCTAATATTTTTGCTACAGTAATAGAGCTTGAAGGGGATTTAGTTGTTATCATCTTCTCTATCAGAGTACTAGGCTGCACATCAATAGCCCGTTTGGCCAAGCTGTAAAAATCAGCTTATTTTGAGAAGTGCTTTTTCTCAAAAGTGCTTTTCTCAAAAGTACTTTTGGTAAGAAGCAGTTTGTGTTTGGCTAATTAATTTGAAAAGCACTTCTGAGCAGCAATTAATGTTTGGCCAAGCTTTAAAAAACTGCTTCTAAGTGTATTTTTCTCAAAAGTGCTTTTCAGAAAAGTGTTTTTGGAGAGAAGCTACTTTTTTCTGCTTCTCCAAAACTGCTTCTGCTTCTCCTCAAAAGCACTTTTTTTCTTTTCAAAAGCTTGGCCAAACACCTTAATTTTAGAAAAAAAGCACTTTTGAACAAAAAAAAGTGCTTTTGCCTCAAAAGAAGCTCGGCCAAACAGGCTACAAATCTGTCTAGTCGTTGGTAGTTAGTTATATTTCAGCTTGAAAATTGTGTTCAATTCCATATAGTGTAGGTGAGTCATAAACAATGGTTGATTAAGTCTTCATTGCTCTTCCATTTATATATGGTGAATGTAATGGAATAAGAAAACTACGTCCTACGCAGAAACTAATGATAAAACTAAGTTGTGTGAATTGGTTGCAAGTCATGTGTGCTTCTGGGTAAATAAAAATACGTATGAAGAATTTTTCCCCTCTGTTGCCTTTTGAAGTCATTTTGCTTTCAGTTTTGCATTTGCTGTTGGAGTCTAATATAGTTTTCTGATACTTTGGTTTCATTATAAAGTTCAATGGATACAATAATTGTTTATGTGATAGCTTTATGGTCCTTATCCCCTTCTACAATAACCGCATATGTTACCGGATGTGTTGCTGGATAGGGTTCTGACAAAGGTGTGTGTAAAAGTGTGTCTACACTTCCCTGGTGCATGTTTTGTAGATTTAAAGCAGCCGTTATGGCTTCAGGTTCCAGCTAATCATAGCCAACTAATTCTTACTCCGTATAAAAAGCTGAGCCATTGGATCTTGTTAGATCTGCGATATTGTAGCTTCTGGTGGAAAGGGATATGAAATTTGCATTGGAAATCTCCCTGCTCAGTCATTTGTTGGATTTATGTCGTGTGTGACAGTAAAATATTAATGGTCACAGAGGGTATAATATTATCCTGATGTTTATACCTATTACTTATTTCTGTCTTCTCTCCCGTATACCTAGTTATCTATTTCTCTGTTATCTCATCTCTTACTCCGTGGGCTGATCTTGTATCTGCAAAATTTTGCTAGGCATACATGTATGGGTTCTTCAAGAACAAGCGCATTGTCCTCTATGATACACTCATCCAGCAGGTGTGGTGCCTATAAAACCTTGTTAAGTGTTCCTTGTCTTGTTTTTTCCCCCCGGTCTTCTATTAATCGCCATTAGTTGATGAAGTTGTGAACATTTAATGATTCCTCGAAACTATTTTGTTGGTAAAAAGGTCGTTCTAACATGATCTTGACAAGAAGTAAAATAGCAAAGGTAAGGGTTTATGCAGATTCTACCATTTTACTATTGCATAGTAATAGAACTATAACTTTGTTGGATTGTTCCAAGAAGGGTCACCATAACAGATACTCCCTCAATTTCAATTTATGTATCTTTACTTTCCTTTTTAGTCTGTTGCAAAAAGAATGTCACATTTAGTAAGTTTTTGGTTCCAAGTAACTCGAATTCATGTTTTAAAATCTATGTTTACTCGAACTTTTTGCTTGGTATAACCACTGTAATGTAAATAATCCCCTCTTATTTTATGGGTTTTGTAAGTTCCTTGAGTTTAGATAGGAGCCAAAAGAATGTACAGGAGCTAACGACTTCTCTTTACTGAGGTGCATCTTCTGGATGCTTAGTAAATGAAATTTCACTTTACCTGATAAAAAAGGTTTTAATTCCAACATTCCCATTTTACCCTTAATGATACTCTCTTATGGGTATGATATTGCATGTTTAAGACCACAACGTTCAAAGGGTATTTTTCAGCACGTTTTACACACTTCTAGTTTAAGACCACAAGCTGCAGAAGTCTTCTTTACATGGAAAATTTTGTGCCCTGTTAAACTAAGATACCAAACTGAAATGGAGGGAATATCTGTGTGATGGCAGGAGTCTATGCCTTGATACTGTGAAAGTTGAAGATGGTAAAACTTGTTTACTGTGATCATTTTTGTTGAACCAGTTCTATGTTTCTTTTTGAGTGGACAGTATTCTAATGACTGCTAGTTCATTGAAAACAATTTCTGCCATTTGGTTGCTTAAGTATTGGATGTCCTCAAGGAGATAGAGGCTAATTTACTGTATTTGAGAGCTGTAGCCAGATTAAGATGGAGTAATATCTTGAGGAATGACTATATAGGTCCATGTTCATTATATGTTCACGCTCTTCATTTACTTGCTAACCAATTAAAATATGATATTCCTGTTCATTATATGTTCACGCTCTTCATTTACTTGCTAACCAATTAAAATATGATATTCCTGTTTCTTTGAACTGATTGGATGTTAGAAAGGTGTCTTTACTGCATGAAATCATATGACATCATCACTTCTTATGTGTGGTATCGGTGTAGCTAGAATTCATGAAAATACTTTGCTGGTGGTTTAGCCATCGACCTCCCCAACAAATGATTTCTTCTTCTCTGTTTATTATTTTTCCTGGCTTTTAAATTCCTTTGAAATGTTTTGGTTAGTTCTTTTTAGTTTGTATTTTGGGAGTTAATTTCACTTCCTTGTGCTCTGTAGTGCAAGAATGATGAGGAAATAGTTGCTGTTATTGCACATGAACTGGGTCACTGGAAACTTAATCACACAATGTACTCCTTCATTGCAGTCCAGGTAAGCAATTAAATCCTGAAGCCCATGCCTTAAGTCTCATTCATATTTCAAGTCTGTTAGCAGTTGTTTTATTTTGGGGGGAGGGGGGGAGCAGGAGGGATTCCTGTGACTAGCGTAGCTGGCCAAGAAGGTTAATGAGGAATCTGGTACACTGAAGTCAGAGACTTCTCACCCTAATCAGTTCTTTGTTTTTTTTTCTAGATTAAGCATATATTTGCTTCATCCCTTTTTATGTGATTTACTTTGTGTTGGCACAAAGATTCTAGGGGTTCGTTTGTTTCACATCTTTGATTTTTGTGGCAGAAGATTATATCAAAAAGTAAAAAGATAAACGAGATTTTCTTATGGTAGAAGATAATGCTAAATTTTGTTCGAAATCTTGAAACATGTGAATGCCAAACGACATAAATATTATTGTCAGTATTGTAAAGAATTGTGTCAAAACTTAAGAGCATACCCACCTTGTCACAGAAATGTGTACAGGGAAATTGTTAGATCAAGCACCGAACGGTGTGGCCTAGTGGTTAATCAAGTGGGAGGAGAACCATGAGGTGTCTTAGGTTCAAAATCCTAGCACAGGCAAAAATCAGTAGATGATTTCTTTCCATCTGCCTAAGCCTTCTGGACAGAGGTACAAGCAGGCACCCGTTGAATAGTCGAGGTGCACACAAGCTGGCTCGGACAGCACGGTCGTTTTAAAAAAGGAAAATTGTTAGATCAATTATATTCTTGTTTACTGGCTCTAGGTACCTGGCAATTTATCATTTTGTCTGCTGGTTGGCTTTCACGTGAATGGTAAGCGTTGGCTGGTTTAAGTTTTGGTTTTTGCTGTAACGATTCATGAATGTGGTGTAGCATTAAGCAGCAAAAAGAAATTCCATATGGAGTTGAAATAAGTCTAATAGTTATTGGATACTGATCACGATAAAAGAAACATTTTTTTGTAGATTTTGTGTGGTTTGATCAGTGAAGTACTCAGGGGCATTAGTTTCTAAAAAAGTTGGGGTCCTTTGGCACATCTTCAATTCTTATGATGTAGTTTATGTTTCAAACATGTTTGCTTGTCTTTTGATAGTAACCATAAGTAGTTTCCTACCTTGGGAATGAACGTCCTTATGCATTTTCCATCCTCAAGTGATTACATGTTTTTGAAAAATAAGAAGATACCAGAGTAAATATTATGGTAAGAAAAAAATATTAAATAAAAGCATTTGAGGGTTCCTGAAATATATAGCGCCGTGATTTAACTGCCCGAGAAACTGAACCTAATGTAGACATAATTAATCCCCTCACTTCATACATTCAAGATGGAAAGAAACCTTAGCTCCCCATCTATAGAATTAGGTGATAAGAATGCAAATGAAAAATTACGAGGGTTGGAAGAGCATTTGGTCCAAATGGTATCCTAATAAAGTTTTGAGGTGCATTTGAGAGGGTGAGTTTAATGACTAACCAAGCTTTTGAATGTTCTATTGAGGATTGAAAACATGTCAAAAGAGTGGAGAATGGGTACCTGAGTCCAGTATATAAGAACAAAAGAGATCTTTAAAGTTGTGCGAACTATCATGGGATTAAACCTTTGAGTCGTACGTTGGAACTTTAGGAAAGGGTGATAACACGTCAACCTAGAGATAAAATAGGGGTGATAGAGAACCAATTCGAATTCACACTTGCCAAACTCTACGGTATATGTTATGTTTTTGTGAAATTTATAGGGAGAAAAGGAAGATATTCATTGATCAAGTGAAAACATATGATAAAGTATCAAAAAATGTCATTTGATGGGTACTTGTGAAGAAAAGAATTTATATCAGTGTTCAAAAGTGTGACTATAGAGATGTAGAGGATTTCCCGTAACTGTGGATTTATACCAAGGCTCTGCCTTGACCTGTATTTGTTTATCCTAGTTATGAATAAGTGAACCAATAATATGGGGGATGAAGTTGTTAACTGTATGCTATTTGTGTATGATATTGTATTAATTAACGGATCTAGTGAGAGTCAATAAAAAATTGTAACTTTTGATAAATCATTTTGGAGAGTAAGAGTTTTAGGATGAATAATTAGAACAAATCAACATGCGCTACAAGCTAGCCCCAATAAAAAGAATGCTGGTGGTGGTAGATGGGATTCTAGTGTCCAAATGCAAACAATTTAGACATTTATGTCCTGGCTCACTCTTCAGGAGGATGCAATGATACATTAAGATGTAAAACATAGAATTAAATAGAATCATTGAAATGGAAGAATATTACGGGAGTGCTATACAATACACTAACAAAGTGAAAGTTATGCTTCATGGAATGATTATGAGACCAACAATGTTATATTGTGTGAGAGTTGGGCATCCAAGGCCCAATGTATCTACATGATGAATGTCGTATAAATGGAGATGTTATCATAGCTACGGGGCACACTAGATTGGACAAGATTAATAATTATCACATTTGACGGAGAATGCAGGTAGCATACATATGATAAATGAAATAAGATCACGTTAGATAGTTTAGTCATGTCCTACGCGAATGCTCGTCTCTAGGAGTTATTCTATGATTATTGAAGGTGCTAAAAGGGGTGAGGTAGACGTAAAATCACATGACTAATGATACGACTGTTTGGATAAAAGCTTAGCTATTGTTGTTGCACTTATACTTAGTCCATTGTTTGACAAAGGTTTTCAATGTTTGGGATCAAAAGGGCCTGATAGACTAGAGTGAATACATATCATTTATATAGCTAACATCAATTAATCTGGATCTAAGGTGTAGTTGATTGATCGATTAGTATGCAACATTCTAGATGGATCAGCTCTGTTTCATGCTTTGGGTTTTCGCTTTCCTTGCCTTGCTCATCTTGTCAGTTCTTCTTTTCTGTCTTCTTGGCTATCTGACGCCGAAATCCTTGCTTTCTCCCTATTTGCTCTTAATAAAACACATCCACTTGCAAGAACCTTCACTAGTTTGTTTGTCATAATATATTTCTCATATATCCATTGGATTGACTTGAAGTGGTTGGCTTTTTTCATCCTCTTCTATCAGTAATTGGCAATATTTTTCTGTTCAGATCCTGTAGGGTGATCCCAAATTAAGTTACTCCCATCATAATCCTTAATCAATCATGCGATTTTGGATGCATCTGCTAAACAATAGTGTCCATAGCATGTTGATCCCTCTCCTTAATCAGATTTCCGATTATCGATTTTGAAATCCGTATCTTGTGAATGATAACTTCCACAGCATGTCAAGCAGTATTATTGGTGAATAATTTTATTGCTCAAAGCCTTCTATTTTTCTGAGTTCCATTTGCTCCTTTTCTAACCGGTGATTTGGTACAAAATATGAGCTTCTTAAGTCGCTGCTTGAATGCAGTGCAGAAAAGGGCCTTAGTGAAACAAATCTGAAAGGGTGACAAGAATACTGTTGTCTGTAATGCTTAGAGCCACATTGTCAACAACTGTTTCTTTCCCTTCTCAATTTCGGATTGGGATCACTTAGAGCCATATTTTTCTGTAAGGCCCAGTATTCTCCAACTGCCAAACAATACTAAGTGTGATCATTTTGGAATCAAGGTGTAAGATGCTACTGCAAGTTATTGTTTATGGACATCGCCGTTGTAATCTTTTCGAAATAAAATGCTGGTAAGATGAATTTACTTTCCGCAATAACATTCAATTGGACAGGCTACATTTGTTGTGCTTCAGGTGCATGGTTTGTCTCACTTTTGGTGCATGACATCTAACATTTCCAAAGTATCTTACTTCTTTCTTCTTTACCTCATTGGGATGCCTCGTGCGCGCATGCACACTTATCCATGTGGTGCATACATACACATTTGTTATCTTTTTTCCGTCCAACTTTATATTCATGTTTATCTTTTTCTGACTCTAGTATTTCTTCCCTGCAGATTCTCACGTTGTTGCAGTTTGGAGGATACACTCTTGTTAGGAATTCAAAGGACTTGTTTCAGAGTTTTGGGTTTGATACACAACCAGTTCTTATTGGACTCATCATTTTCCAGGTAATACTAGGTCAGGAGGTTTGTCTACTAGGAGGGTTAAATATGAAAACTTAATTTTGAAATATGCAATCCCATTCAAGTGCATCTTTTGGGTCCCAGGTACCAATTTTAGGAGCAAATTTTGATATTGAATTAATTGAGAGATCCTTCAAAAGTTAGAAAGAAATGACTGAGCTTTTTACTCCCTCTGTCTGAATTGAGTCTCCGTTTTCCTTTTCTAGCCCAGATCAAAATAGTGGCCACTTTTCTAAAGAGGGAACCTTGGAAACCTATGGCATGAACCAACGAGCCCTGCATTTACTTTTCTCAATGCGACTTCTCTTCGTTTTAATTATAAAAAGACAAACCAAATATTCCTTTTTTGAACCACTTGTCTTGCTTATATAAGTAAACAATTCATGTTCTTGAACCCACGTCTTAAATTCATTAAAAATTAAACCAAGACGTTTAATTTGAAACGGTCTTTTCACTTATAAAGTCAAATTGTGTGACATAACTTGTGAGTCTATGACAAAGGTGCAATATATAGTAGTGATTGATTTGGGTGCAGTACAAGTAATTAATCAATGCTGTACCTTTAGGTTGTTTTACTCTGTGACGGTCAATAATTTTGGGTAGGCAACCAGGTTGAACTTCACTACTCTGTTGTACTGTTGTCTGATACACTGCAAGAACACAAAGATTATTGTTTTCAATTAAAAATCAAATATTATTTTTTCCTATTTATTCAATATTAACTTTATTGTTGCAGCACACAGTGATACCTCTCCAGCACCTAGTAAGCTTTGGCCTTAATCTTGTAAGCCGCGCTTTTGAGTTCCAGGTAAATTTTGCTTAGCACCTGTCTTCAGATTTTGAATCTTTACCCCCCACCCCCCACACCCCTACCCCCAAAAAAAACGCTTTTACGTTAACTTAATGTTATTTCTTTCTCCAGGCTGATGCATTTGCAAAGAAGTTGGGCTATGCTGCACCTCTTCGAGCTGGTCTTGTGAAATTGCAGGTTAACCATCTCTTCTTTCACGAGCATCTCTACTTTAATAGAAGTCGATTATTGGAATGTGCATGTTGTCTTGCATATTTTTTTTTCTTCCTTTGTACTAGATGTACCTGTTGGGATCAAACTGGGTTTGTTGTCCTGCATTAGGTAGGGGTAAGGTCTGCGTACAGACTACCCTCCCCAGACCCAACCTGTTGGGATCAAACTGGGTTTGTTGTTGTTGTACTTTGTACTAGATGTTTATTAATCATTTTTCTGGTGTCTTCCAGGAAGAAAACTTGTCAGCTATGAACACAGATCCTTGGTATTCAGCCTATCATTACTCTCACCCTCCCCTAGTTGAGAGACTGGCTGCCATTGATGAACCTGATAAGAAGACGGACTAACAGATACGTGGGAGTTTCACCATTCGCCGTAGAACTCGTTCTATACTTTGCACTGCACATCTGCAAGCATAGCTATTATATGCTTGCAATTAGTCATGTATGTTGATCTTTCGAAGCACAGCAAAAGTAATGATCTTTTTTTATCCAGATGAGTAACTCAGTATTAGAGACCACAAAGAGGGGAAAAAGGAATGAATTCTATTGTACCAACATTTGAAACATAAGAAAAGCAATGATCTTTTGAAGATGTTACCTCAATTTTGCTGTAACGCCAAAATGTGAAGCATAAAAAAATGATCTTTTACCAATGGACAAATTATTTACCAATATTGGAATAAAATGGTTCTAAACAGAGCGAACTGACAGAAAATTCATTCTTGCTATCATAACTAGTTTGGAATTGAGACAATACTTGATTGCTTGAAGAAAACTAGGACCTATGGCACATGGGTGCCTCAGTTTTAGAGGCATTAATGGCAGATTAACCCTTTGCTTCTCCAGATGGCTTAGATGAGCTCTGGGAGTTCCACCATACGATGTAGAGCTCGCTCTATACTTTACACTGCACATTTGAAACTCTGCAAGCATAGTTATTATATACTTTGAATTAGTCATTTATGTTGATACTGTTAGAGTAATATTCACAATACAGGGCTGAGTTTTCATCTATATTGGCCTGTCTTTTGCCACCGGATTAGGTCGAAAAGTTTAACAAAGTAAGACTGAAATAATATTCACATAACAAAAAATTCGAACAAACCCGACAAAATCGAACCAATCCAACCCGATATAATTGGTGTGGTTTTAATAAAAACCGAACCAACCCAGTCCATCTACACCCCTACTTGATAGTAAGATCATAACTACTCAAGAGTATAGATATAGGGAGTTACCTAAAACCTACCATCAAACATAAGGAGCCTGTCTTATTATTGTTGTTGGAATCAATCAAATTTAAATTATGAATTCGTCTCTGTTATGTGTCGACCTCTATTGAAAAAGTGTCCCCCACGCTTAATTCCAATCAAGTAGTTTAGATAAGTGATCACGCTCAACTATGCCTTATAAAAAGGACTAAGCGGTCGCTGCAAATATAATCCGGTTTACAAGTCTGGAGTCGAATCCCATAGAGAACTAAGGCTTAGCTACAGTTGTTCAATATTGCTAAGACATCCAAATAATTTCCTAATTATAAAGATTATAATGTTTATTTCTAACTAATTAACTAAAAATTATTATAAAGTAGTAAAATTATCACTAACAGGATGAAATTTGAGACAAGACTAAGGAGGTCTAGAGTTATGATTTTCCCAATTGTCAGAATCCTTCCCGCTACGTTTTTCATAATTTTGCCTAAGTATTCTCTACCGATCGTGAGTACTTAGGGTGTTGTAATTCTCTTCCGAGCAACTACTACAATTTACCAGACATATTCTTCCGAACTACGCTAGCTGGTACTAATTCACCGCTCACTAAGATCGCACCAAGGTTTCGTTATTTCTAATCCCACCTTTAAACCCTCCGTATTGATTCCTCAGATACGTTATGAGTGATGTTGTTCAACAACTACCTAAATATGTACCATTTTCCAAGCAATACATACTAAATAGGCACAGTCAATTGATGGCCATTAAATCAACAGCAATAAACACGTAATTGAACAAGTAGAGAAATCCAACGGCTCAATTATATAAAACACAACAGAAAAAATCATCCTTCAAAAGGTTCCATCAAATCCTATATGAGAAGGTTTAGCTACTCATAACCATACTAACAATCATGATAATAATTGAAAGCATTAAAATACAGATTAAGGAAGAGAATATGAGAAAACTCCTGTGATTCGTTGCTTTCAAGTGTCTTCGTAGCCTACTAAAAAATAAGAGGGTATTTTGTCCACACATTCAAATATGCATTCGAATATAATTTAAGGACATCACATATATGAACAAAGAACCACTCCCTCTCAGAAATAAAATCATATGCATCCCATGGTTGTACCATAAGATTGCCCGTAGTGTATATCTCCACTAATCTAAGCTCGCAAAGTCTAAGATCAATTAGGTCTTTACATGTTGTAATGTAGGCTAAAGGACGGGTAGGATATATTTTTGAATATAGTGACTCACCCTCCTAAGCATTTTAATACACTACACACTTTTCATGACCAATTCAAGCAATGCTACGATACCATATACAACTTGGCCCTTTTTCTTTAAGCACAACTCTGCATTCACAAGCCCGAATCCTAATGAATAGGAGGTGTATATTCTAAATACTGTTTTTTCCCTTTTTTCTATTTTTTATTTCTATTTTGTATTTTCTTTGATTATCTTTTTCTTCAACACTCTCCACAATTTTAGGTCGGCTAATGATCTTCCAAAACATACATGCACCTTTTGGCTTTTTTATGGTTCTACTCAAAAACTATCCCAACTCTCACCTTACTCTTCTAGCGACTTACGTGCTTTTGGAGGTAAAGGTTCAACAAAAATTTACTTAAAGAACAAAGTGACTCGGCTTGTAATGTGGGTGCCAAAGAAAAAGCTTAATATGATCAAATTGGCTATCTAAGGATAATTTTATTTATGGTGGCATAATAGCTCAATGGACAGTCAAAGAAACGCCTACATCGTCTCCTAGACTCAGAAAGCTTACTTATTTCACTTTGACTAACACACAGGGCAAGTTCTAGACAAACACATGATAGCACAGAATGTTATCAAAATCTCACATTGCACAATGCACATTACCCCAGTCGGGACGGCTCCATTCCAACTCTAAAGTTTAGGCAAGTAATAACAAAGTCAAGAAGTATTAAGCAATAAAGAACTACTTGAACAATGAGTCAGGTAACTGAGAGAAAGCGTCACAGACATGCTATTCAATCAAACACGACATCAATTTTCATCAAACATGTTGGGAAGATAATTTGCATGCTACGGCCTAACTATGCAAACCTCAAATAGGTCAAAAGGCCTACACGACACTCAAGTTTTCTTCCCTCGGTTTCCTAAAAAATAAAAAAGAATAAAAAACTACCCGGTTCAAGATACATCCCTTGAAAAAGAACTGATGCCAAAAAAAAAATCAAGGGGGATTATTATCTACCTACGACTAATAAAAATATTTTTGGATTTTTTATTGGATCAATTCCTCAAGAAAGTTGTCCAAGAGATCCATCGCCAGGAAAAGTCCAATTTTTTTTTAAACTAACACAACTAAAATATCATAGAAAATCACTCAGACAATCTCCTCACCCTACACTTATAATTGTGTATTGTCCCCAATGCACACCATAAATAACAAGAAGGTGAAAGAAACTCCATGGTAGGCCAAAGGCCGAAGCATCGACAACTCATGAGATATGCAAAGTTCTCCCAAGCCCGGTCCTTTGTGCAGGTATATCACATTTAGTTCCAACAATTTTGTTTACTTTTGCTTCCTTCCAATGGATTTATTTTCCATGCTCATACACCTACAAAATAAAAAAATAAAACAAAACGACACTAAAAAAATAATACATTAAACAAAGGTAAACAATTTATTTAATTTTAAAAAAGAAAGCAGTAAAGTTGGGTTGCCTCCCAACAAGCGCCTGATTTAACGTCGCGACACGACGTGAATCACTTTCTACCTCCACTTTGACCTTATGAATTGGATCCCAAGTTTTGATTTTGCTCTATGATCATGCTCTTGGGATGGCGTAAAGCCTTGAAAGCCAAAAATTAAATAATTCCTTATGCACTTTTTGGCTTTAACCTGAGGAGTATCACCTTGCCTAGACGACCTCGAAAATTTCAAAATATATGGCTCGTCTACCTCTTCCCTTGTCTCTTTTCTACGCTCGTAAGAATCCGTTCTCATTTCACCATCCGAACAAAATGTATAGAAGTGTTTGGAACGAGGTCCAACACGCTCAAATACCTGAACTTCGAGATGTTCAACATCCTCTACACCAATGACACTAGAGTCAACTAAATATGTTTCCTCAATGTCCTCGGCTGACACTAGTATCACGCCTTCAACATCGACATGATCAAATTCTAGTTGGTTGGTTTGGTCGTATTCTGCTCTCAACTCCTCCATTATAATGGCAATTTCTGCCGCTAATTCATACTCTTCTTGGCTACTATCCACAATGTCAGCTTGTTGCGCTTTACAAGGATCAACTAGTTGACTAATTTGAGCCTCCAAGTTGCGAATAGTTGCCTCTTGCCTTTGTATTTGCAGCAGTTTCTCATCATATTGTACCACAAGGCACTTCAACATATCCATGATCTCCTTCAGGTTAGCATTCTCAGGTTCTTTGTTTCTATTAACTTCATAAGAAAGAGTAGAACCATCATCATAAGGAGTTGGGGGAGGATAAGGAAGATCAAAAGTAGAATTACCAACACTGAAACATCCATAATTTCAAGATGTCATGTTTCTCAAATCAACAAGTAAAATAAAATAAAGTTTAAAAAAAAAAGAACAAAACAAAATAAAAGTTCAAACTTGAAACCTAACAATATGTACAGCTACAGCTACACCGTTAGTTCCCCAGCAACGGCGCCAAAATTTGATCACGCCCAACTATGCCTTATAAAAAGGACTAAGCGGTCGCTGCAAATATAATCCGGTTTACAAGTCTGGAGTCGAATCCCATAGAGAACTAAGGCTTAGCTACAATTGTTCAATATTGCTAAGACATCCAAATAATTTCATAATTATAAAGATTATAATGTTTATTTCTAACTAATTAACTAAAAATTATTATAAAGTAGTAAAATTATCACTGACAGGATGAAATTTGAGACAAGACTAAGGAGGTCTAGAGTTATGATTTTCCCAATTGTCAGAATCCTTCCCGCTACGTTTTTCATAATTTTGCCTAAGTATTCTCTACCGATCGTGAGTACTTAGGGTGTTGTAATTCTCTTCCGAGCAACTACTACAATTTACCAGACATATTCTTCCGAACTACGCTAGCTGGTACTAATTCACCGCTCACTAAGATCGCACCAAGGTTTCGTTATTTCTAATCCCACTTTTAAACCCTCCGTATTGATTCCTCAGATACGTTATGAGTGATGTTGTTCAACAACTACCTAAATATGTACCTTTTTCCAAGCAATACATACTAAATAGGCACACGGCAATAAACACGTAATTGAACAAGTAGAGAAATCCAACGGCTCAATTATATAAAACACAACAGAAAAAATCATCCTTCAAAAGGTTCCATCAAATCCTATATGAGAAGGTTTAGCTACTCATAACCATACTAACAATCATGATAATAATTGAAAGCATTAAAATACAGATTAAGGAAGAACGAAAGAGAAAACTCTTGTGATTCATTGCTTCAAAGTGTTCTCGTAGCCTTCTTGCCTCTCCAATAATGTCTACCCTCTAAGAAATAGGTTCAGAGCTCCTTTTATACATGTTGGGGGCATGTAAGGTTGAAACTACCAAGTCCTAGCCAAATTAGGACGCAATCCGCCCTTAGCCGTCTCGCTTGGCGCCTGGCGCCAATCAGGACACCAATTTTCTACTATTCTGCCTTTGGCGTTTTGGTTGGTGCCTGGCACCAACCTGGGCACCAAACTCATACTCCCTCCAAATTCTTCTATTTTTACTTCACTTTGCATGCAAGCTTGCCAAATCACTTCAAATTGACTCCTATACATATAAACACCATTATTAAGCTCGAGTCACAAATATTTACACCAAAGTTAACAAGATTGAGGTATAATTCAAGGCAAATTACATGCGAAAACATGGATTTTTAACCTAACATCAATAAGCTATGTGCTCTTTGTCAAGTACTCTTGATCGAGTTACTTTTGTCCTAACACAAATACTCCATTCTTCAAGTAGAAGTAAGTCGTGAAGCTTAGGTGCATAATTAGTAAGAAGAAAAGGAGGGTCATTACCTATCCATTCATGTTAGGACATTGCCACTATCCCAAAACGTAACACTAATTTGGTCATTCTTTTGGCATTTGTTTATCTAAATATAGACATTACAACCATTCTTTTAGTTTTTAAGAGCAAACATAGAAATACATTATCTCATACGCATTGTTCACTTGTCTTTACTAAAGTTGGCTAAAAAGGATACTTAAGAAGGAAGAAAGAAAGAAAGAAAGAAAGAAAGAAAGTGCTATAACGCATGCAATCATGTTATTGTTTTCTCTCATCCATTACTTGTAGCTTTACAACAAAAAGGTAAAGTTTCAATCATAAAGGTCAATGATTTCTTTGCAGAAAAATTCTAAAGATAGCACATTTGCAACCAAAAGCAATATGATAGTCTAACTATATATAGAGTTTCTTTACTTGTTTAAGTTAATTACCTTTCCCAATGTCGTTTACTCATTAAGCACCATTTGGCCGCATCTTTGATAAATTTATTTTAATAAATCTTTAACTAAAGATGTGGTTGTGGGACAGAAAGTGGGGTGGTGGGGTTGACAAGAGCATTATTAAAGTTCATATAGTAGTTGTTTTAAATGATTATTATAGATAGTAAACACCAGAAACTATATTTGTTATGTATCTACAGCATTTAACTCCACATTATGTTACATAGTATAAATGAGTAATTTATTCGTAGGTAACATGTAAAACTAAGTTAGGCATTCAACATCAGTTCCTTTCACTAAACTCAAGTATTAACCGTCAACCACCAACAAAGGTTAAGGTTCTCTCCCATCTTTTTAAAAAAAAGAGAGAAAAGGTATTTAGTTCTAATAGGGAAGAGTTAAATTTAGATGAGGGATTTAGAATTTTCTTTTAATTAAATGCTTGAAAGCGAGCGAAAAAAAATCACTTTTCTGACAATTAAATACACTTGAAAGATGAGGGATTTTAAATGAGAATCTCCATGTTAGCCAAAATAGTAAAGCCAAATATATATTATTATTGCAGATTTGACTGACACTCTCACACTACTTGGCTAGGATTTAATAACTTGTTAATTTTACAATTTTAGGACAACCAATACAAGTCAGTCTAATTAGGATAAATTACTATTAATGTGATATCGTATTTACTTTTTAGATCCCGATAAACATGCAAGTACCGAGTACATTAAAGGATTCCTCAAAGATTTATTTTTCAAAATACTCAACAACAATAACTACGGCTTAACTCTGTTTGGATTATTGTTACTCATCGTTTTATAATGTATCGTGTTGTATTATATGGTATTGTATTGTATTGTTTTATGAATACAACGTCTGGATAGATTGTATTGTTTGCTTTTGTCAAATAACATTTTGTTATTTGGTTTGACTGTATCGTACTGTACTGTAATTTATAAGTTTACTAAAATACTCTCAATTGTTTAAATATTATCAAGAATTACACATAAAGTAAATAGAGTTGGAATTAAAAATCAATATTATATAGCTAATTGGAGATGAAATAATTAGAATTGGGTTAAAAATCAAAGCAAAAGAAAGAACAAAATAAAAAGAACGCAAAACCTATACCTGATGTAGGAGTTGGAAGTGGCAGAAGGAAAAAAAGGAAAGAAGACGTAGGTTATAGGTTAGGAGATTTGAATTTAAAAAAAAAAAAGTAAAGGGTAAAATAGAATTATAAAGTAATAAGTTTGGGCAAATTGGAAAGAAAAATAGAAAACAATCTCACTACACCAAATTGGTTGTTTAAAAAAATGAGACTTTTCACTATTCCGGAACAATAAATTTAACAATATAATACAACCAATTTAACTAAATAATCAAAACAAACATTGTTTTGCGATAACAATACAATACCATACACTACAACCAACCAAACAAGTTATAAGTCTCAAACAAAGTTAAAATATATGAATCTTCGCTTTTTTTTAAGCTCAACTCATACCATCACTTCAAAATATTCATGTAAAAAATTAAATAAAGATACTCATCTCATTCCATTTTATACATCGCCATCACAGTTTAATTTCCTAATTGAAATAATAGATCATTTAATTATCGTACTTAAAGTTCATCATTATCTGTTGGTACGGGAAAGGTAGTTGAAAACAAAAATAACAATAAACATGGTCCAATGATTCTGAATTTGATAATTTCAAAATTTTCTAGTCAATATAGTGGTTAATAAACACTCCCGTGAACTCTCATTATCTCTCATTATCCCTCACGCCTGTCTTGGTATATATAAAATCCTTTTAAATAATTTTTTTTATTTGAGATTTGTTTGCCTCAAAAGTTAACAATATACTTTGTAAGCTAGAAAACAATCAAAAGTAAGAAAAGGGTAAATCGTAATCAAATAAAATAAACCTAGAGATGCAAAGATGATATTATTGTCGTAGATCTGGTATTACAAAGTGATAATATGAACTAAATAAGATATGTTCGTTTGAGGTAGAGATAGAGAGAGAGAAAGCCAGAAAATGAGAGAGTTGTATTAGATCAGAATCCCCCTTTACAATGTGAAGGTCTCCTTTATATAATAAGAGACCTTCCTCGAAAGAATCAAAAAGTTACAAAGACAGGTAACGTCTCCCTAGTGAAGACACTGAGTCCTAAACGACGTCGCTTTTGTCCCCACGTCCGGGTCGTACCCGCTACATTAGTCGGCGTATACTCACTGGGCGTACCCACTGACGTAAAGATGCTGAGGGTCAAATTTGACCCTATACAGGATTCATATAATTTAAACTCAATTAATTAATACAATAACACATAATTGTAAGAATTCCAAATCAAGGCATACACGTCATTTTCCTATTACGAAGACGTTTTTCTCGTCATGGTCTGCCTCATTTTTCTCAGCAATTATAAGTGCCCCTCAACTTTTAGATATTATAATTGGACTCTTCCAATAAGGTGAAAGCCATAAATAGCCCATCTAAGTTGTCCACAACGGTCAAACAGCCACTTCAACAGACCCGTTTATCATTTTGACACTTCAAGCGATTATTAAGTGTATCAAATAAACCCCTGAATGCAGAAGACAATATGCGTGAGTTACACTTGCTAGTGATACGCCAAATGAGCCAATTAAAAAACGACACGTGTAATTTGTAATAAAAATATTAACATATATAATTAACAAAAATAAAAATACATAAAAAGAAACCCTTTTTCTTTACTTTTATCAAAACCAACGCCACCCTCCTCCCCTTTACCCCCCCCCCCTCCCTCCCTTTCATCTTCTTCTTTGCTCTGATTTAATCCCCATTTCCTTTTCACAAATCCACCCAACAAATTAAAGTCATATTAATATAAAACAATCTGAGAATAGCCAAATAGAGAACCCAGTAAGTGATTATTAACGGACCTCGCCGGAAAAGCTCCTCTTATGCGACTTATATCGTCGGAAAATTCGTTCTTCAAGCAAAGTTAAAAACCGATTCTACTGGACTCTTCACTCTTCACTCTTCACTCTTCTCTCTCCATTATTTTCTTGATTATGAATGAGCTTATATCACTTTTTTCTCTAATTTGTTATTTTTGGCGTTAAATTGTCCTTAAAATTATTTGCCGATGAAGACGAAAAAGGGATAAAATTGTGTTCTTATGGTGGAGATGAGGGTGGCAGGACTACTGAGAAAAAAATTTGGTGGTTTGCTCTTGTTGCTGCATTTTTGGTGCTTCTTTCAGCTATGTCTGGGACTGATTTTGAGTCAACGGAAATAGGCGAAGCTCTGAAGGTTACAAGCAGTAGAGTTTTATGGTGAAAGGTGGCAGTTTCTGATGGTTTACGGCGGTTTAGTTCGAGCTTTAATGGCTGGTTTTCCTTGGCTCTACAGTGGTTTCATGGTGGGCTTAGTTCAGTTAGATGCTATGAGGTTTTTGATTTTTTTAAGAAACAAAATTAGGTAGAAAAAACGACCTCACGCGCTTAAAATTTTGTTAGCAAACACGTATATGCCACATCAGCAACATGTGTTTATTTGATGCAATTAATAATCACTTGAAATGTCTAAATGATAAACGGGTCTGTTTAAGTGGCTGTTTGACCGTTGCGAACAACTTAGAGGGATTGTTTATGTATTTCGCCTTCCAATAATTTTTCCAAATGTGTTTTAAACTCACTTAAATTATTGGAGGTAGTTTCATTAGAACTATCAAAGTTTGCTTATGTTGTGAAGATAATGCTCCATCACATAAACCAACTGACACCTTAATTTTCAAAATATAGTAGTACAATTTTGATTTTTGAACATTCATTTTAACTCAAAAAGTTGCACGCATGACGTTTCAATATTGAGGTTGAGCTCGAGGTCCAAATTTAAAGTTAAATTTATGACTTATTATGTCTTTTTCTAATATTATAATTTAATTATTTATTTTTTTGATTGTTCAATAACTACTCTTTGGATAAGAAAAAGAAAAATCAAGAACTTATACGTCTTAGCCATCGTAATTTTTTTTATACTGAGATTTTTTATTTTTCAACTTTAAAATCCAACACATAATCATTTTAAATATAATTAGTGACATTTTTCTTCAAATGCTTATCATTGTCCAATAAATTTTGACTTCATTTCAAAGGATCATTGTGGCAAAATTGCTCGTTCTGGACAAAAAGGTTTGATGATAAATTTATACTTCTGAAAGTACAAATTCAACCCAATTGGATAGATACTCGCACAACTGATGAAATACTTTTTTTCAAAAATAATTAGAAGAATATAACATTTTTCAAAAAATAAGACACTCAAATAGAAGTATTTCAAAACCTAAGGGGGTTAATAATAATAATCACCAATCTTGTTATTAAACAGGAAAAACAGACAATATTACTAGTTGCTAGGCTGGCAGAAAAAAAAAGGAAGAAAGGGGAGAGATTCTCACACGCACTCTCTTGTCTCTGCCCACCTCCCTCTGTCTCCCCATTACTCTCTTCTCCACCGGAATATCAAGACTCCGACACAACCTCGCCGGAAAATCAAGAATCGAACCATAATCTCGCTGGAACCCCCCCCCCCTCCCATTTCAAGCTTATATCATCCCAAAATTCACTGAAAAACCCCGTTTTCCCAGAACAATAAAAAATTTATACTCTTTCACTCTTCCCTTTTGCTAGTTTAACACATTATACAGACACACATAGTAATATATTATTGGAATACACATGCAGTGCAGTGATTTTGATTAGTGAAGATTTAAGATGTCACTGTACGATGCAGCGTTTGTGAACAGTGAATTATCGAAAACCACTTCGATATTTGGATTGAAACTGTGGGTGGTAATTGGGATCTTTGTTGGAGTTGTATTTGTTCTCATACTCTTTCTTCTCTCACTCTGCATCACCGCCTCTCGCCGCCGCAATACTACCACCCAAAAAGGCAAACTCCACCACCGCCATTCTGAGCTCACCCCAGTTGTCTCTAAGGAAATTCAAGAGATTGTCCACCATGACCCCGCCCCAGATCACCGACCCATTGTTCCTCAGGTGTGTTTTTTTCCTTATTATTATCCCAATTTTGAATTGAATTTACTGTTTCAATGAGGTTTTAGCTGGTTTTCCGATTGATATTTGTTTAAATTTGTGTTTTCATTGGAAAAATGTAATCTTTCATAGCTTAGAGCTCTTTTGATTTGGGAGTTTTGCTCTATATAGAAAAAATGTAATCTTGGATAGATTTGAGCTTTTTCGAATTGGTAATTTTGCTTTATGCTGAAAATAATGTTATCTTTGATAGCTTGGAGATTCTTTGAATTAGTAATTTTGCTTTTTATTGAAGAAAGATGTTAGCTTTGATAACATAGATTATTTTCAACTGGCAATTTTGAGTTTTGCTGAAAAATGTCATCTTTCAATAGCTTAGAGCTTTTTTGACTTGGGAGTTACAGATTTAATCTTAGAAAGCTTCACAGTTTCGATAAATGGTTTGTGAAGATAATGTTATCTTTGATAGCTTAGAGTTTTTCCGAATCGGGAAATCTGTTTTTTATTGGAAAAAAGATGTGAACTTTGATAACTTAGATTGTTTTCAACTGGGGATGTTGAGTTTCGTTGGAAGTTGAAATTTGGTTGGCTTAATCTTTATGTATCAGGCGGTTCCAGAAATACAGATCGACATGGGGAAGGTGGAGCACAGAGTGGTTTTTTCAGACAAGATGCCTGGGGCATCAAGTGGTGAGAGTAGAGCGACGAGTGGGGCTGAAACGGGGTCTATAGGGAATAGTGGGCAATTGCCAGAAGTGTCACATTTAGGGTGGGGAAGGTGGTATACACTAAGAGAGCTGGAAGCTGCCACAAATTGCTTGTCTGATGAGAATGTGATTGGAGAAGGTGGGTATGGAATTGTGTATCATGGTATATTGGCTGATGGCACCAGAGTAGCTGTTAAAAATCTCTTGAATAACAGGTAAAACCATCAATGCCCATTTTTATTATACAAAACTTTTATCTTATCAAAAAAAAAAAACCATTTTTATTATACAAAGATTTCTTCTGTGACTTTCTTTTTTGCTTGTTTCCCATTTGGGCGTCACTAAAAATCTAAATAGTGTCTTCACCTTTAATGCGATGATCCTACTAACAATGATGATATCTTCATGTGGACTCAAGCCCCCCCCCCCCCCCCCCCCTTCGGTGATTGAAAGTACTTATTCTTTTCTTGGCTCTTCAGAACTTGTGCTTTAAATCTCCTCCTGTGGGTGAGATGAGGAGTGTTCTATTATCTTTTCCAGTCGAAAACCAACTAGGTAGCTGAATTAACATGCTAAATTCAGGAAAGGAAAAGATAATGCAATGTTCATATTTGATGCTTCTACCACATTTGACAGGGGGAACCTCTCTTTATTCCTTTCTTTGTGTTTGGAGAATTTTGCATCTTTGAACTAAAATGGAGATTGTAATCTTACTTGGCAACTGTGTTATCACTTTTCCAATCTTTAGCTCATGATAGGAGTACTTCTCTGGACAAATAATTTAGTAAAATTTTTAATGGGATCAACAATTTCAGGGGTCAAGCAGAGAAAGAGTTTAAAGTGGAGGTGGAAGCTATTGGGCGTGTAAGACACAAAAATCTTGTGAGGCTGCTTGGCTACTGTGTTGAAGGAGCTTATAGGTAACCATTGCAATTCTATATTTTGAATTCTGGATTGTAGTTTTCTTTGAAAGTCAAGAGACTGAGAGGATCTTTCTGCTGTTTAGGATGCTAGTCTATGAGTATGTAGACAACGGAACTTTGGAGCAATGGCTTCATGGTGATGTTGGGGACATCAGTCCTTTGACATGGGATATCAGGATGACTATAATACTGGGAACAGCAAAGGCGTATGTACTCAGAAACTCTTTTACAGTTTGTGTTTGTACATAGCAAGGTTTTAAAACGTAGCTTGACTGCTAGTTTTTTTATGCATGCTACAGTTTAGGCTATCTTCACGAGGGTCTGGAACCTAAAGTCGTTCATCGAGATGTAAAATCCAGCAACATACTCCTCGATCGCCAATGGCATCCAAAACTTTCAGACTTTGGGCTCGCTAAACTCCTCAATGCAGAGAGGTCTTATGTGACAACTCGTGTAATGGGAACATTTGGGTTAGTGAATTCTTCCTCTCTTTTTTGTAGCTTTTGATCTTTTTTGGTCTGTGAATTGGGCTTCCTCTATTACATCAATCTAGTGAGTGTCGTCGACTGAAGCTATTAGTTTAACACATTATTTCTGGACCAGTTATGTTGCGCCAGAATATGCTTGTACCGGTATGCTTAATGAGAAGAGTGACATTTATAGCTTTGGAATACTTATCATGGAGATTATTACTGGGAGGACTCCTGTTGATTATAGTAGACCACCGGGCGAGGTTAGTTTTTTCCATCCGTTATCAATTTATGAGTATGACTGAGTAAATGCTATTTTATACAACTAAAAGATGGGAAATAAATGGCAGACTAATTTGGTGGAGTGGTTAAAAATGATGGTTGGGAATCGAAAATCTGAGGAAGTGGTTGATCCTAAGTTGCCTGAAATGCCTTCTTCGAAAGCACTCAAGCGTGTTCTTTTGGTTGCTCTTCGGTGTGTTGATCCTGATGCTCAAAAGAGGCCTAAAATGGGGCACATTATCCACATGCTAGAGGCTGATGACCTGCTGGTTCGCGATGTATGTACCAGATTCATTTTTCTCAAATAAGTAATCAAGATTTTGTTGGGTGGCATTCCTTAATTATTCTGATTATTCGTCTGTTAATCTGTCACTTTCTACAATCTGTAGGATCGTCGTATTGGGAGAGAAAGAGAATCGTCTAATTCCCACCGTGACTACAAGCAAGACAACCAAACTGGTCCCAAGTTGGCCAGAAAACAATATGGTGATGGAGCATCAGATACTAGTGAAGGAGATAGTAGTAGAAACCATAATTTGCCAACTAGTTGGAGATAAAAATTATAAATGAAATATTTTATCAGTATTTATATATTTAAATGCTTGTGCAATTCTTTTCTGTACTTTATGTAATTCTTTTTCACTAACCTGTTTAATGGCTTCCATACTATTCTTTTCTTTCCTTGCAATTTTCACATAACCAAGTGCATTTGTAATTTCCATCAGGTTAAATTCATTATTCAATTTTTTTCAATAGAAGTCACATATTTCAATTTCCTCTTGAGTATATTTTCTGTTTGACCAGGAGATAACTGGTAAAGTTGTTGTCATGTGCCCCGGATGTCACAGATTCAAGCGGTGAAAACAACCTCTTGCAGAAATGTAGGGTAAGGCTACATACAATGGATCCTTGTGATTCGGCTTTTTTCCGGATCCCGCACATAGCGAGAGCTTAGTGCATCGGGCTGCCATGCCTTTTTATATTTTCTGTTTGGTTGTCTCAGTCCATACAAGAAAACTCTGGCATGATTGCCAAACAGATAGTGCATTAGAGGCCCACTGGCCAGCCACTATATTAGTGATTTTAGAAGGATAAGGATTCCTTCATTGTACTTTTTTATAACTGGTGGACCCTATTTTTACCTTTGCCAGCTAATTTTGCTGAATTAAAAGTTCATTGTGAACCCCTTATTGGCTTCTAGTTATTCGATATAGGAAATGGGTCATTTGTTTGTTCTTGATTTCAGTGCATGAACATGTCAATTCCCACAGTTTAAGAAAATGACATTTTGAAGTGATTTGGAGTAAAGAGCTGGCAACTAGGAAGCATTTGGGCTAAGATGCTCACCATTATTAGTTGTTAATATTAGCTTTTGCCATTTACCAGGTCCATGTGTTTTCTTGACATGTCCAAGCGTTATCCATCTTGCTTTATTATGACCTTTTCTTTTACGGCTTGTTTGGATTGTTGTTACATGTCGTTTTATAATGTATCCTATTGTATCATTTCGTTTTGCATTGTATTATATTATTTGATGAATACAATATTTGGATAGATTGTATCGTTTGTCATCGTTCTATGATATCACACATCAACAATATGAAGAATAAAGTTGTAACATTACTTAGAAAAAATAGGATCAAGAGTCGAATTATTATACAAAAAATAGGTTAAATGATAAAATATGATTATTTGATAATAAGGAAGGGCAAAATGAGAGAAAAAAAGCAAGAAAACGATGCCACCTCACCAAATTTGTCGCTCCACAAAGTGGGCACTTTTCGTCGTTATGTAACATAAGTAACAATCAAAATAAATATTGTATTTAAAATAACAATACAATACAATACAATAGATAATTCGATCTCCCCTCTTTCTTTTTACTGATTCCATTAAAGGGGAAAAAGACATCATATCGGTTCTGATTATTACATTTAAATGCATTTTTTATGTTCTTGTGATATGTTATTGTATTCTGGTTATATAAAGACATAAAATTAGCCATTTGATGTGAGAGAATTAACTAAAGTGGGGAGTCGGAAACCAAAATGTTGCTATTTTGGACTCAAAACACATAAATAGGTGTAAAAAAAAAAAGTAACAAAAATATATATAGCGCCAGAAATAGTGGCGCTATATATAAACGGTAACAGCACCGTTAATATATAGCGCCACTATTTCTGGCGTTATACACTGTGAGTGATATAGCGCCATTATTTCTGGCGTTATACTGGCGTTATACACTGACAGTGATATAGCGCCAGAAAGAGTGGCGTTATATCCTTTTTTTTCCTGACCAGTACAATAATTCAAAATAAAGCGCCAACTTATTTGGCGCTATATATGTAAAAAAAAAAAAAAAAAAACTTCCCGGCTCCCCATTTTCTATATAAAGAGGTTAGAATCGCATAGAAATGCATTCAAGATTTTTTTTAACTCTTGACGTCTGTTGTTGTTAAATTCTCCAGCATTTTTTTATAATGTCTGAAGAGCGTAGGATAAGAGTTTCATTATATTGGGGTGGTGAGGTTGTGATGGAGAATAACTCCGTGGGCTACAGTTTACCTGCTAAGTGTCATGTTAAATTGCCACTGATAATGGAGTACGATACATTGATATCGTTGTTATGCAAAAAAATGAGTGTGAGGAAACGTTCGGTGATACTTAAAGTAACCAGAAAATATCCTTATTCCGTCACTCCGCAAGGGGTTGCTTTTTACTGGGAGTTTAACATCGACGATGATGAAACTTTGAGTGATTTTTTGAGGACTCCGGACGAATGTCGGGATTTTCTTGTAATCACAATGTTGGAGATGTACGTGAAGGTCGAAGACGTTCCAAAAAATGAGATTGTGCGTAGTAGAGATAACCCCCAGTCATCGGGTGGTTATTCTGGAACAGTTTTTGCCGGACAAGTTCCGGATGAAAGAGTTATCTTTGATTTAAACTTATCACCGCCGGTGAATGAGCAGCGAGAAACCTGCTTTCCATAACTCACAAGACGAGTGGTAAATTTCAATTTTCATTTGTGTTAATTATGTATATTTTTGTTGTATTGAATTTGTATTAACGCTCACATATTTAATAGGGGGTACTGGCCGGATATGAATTTTACAAGTGGCCCATCCGGTAGTCATCACCTAATTGATAACGTCCATTATGGAATTTCATCACATTAGAAGTGATTTACGCAAAATATGGAAATCATTTATTAATTTAGTAGCTTATATTTTTGTTGGTTGTGCAGTGAAAACGAGCAAGTTGAACTCACTCAATTGCCCGAAAATGATGTATTACATCGGACCTGGCAGATGCACAGAGTGAGGAACAGAACAGTGATTACGATAACAATGCGGATGAATCCGGGGATGAGACACCCTTTGCTCGTGAGGATGGTGATGCAAAGGATGAGGAGGAAGGACCTGATTTGAAGAGAGACCCCCCTAGACGAAGAGTGTATGAGTCCGAAGTGCCGTTTCATTCAAGAGAGATTCCTTACATTGATAACTTGCCAACCTTGCCGGATGTGGAAGCTCTCACAAGGGATTTTGATGAAATTCGGACAGCAATGTGGGATGAGTCTAGACCAACGGTGCTTACAAAGGGGATGCTTTTTCCTGATAAAGCGCGCCTAAGTAGGACTTGTAAAATGCACAACGTAAAAAAGTGTCATGAGATGCAGGTATGGGAGTCAAGTCCGACGGTATACAAGGTTGTTTGCCGCAGGTGGTTTTGGCCATGTAATTGGATGTTGCGTGCGACCAAGAAGAAGACAGGTATGTTGAAAGTGGGTAAATACATTTCCACCCACACATGCGAAATGGACACATTCAACGGGAATCACTTCAACTTGGATATTGACTTGATTTCTCTTGTTCTTATTCCACACATCGAACAGTCCATAAGGTATAAAATCAAAGAGTGCATTACATCAGTCTAGCAGGAACATGGCCATACCATTACTAAAAGAAAGGCATTTCTCGGGCGCAAACGAGCGTTTTAAATAGTGTATGGTAACTGGGATAAGTCATTTGCAGATCTGCCTAGGTACATGGATGCACTAAAACATTGTAACCCCGGGACGGTTGTTGAGTGGAAGCTTGAGCGAAGTGCAGGTAAACCAGAATATATATTCAATTACGTGTTCTGGGCGTTTAAACCAGCAATTGATGGTTTTTCGCATTGTCGCCCCGTAATATCCATAGACGGCACTCATGTCTATGGAAAGTACGATATCAAGCTGTTAATAGCCGTGGCAGTAGATGCTAATGGACAGATATTTCCTCTAGCTTTTGCTATTTGTGCCAATGAAAGCCAAGAGACGTGGACGTTGTTTTTGAACCATATGAAAGAGCACGTTGTGAAACAACGTTCCGGTATCTGTCTAATATCTGATCGGCACGGTGGTATCTTAAGTTCTGTGGAGAACTTGCCTGCATGGCAAGAACCTTATGCCTACCATCGTTACTGTGTTAGGCATTTGAAAGCCAATTTCCAGAAGGCATATCCCAATAAGGATCTGCATGATTTGATGTGGATGGCAGCAACAGACCACCAACAACATAAATTCCGAAGGCACATGGAATATATCAGGCAAGAAGACGAGGTAGCCTATCGTTGGTTAATGCGACATGACCCTGAAAAGTGGACTTTGCATGCGGATGGTGGCAGACGATGGGGAACTCTGACTACAAATGTGTCAGAGTCTTTCAACGGGTTATTGAAGTCGGCAAGAGGATTGCCTGTCACAGCCATGGTGCGGATGTCGTTCAAGCAAATGGCGGAGAGGTTCGTTGAAAGGTCTGCGGCTGCAACGTCATTGATGGAAAGGGGTGTTGAATTTATGCTAGTGCCGATGACGAGATTCGAGAAATACAGACGACGAGCACATTGGCATTCATTTTTGCAGTATGATAATGAAAGAAATGTTTTTGAAGTTCGCACCGCTATCCATCAAAATCGGGGTAATAATGTGCATACTGTAAATGAATCTGCAAGGTTATGCTCTTGTGGAAAATGGTCCATCTACCACATGCCTTGCTCACATGCCATCAAGTGCTTTCAACAAGTTGGTTTAGGTGCAACCAACTATGTTGATCGATAATATAGTGTTTCGAAGTACCTAAACACATATAGTGGTCAGTTGCAGCCACTGGGTGCTGAGCATTATTGGCCTCCTGAACCATTTAAAATGGTGTGTAACAAGTCCTATTTGCGTAAAATACAGGTGCAGAAGAGAACGCGTATACGGAACCAAATGGATGTTAGTGATACAGTTTATGCGAGAAAATGTGGTATATGCTCGCAAACAGGACACGACCGTAGAAAATGTCCTTTGGGTGGCAACAGTAATCAAGCTCGGGGTGGGTGTTCTTCTAGTGTACCTAACTACCCATGAGTTGATGTTGTAATAATTAGTTAATATGTGTATGTTGCCTGATTTATGAAATAAAATTATGCTTGTAATAAAATAATTTTTTATTTTAAGCAGCAACAGCCTCGTGTATCGCTGCACATCCACCTCCGCTGACTCGTCGGTGATAGTATCGTGGAGCTGCACCAGGTGGTCTCTAATGGGGACTAACTGTATGCGACCGACCCCAGACGCTACCTCCTGGCCCTCCGGCATGAAACCAGTGAGCATGTGCAGCATATCCCAATATGCCTCCCGCGGATAATATCTCATGGTCGTAGGGAGTAAAACAGGCAAGCCATCAGCGGACAGGCCATATAAAATCTCTGCGTCCTGGAGTGTGATGGTGGCCTCGCCAATGGGAAGATGGAAAGTGTGCGTCTCCGGTCGCCATCGCTCAATCATGGCCGTGATCAAAGCATAGTCGAGCTGTATCCGACCAATCCTAATAATCCTATAAAATCCCATCTCCTCCAAGTGATGGACCACGCGGGGATGTAGAACGCGGGGAGGACTCAAAAACTCCCATAGTAGATCCACTCTCCTGGCCCGAAACGTCGTAGTAAGCAACTGTCCCTCCCAAATATACTCGGATCTATGCTGGGGCTGTAGGGCTAATAGATCCGACGTCCGAGGGCCGGGATGTATAGGTGCATCCATGTCGTCAACTGTAAAATCATAATTTTTAATAACTTAATTGTACCAAATTATCATTAATAATTATGTATTTTTTTATAATTGAAATTCATATTTTTTAATAACTTAATTGTATAAATTACTTACGTATGGGTTCCGGGCTCGATATTTTGAGGCCCAGTGGCACCAAATTATCATTAATAATTATGTATTTTTTTTATAATTTAAATTCATATTTTTTTAATAACTTAATTGTACAAATTACTTACGTATGGGTTCCGGGCTCGATATTTTGAGGCCCAGTGGCACCTATTATCATTAATAATTATGTATTGTTTTATAATTTAAATTTATATTTTTTAATAACTTAATTGTATAAATTACTTACGTATGGGTTCCGGGCTCGATATTTTGAGGCCCAGTGGCACCAAATTATCATTAATAATTATGTATTTTTTTTATAATTTAAATTCATATTTTTTAATAACTTAATTGTACAAATTACTTACGTATGGATTCCGGGCTCGATATTTTGAGGCCCAGTGGCACCAAATTATCATTAATAATTATGTATTTTCTTATAATTTAAATTCATATTTTTTAATAACTTAATTGTACAAATTACTTACGTATGGATTCCGGGCTCCATATTTTGAGGATCGAAATACCAGTAATAGATACTAAAACAAAAGGAATTCTAAGCTAAAATACTACACATTACTACGCTACAAGGCTCTAAATTTTACTACGCTAAAAGGGTCTACGTTTTACTACGCTAAAAAGGTCTAGATTTTACTACGCTAAAAAATAATCTAAACTAAACATAAATAACAAATAAATTTAATTGCAAATAAAACACAAAACGGCATGAAAGCACATATATATAAATGAGAATATTAACAGACAAATTTATTTGACAAATTTATATTTTTATATAAAACAGTAAAATTAAATCCGGACAAATTTAAGATGCTAATTTCGAAAATAAAACCACCAACCGAAATAGAACACATACAAATCAAATAATATGCATTATTATAAAAGTTTCAACTTAAAATAAATCAAAATACCTCGATTTAGAATTTTCGGAAAGCAAATAGATCGAAAATTTGACTCCGAAAGCGTGAATCAACAATAACAAGAAGCTCTACTCGAGTGTGGGACCTACGTTCTTCAAGTTTTATGTGCCGGAGGGACCCAAATTTTTTTTTTTTTTTAGTGGCGGACAGAGGGGGGACCAATTTTAGGGAGGGGGATTAGAATAATGGAGGAAGAAGACGGGGGAAGAAGATGGAGAGTTTTTGGGGAGGGATATAACGCCACTATTTCTGGCGCTATATCACTGTCAGTGTATAACGCCAGAAATAGTGGCGCTATATCACTCTGACAGTGTATAACGCCAGAAATAGTGGCGCTATATATTTAACGGTGCTGTTACCGTTTATATATAGCGCCACTATTTCTGGCGCTATATATATTTTTGTTACCTTTTTTTTACACCTATTTATGTGTTTTAAGTCTAAAATAGCAACATTTTGGTTTCGGACTCTAAAGTGGGACGCAGGGATATTTTTGAATGGAATCTAAATGTCAGATTTCTGCTATTACTATTTTGTTATTCCAAATCAAGATTGTCTTTAATTCTTTCTGGTGTTAATTTATTACTCTTATTTTTTGTCATATGGGGTTGATTGCCTGGTAAAGTAAGAACAGCGTAATGAGTGGAACAGGTCTGCGCTGGGGACGTGACATTTATGAATTTGCAGCAAGATTGCTTATTGTTGTTGGAAGGTAGTGTGCATTCATGTGATTCTTTTATTACTAAGATGTTCTCATAAATAATTTTGAGGGGCCTTTTGGTTCCTCACTTCCTCCCAATTTATAACTTTTGTTTTCTAGTTAATTTATTACTGTTCTTCTTTTTTTTTAACTTTGATTATCTTTACTATTTTTGCTGCTAATATTTTTCTTTTTTTTAGTTTTTTTATTTTAGCTCTTTTACTCTTGTATTTTCACACCTGTTTTGAAAATGCTTTTATTGAGTCGAGTGTCTATTGAAAACAACCTCTCTACCTCACACAAGGTAGGAGTAAGGTACGCGTACATCCTACCTTCCCTAGACCAAGCGGGATCACACTAGGTATGTTGTTGTTGTAACATCTCGGTTACAAAATGGAGCAACATTGCCCAATATGTAGTAGAGCAACAACAACAACCCAGTGTAATTCTTCAAGTGGGGTATGGGGAGGATAGGATCTACACATCCTTAACCCTACCCAGGAAGGGCAGAGAGACTGTTTCGGATAGACCCTCGGCTAAAGAAAGGATGGAAGAAGCACCAATAACAAGTAATATGTAGTAAAGCAAAATGGGATAAAATAATGAGAAATTTTCATAAAGCACTATCTTTTAGCGGTAATTAGCTATCTATAGATACCATTTGCTATATTACGGATTGTAGATACGTTTTCTATTGTTATAAGATGTATTAGATGTACTTAAGCTACTGTATTCATGAATACAGTAGCAAAAAATAGGCATGAATCAGGGAAGTCCAGCTAATCAGTTGTTGTATTCGAGTGTATTCGACTGTATTCATGGCGTGAAACATGGGATTACAGCTGGACAGATTATTGTATTCGACTGTATTCGCGGCGTGAAACAGGGGATTACACTGTTTTTAAATGGAAAGTGAATCAATTAACATAATAGACTCCTAATATAACTCAACAAACTCAATTATAACACACAAATTTTGTATTTCCAATTATAAAAAAGATTCTCAACCGAAAAATACTCCAAAAACATAGCAATCTTCAAAGAAATTATATAATACATCTGAATACATAAATTATATTAATTAAAAAAAACATATGAATACATTCATGGCATATAGCGAGACAGTGAATACAGTGAAATACATATAATACAGCGGGATACATTGAAATACAATAAAATAAAATAAAAAGAGACAGTGACTACAATGAAATACATGGAATACAGCGAGATACATTGAATTACAATGAAAAAAAAGACAATGAATACAATGAAATACATGAAAATACAGCGTGATACGTTGAAAATCATTGAAATATATTAACATAAAATCAAGTTGCTCAGCTCTAAACTCCGTCGTCTTTGTTCAAGAATAAACCCTAATTTCCAGCGAATCCATCGTCGAGGAAAAAACCTGAATCTCACTGTTCCCATGCATCAAAATTACAAATTCAACATCAAAATTACAGGCCTTATGTCCCTCTTGAAGGGCTTCCCTGGCTCTACCGTGCATACCATAACCTCCAATCAAGGCAGACCATAATTTCACATTCTTTTCCTTCATCCGATTGAGTGCATTCCTCACCATCCTTAATCTTCCACATTTGCAGTACATGTCAATCATGGATGTAGGCACATATACATTATCCTCTAGGTTCATTTTTATAACCTAAAGAGATTGAAGCCCAATAGACTACTAAGAACACCAATACAGTTAAAAAAATAAGGAGTTAGAAAGAATGCAACAGTTGTAAAGTTTGTTAGTCCTGAAGTAACTGCAGAAGTCAATCATATCTTCAACTCTATACAGCAAAACTCCCTCTTCGTCATCATCCATCTAAAAAACCCCAAATCACCAAAGCAAACAAGAAAAAAAATAATCAAATTGAGTAGCAGAAGGGGCAAGATCCCCTGTTACACAGTTGAATTGGACCCGAAAGAAGGAAGAGATAAATAGAGCGGAATTCTATTATGTTATGTGGTAGGTGATGTGGGTAGGGGTGTTCATGGTTCGGTTTGGATCGGTTTTCCCCTAAAAAGAAACCAAACCAAGTAAGTCGGTTTTTCAAATATTAGAACCAAACCAAACCAATTAAGTCGGTTTTTCTCGATTCGGTTTATGTCGGTTTTTTCGGTTATTTGTCGATTTTTTCTTAAATATAAGACATACACTACCAAACACATATTCCGGCGATCACATTTTTAATGTGACACTATTAAATCAATTGCCCTTTGAGAAATCTATTATTTACTAAGATATATTGATGATAATTGAATCAAATAGTGATGAATAATTTAAGGACTCAACTAAAAATATATTATTTTTAACACGGATCGATTCTTACACTAAACAAAAAAAAACAACCAATCAAACTAGAATGTAAAGGTAAAGAACTATATTAAAAGTGCAAACTATTAACATTTACCATAAAATTTTTGAAACTTTGTGTAACAATATACATATATATATATATATAGGTGTAATAACAAATTTGAAATAGCTACTCCTATAGTCGATTTGGTTTGGTTTGGTTTTTTCTGATTAAAATCAAAACCAAACCAAATTTGATCGATTTTTAAAATTCAAAACCAAAACCAAACCAAACCAAAAAGTATCGATTTTTTTTGTCCGTTTGGTTTGGTTTTTGGTTTGGTTCGATTTTTTGGGTTTTTATGAACACCCCTAGATGTGGGTGAGAGGAATTTTGAGATTGAGCATCGTGTTTTTAGGGAATGGGGGAAGAGAATGACATGTATCAAAGTAGAGAGAGAAAGAAAATAGTGTAACTGAATGGCGTATTTAGTGGCTTAGGGGTAGGAGGTAACCAAAATTAGATATTTTGCTATAAATATTAAAAGGTACCTATAGAATATAATTTTTTTAAATGGTATTTATTTAAAATAAATAAGGTGTTAACCTTTGCTATAGGAGGTAAAAATTCCTAAAATAATAAGGAAGAATTAACCCAAATAGCCCCTCACCCTACCACTTAAACTAAAAATAGCCGGTGAATGTATGATATATGCATAATTTATGTATTATATGCGTATAATTGTGTACAATCTATGTATATTGCTAGAAAAAATAAACAATTAATATGACCGGCTATTTGTGTAAAAATTCCTATAATGAGAGGAAATGGGCCTTTTGGCTTTCACGGGATTTGGCATGGCATGACAACTACGTCCAAGCATAAAAAAGCCAACGTTTTAGGATTTGGCATATGGTAGCCTAAAGTTATTCTCTCGCGTCTAATGGTTCAACCAGCATCCTAAAAATAAGCCCCATCAAAATATTTTCCTTAAAAATAGCAAAAGATATTTAAAATCCCCTCTTTTTTCTCACATAGCAACCATCATCCTAGAAATTAGGTTCCGTTTCCTTCAGTAGTATTCGAAAAAACTTTCAAATATTTTTTAATTATTTTTCTAGTTTTTATTGTATATCCAAATATACATAAAACATTAATAATTATACGGGAAAAGGGACAAAACTATCCCTATCGTTTGGTAAATGGCTTATAAATACCCTCCATCCATCTATCCGCACGAAGTTAATTCTATTAACAAAAATACCCCCTCGACTAACGGCAGAACTGATGGAGTGTATTTTTTTGAACGGATAGATGGACGGAGGGTATTTATAAACCATTTAGGGATTTTTAATTGGGCCACGTGGCAATCTTTGACTGGAACAAACAATGGATATTATTTCAACCCATTTACCTTATCTGACCTATTTACAAAAATGGATAGTATCTATCACACCCATTCTCACTCATCTGATCTCCCCCTTTCTTCTTCTCCAATTGGGACACTGCATACACACAATAACAAATTAATTAAAGAATAGATAAATCCCAAAATCAAATAACCCGAAATTCAAACCAGATTCTGAAATTTCTCCAATCAAACTCAGGATAAGTATTGAAACTCTTAAATGGAAAATCAACAGATACATTTGGATTGTTAAGTAAGAAGACAAGGATCAAAACAAACCAAAAATCTGAAACAAAAAAACTGAACCCAAATGCTAAAATTGTCCAAATATATCAATCAAATCTAGGAGAAATATTGAAACTTTGAAAGGGACAAGTAATGGAAATCTTTGGATTGTTCATAAGAAGACAAAAGAGCCAGGAAATAACAGAGAAAAAATAACTACATATAACTGATACAAGCGCACAAGAAAATTGAAATCAAGGTGCTAAAAAGCTTGAAAAGTGAAAGGGTTACCATATTCTAGGATAAAGATTGAATCTATAAAAGGTAAAAAAAAAGAAGTAAAGGGTTACCTTTGGGATGTTCATAAGAAGAAGAAGAGGAGGACAAAGAGCCATGAATTGCAGATGAAGTGAAAGCCAAAGCCATATTTTCAAACACAAAGAAAGATTTGTTTCAACAAAGAAACGCTAAAAATTCTTTGTGAGATGAGAGTGGGTGTGCTGGGTGATGAAAAAAAAAAGCAAAGAAAAAGAAAGAAAATAATTAGGCGGGTCAAATAAATAGGGTCGGACCAGGTAAATGGGTAAAAATAAGACCCATATTTGATTCTTGGTCAAAAATCCCTATCGTTTGCTAAATGGTTTATAAATACCCTTTGTCCATCTATCCGTTCAAAAAAACACACTCCATCAGTTCTGCCGTTAGTCGCGGGGGTATTTTTGTTAATAGAATTAACTTCGTGTGTTTTTTTGAATGGATAGATGGACAGAGTGTATTTTTTTGAACGGATAGATGGACGGAGGGTATTTATAAACCATTTATCAAACGATAGGGATAGTTTTGGCCCTTTTTCGATAATTATATTATTTGTATATCACAGTGTATAACATAATAATAATATGTATATCAAAAATGTATATTAAAATTTTATTTTCCTTCTTTGTATGACATATTTCAGATTGAAAACTCAAGTTCAAGACGACTCCACATGTGTATCCGTGTATATCTCTATGTACATCAGTGATATTTCATATATATCATATGTATCTGTGAATATCCAAAAAAATTATGTGTGTATATATATATAT